>NC_135721.1:126192388-126502987 GCF_964656455.1 Halichoerus grypus | reverse complement strand
GGCCATTGGGCTAATCCTTGCCCCATCTGTGGGGAGGACCCCTGACAGGCTGAGGAAGACCCCAGGCCCAGATTCAGCAGGTCTATGGAATGGTCAGAGCCACTAAAGGTGACCCATGTTAATCCCCAGGGAGTTAGGACTGGGCGTCTCAGCCGGAGGAGAAATCAATACCCATCGCCTCCAGGACTGAAGTGCCTAATATTTTTTGAGCAGCCGAGGGCTCGGCTGACATCTGGGCCTCTCCCGCGCGTCTCACCACACAATCATCTCTGAATGCTCCGGTCAAGACCCGAGAAGGTGGAGAGAGGCCCTGAGTGTGTTTCTCTCTGATCGGGCTTCCCTGGCAGGCCCCACTTCAGAAGGATGGCCTCTCCCCCTTTCTGGACCGTTGGCCTGAAAGAGACAGCCACAGGTTGTGACTTTTGCCCAGAGGCCCCAACCTGTTAAACAACTGCTCTCGTGGACAGGAGTCGCCGAGACATCGGGCTGTGCCCACGTCCGCTCAGCCGTCGGCCCCCAGCGGCCCTCGTGCATTTCTCTTCGTCCTGTTCCTGATGCTTCCCCCGGGGCTTTACCGGCCGCACAGCTAGGAGGAAACGGTCACCACGGACACCGCGGGCTGAGCTGACCAATCCTCCGTCAGATGTGCGCGACCGGCGAGCGGGGGGACGCGGGGGACCAGAGAGTGGGAGTCCCAGCTCTCTTCCCGGAAGCCACGATCCAGCTGGGGAGAGGAGATGTGGGCAATAAGGCCTTAGTTCATTCAACAGACACTTGCTGAGCACCCCCGGTGCGTGCCAGGCGCTGTCCTTTGCTTGTGGGAACAAAGGGGGTGGTCGGTGTGTCTGAGGGCAGGAGGGAGGAGAGCGTCCCCCAGGAAAGGCTCCTGGGGAGAGGGGCAGCTGTGCTGGGGCTTGGTGGGACGGCGGGGATCCTGCCTGCTGGAAAGGGCAGGGGGGCCGTCGGAGCAGGGGCACAGCATGGGGGAGGCTGCGGGCCACGGGGGCGCAGCAGGTTCGGGACAGAAAGCAGTGCGTCGTGGCTGCAGCAGCGCATGAGGATGCTGAGGGCGGAAGGCAGGCGAAGGGCCCGAGGGGTGCCGGGGGTGGAGAATGCAGGGCCTGGGGGTGCCCCCGCTGGAAGTGCCGAGCAGCGGGGAGGCCTGGCTGAGCTTTAGCAGGGATACAATGTGGTTGCTGTGTCCACGGTATGGGGCAGGTGGGAGTGTGTGCCCAAAGCCAGGGCGATCCATGAGAGGGGCGAGGTGGTCGCTTGATGGGAGAGGTGGTCACCCGAGCTAGCAGGGTGACGGCAGTGGTGGAGGAGAGGGGCGAGCCCGGAGATACCCAGGAGTTAACGCACTGGGGATGAGGTTGGCAATTCGAGGTAGAGGAGGGGACAGGAGAGATGTCCAGGACCTGGCAAGGACTCGGGGCATGGTGTCACCAGCCACTGAGGTGGGGACATCCACAGAGGCCACGGCCTGAGTTGGGTTGGAGGTGCCTGTGAGACATTCACATGGACAATGCAGGTCTGAAGCTCAGGAGAACCGGCTTGGCTGGGGACAGGGAGGGGGTCGCTGGGGACAGTGAGGGGGCCCCTGGGGGCAGTGAAGGGGGTCATTGGGGGCGGTGAAGGGGTCACCCGCATGTATGTGGCTCCTGAAGTCATGGGGAGGCTGAGACCCCCGGAGGGTGAGCAGAGTGAGACGGGGAGGCTGCTGGACCTGCACCATGTACTGTGGTGGCTACAAGCCCCAGGGACGTGTTTGTGTCTAGGGGTGTGTGTGTGTGTCTAGATGCATGTGTGTATGTCTAAGTGTGTGTGTGGGTGTGTGTGCACGCGTGTGCATGTGTTCACTGATGGGAAGGAGCCTGAAGCCTGTGTGCAGTGGAGGCAGGAAAGAAGGAGGCCTGAGCTGCGGGAGGAAAGCCGGGCGGGGGAGCCGTGGCCTGGAGGAAGTGACCAGAGCTCGGGTTGACCGAGCTGGTCCTGACGCAGGCCCAGAATTGAGCACTGGGCCTGGAGCACTCCAGGGAAGATCCCCTCTGCCCCACAGGGCCCAGCATGACACCCACTTGACAGAGGAGGAGACTGAGACCGCGGAAGGTGGTGACATCCCCAGGGTCACAGAGTGGAAACCTGAGCCCGCAGCCCTCGCCCCTGCTCTGCAGCCCACTGTGGGCGGCTGCGGAAGTGGGTGGGGGTCCGAGTGGGAGACCAGAGGAGATCTGTGGGCTGGTGGACAGAGAGGTGGGGAGAGGAATACAGGGGAGCGGGGATGTCGAGGTGGCGCCAGGCTCAGCGGGGACTCGACACAGGCTGTCCAATGCGCTACTTCTCGTGCACTAAGGTTGTGGTCCGCTTCCAGCCTCGTGTTGAGGGTCTGTACAAAGTAAATGAAGGACTGGCAACTGTCTGGCGGATCGGTGCCCACTGCCCAGGAGCTACTGTGGCCTCAGAGTCTTTGGCCCTGGGATTCCTGCTCAGTTCAATCAGGGTGGAGATGTGTCTAAGAGCCCGTGTGTGTGTGTGTGTGTGTGTGTGTGTGTGTGAGTGTAGGGCCTCCAAATATTAATATGGAAAGATTTCTCTCCTTTTTCCTTGATTCAAGATTACAAATCATTTCAAGGGACAGGGCCTTTTCCAGCAGCTGCATCTGGCCAGGCACAAACTGCAAGCTGAGCCCAGATTTGCATTCGGGTCGCTCTTGGCCTTTACATGAACCATACGACATATTTCACTCATGGGCCTCCTGCCTGAAAGTAATGTCAGCCTTTGAGAAAATATAACCCCTGTGCAAGGGAACATTATGATTCCTCATGAAATAAAGACTTTTTCTTCTTTTAAACTCTCCTAGCCCACATGGAGCTCTCTCTTCTTGGGCTTTCTAGAATCATCCATTAAGTTGTGGGCCAGAGCTGGCTGAGGACTTCTTCTTTTTTTTAAAGATTTATTTACTTATTTTAGAGAGAGGAGGAGGGACAGAGGGACAGGGAGAGAGGATCCCAAGCCGACTCCCTGCTGAGCATGGAGCCCAATGCAAGATCCCACGACCTTGAGATCGTGACCCTGAGATCATGACCTTGAGATCACCATCTGAGCTGAAATCAGTAGTCGGACACTCAACCCATTGAGCCACCCAGGCACCCCTGGCTGAGGACTTCTTAATCTCAGGTTCAAGAGGTGGTAAATGCTCTGAGGTCTACTAAAAATTAGACTGACTTCACAGCCTCTGTGGTCTAGCTAGGGAAGCAGGAATACTTGATTAAAACACACAGTGTGTAATGGAAGCACTTTTCTGGAGTGGGAGCTCAGGTAATCTGAATTTTTAACGTGTTCCTCTGACACAGGAACAACACACACATCCTTCTTGTATGTTTTAAAGTCTTGTCTTTGTCTAAATCTTGCAGGTTCCCCAGAGAGAGAGCTTTCTCCTTGTGTTTCTTTCATATCCCCTAAAACGTTCCCAGGACACTTGCTAAATATTTCTTGACTTGTCAAGATTCTGACAGGTGGCCAGAAAGACTGACTCCCTTTCTCTGCTCCCAGGAATAAGCTCTGAAAGAGAAATCATTCTCAGAGAGCACTGGAGATTCGTTTGTCTAGCGGGCTTTGTTGGTTTTAGTCTCGTAATGGATATGTTGACTGTTGCTTTTTTTGCTGGTTCTAGGCCCCATATCTTTGCCTCCAGAGAGCTGGAAATCGGGTCATTCCTATATCAGTGACTCAGCACTAAAAAAGTTCTCAATCTCAGGTTTAAAATTAACTGCAAAATGCAAAAGAGACAATTCAGCGGAGGGGGAAGGTAAGCAGTAAGCACATTTTGCAACATCAAAAAAACATCCTGGCATGGAAATCTGGAAATCTGGAAACTGGAGGCTAAAGCTGCCAATTTGGGGGTAGAAAATGTTATGTAGCTTAAAACCCTTTAGGAATATTTTATCAAAAGATCCATCCCCTATGATGTTATTTTGGGTATCTCTTTATAACCAGCTGACACGCTTCCACTTAGCATTTCACTGACTTGAAAACCGCGAAGCTCTAATTACAGTCTCTAGCAAAAAAGGAAGCAGGTCTGTGAGCAGCACCTAATTGATACATTCATTTCTATACCCATTTCTGTCTTGTCTCAGATGATCAGGGTGAACATGTTCATGAGTTATTTATTTTAGGAGCAAAGAGCAGGAAGATGGGGATGGAGTGAGCCAGAGAACATTTTCTTCTTCGTCTTGTTCTTCTCCCTTCATCCACTGTAGCGGCAGGTCACTGGACCCTGTGTAGCTCAAACGCAATGGTTTTGTGAACTTGGCTGACCTGCTTTGAAGTACAAGGAATGAGAAATCTGAGAAGCCCTGTGCTTTTTTCCACTGGCGGCAAGAGCAAATCCTCTTCATCATGTGCCCGCCGCCCAGTGCTTCTGTCCATCCACGGTGGGAGGGAGTTCTCTGGAGCCCATCTCCGGTAAGAGCAGACAAGGAAAGGCCCATTTTCTAGGTAGGAAGGTATATCAGTCAGTTTTCACCACAATAGTGTGAAATACCAACTCAAAATTCAGGGACGTACAACAACGTTTATTTTCACACCCAAGCCTCTGTGATGTTGACTGTGGTTTGGCTGATCTCGGCTGGCCTTGCCGGGTCATCTGTGGCTCGGGCTGCAGACCAGCTGGGCTTGGCAATAGGCAGTGGGATGGTTTCAGTTCAGCTTCATGCATCCATTGTTCTGGGATTCGAGCTGGAAGAGGAGCAGCTACCTGGACATGCCTGTTTGTGGAAGGTCAGAGCGTAAGAGGCCATTGCAAGTCAGGCATGTGTAGAACATCTGCTCAGCTGTGGTCTACACCAACTCTGCTCACGTGGGCCAATGCAAGTGGCATGGCCAAACGCAAAGTGAATAGGGCTGGGATGTCTACTCTACCTATAAGGGAAGGTACTGCAGGGGGACGTGGCAAAAAGTGTCAGTGTATTATCGTATTACAGAGGCATACAAGATTGGGACCCAGTATATCTTTAAATAGGGACTCCTTTCCCCAAATTACTTTATAACTGACCCACTTCAGTGCTGACATCCCAGATGTCATCTTTGGACTGAGGCAATAGGTTCTCCTAGAGACCTCCAGGGAAACAACTCTGGAGACACTTGTTAAGAAGAATCCAACCTGGGAAGCGGCTGCCATATTGCTTTTTTAGGGCTCAGCTGGGTTTCCAGGCTTACTGGCTGGTTAAGTTTCTTAAATTAAGATTTTAAGTGATTAAAAAAAAAAAAAACAAAAAAAAAAAAAAAAAAAAAAAAGATTTTAAGTGATTACTCGAAAATAATTCAACAGACTTAAAATTATAATTGGATTTCCTAAGGAGTCCAATTAAAATATGAAATGAATATTTTGTATCCTATAGTAAAAACCTATATGCCTAATATCCTTTATTTCAAACAATGTTCCCAAAAGGGTGTTATGCATCCACTGTGACATGAGAAATAACTTTGGGTATTATTTGGATAGTTTTTTTTTTTAAAGCTATGTAGTCTCCTTTTAGTTACCTGCAGTTTATAGCAAGGGATAGTGGTTTTATTTTGGGGTCGTGATATCAAGTTTTCCGTTTTAGATACAATTATTTGTGTAAGAAAATGAGTCATACTAAAGAAAAAATTAAGGAAATCACAGTATAAGTTTGGTATAACTAAGGCAACAATTTTGAGGAAGTTTTTTGAAACAGCTTCCTAACTATACAAATGCAGCATGGATTTAGATGACCAGTGTTCTCTCTCCAGGATACTGGCTATTATTTTCTTTCCAGAAGTAGCCATACTATTCAAGCAATTCCTTCTATCTTTTTAGTCTTGTTCCATCATCCTCTTCACAGGTCTCTACGGTGACCATACATGTCCTGTAGGTCATGCTTACCGCTCTATCCTAGGTCCTCCCTGGACGGCTATGTGCTGGGCTAGATTCTCAGCCCTGGAGATCCAGTCACGTGTCTCTCTCCAAGAGGCACCATCCGTTCCTTCTTTGTAATAGAATGTAAAGTTGCTAGATAAAATTCAGGACCATGCAGTATCTGGGACATACTTCTTTGAAAACTATGCATTGTTTAACTGGGTGGGCATTCTGTATTTTTATTTGCTAGATCTGGCCACCCTAACTGAGCCACCCTTCGATGTGCCCACACAGATGATGGATCATTATTGATCTGTGCCCTGGAGTCGGTGTTCTGGGCTCAAGGTGAGGTGTTACCACCCACCAGCTAGTTACATGGGCACTCTGGATCTCGGTTTTCTCCCATTTGTGCTTGAAGTAGAAGGTAATAGTGTCTTCCTCAGAGAGTGTTGAAAGGATCAAATGGGTTAATACCTGATATATACCTGGAAGGGCTTCTGGACACAGAGTAAACATTCAACATGATGTTGTTAATAAGCTTCAGGTTTCCTGATATATAGACCAGGTAGTATCCTCTCAGCCCACAGCGCCATTGGTCGTTGTAATGAGAATCCAACCAGCAGGCGGACCTTCTATCAATATTGTGCTTCTCCCGTCCACCTGGTAAGCGTTGGGGGTCTTTGTATCCTGGGGGACTCTAGCACTATCATGAACTTATGACAAACCAATTTTTTAAAGTCACTTCCCCTAAGTAAGAGAAAGTAAATCAGCCTGAAGGGGAAAAAAATCAGAGCCTGAGAGTAGCTCTGAGCAAATGGCAAATACTCTGAAATAAACCAGCTCTGTGTTTGACCTCCCGTTCTAAACTTTATGTGTTCAAGGTGGGGGGGCAGGCAAAGGGAGTAACAGCAGAGAGAGCCAGTGTGAACGCCCAGGGGATTTCTTTTTAATGGGGCCACTCAGATGTGGTCAGGCATGAGCCAGACCAGACCCTGTCACGTTGTGACGAAGGCCTTGTGAAGCCAAATAAATAAGAGAGAGCCATGTTTCCCCTCCCTTTTATTCATGCTGATGCATCAGATAATTGAGAAAGAATTACAGGATAATTAAAAAGCTCTTCCAAATAATGCAAGGTTCAGGGAACGCAGGCAGCCGGGAATGGCAGAGGGTTAAAAAGTAAAAGATAAAGTTGTCTTGTGAAAGAGAGTGGAGTATGTGTTTATGTGCAAATCTAGTCCTGGGGGAATTTCCTTTTCTCCCAAAGACAATCACACATTCCAACAAAAGCAGGTTCAACGTAGAACTAGCTTCTGTCTAAACTCAACCATAAGCCTGAGGTCCCAAGTTGCTTGGGGTTGAAGCTATGGACAGCGTCGTCACTGGGGTTCTCCCATAAGCAGCACTGGAGGCCAGGACTTGTCGGCAGCCATGTGATTTAGGGAGGTGGTCCAGGGACTAGAAAGAGCAAAATGGGAAAAGAGAAAAAGCCAATCTCCAGGTGCAAAGCTGATATTGTGCATGGTGGTTTTAAAACATGGCTGCATGACTTTGGACACTCCTCCCATGAGAGGTGGGTCTGTGTCCCCTCTCTCTGAGTCTGAGCGGTCTTGTTTTGCTGTGTTTCCTTCAGGATTTCCTTCAAGATCAGGCCACAAAAGCCCACGCAGGGACTAGTGAGTTCTCTCTGCCTCTTCCTGCCTCTAGCACAGCCCTTCTAAACAGCAACGCCTTGCTGCAAAAAGTTTGAGCCTGGACTCTTTTGCTGCAACAGCTAAGTATTCCTTGCCCTTAGCTACAGAGACTGGATGAGGATAAACATGGGATTCAGTGACTCAATTCCAGGACTTCTGTTGAGACAGAAGAGTCATTTTCTCCCAGGGCTGCTGAGGGTGAGGAGAGGTGCCAGGACAGAAGAGCCTGCCTGAGTAATGGTATCCACAGAGCACAAGGCAGAGCCAAGAGGTAGAAGGGGATCACTTCCTGATACCATCACTCACCTACCTGGATCCAGTGATACTTGAAGCCGTTCCCTTGGACTTTTTAAAAAAGAGTTTATTTATTTATTTGACAGAGAGAGACACAGCTAGAGAGGGAACACAAGCAGGGGGAGTAGGAGAGGGAGAAGCAGGCTTTCTGCAGAGCAGGGCTCAATTCCAGGACCCTGAGATCATGACCTGAGCTGAAAGCAGACGCTTAATGACTGAGCCACCCAGGCGCCCCTACCTTGGACTTTTTAATGACATGCACTAATAACCCTTCTTTCCTGCCTCTTTCTTCTATTTTAGTAATTTTTATCTGGACTCTGCCTATTGCAGGCAGGATAGTCTGACTAATACAAAAACCAACTTAGCAAAGATCTGAGACATGCTGTTAGATTCTAACTTACTGGTTGGTGACTCTAACTGTTAAGACCCCACAGAGAACATCGTCTTGGGTCAGAACAAATGTTGCTTTTTAAGTGGGCTGTAATACGTTCTTATCTTAGTGTTTTTCTCATTTCAGCAGGACTTGGTTTGGGCCACGGTACCTTTGATGACTCCCCCCGTGTAAATCCAGTGAAGATGGGGATTTCACAGGCCGAAACAAGCCTGAAATGTATTGCCTCTTTATCATTTATCTTTTCCTATGATACAAAGAAAAATAAATACAACATGCGTAATTATTAATGTTTGGCAGAAAAGAAACATAAAACTAAAATAAAAATTATCTTAATTTTTCTGAAACTTCGAAATGAGTACTATTTTATTTGGACTTGCTTTTTATGGTCCGACTGTTTTCTTCTCATCCATTATGGAATCACAAATTTAGCTTTTATTCCTTCCTAAATATTGCCTTTAATTCCCTGATGGATGCGTATCTACTAAAGACATTTGAATGTGATACACTCAGCGTGTACAGCAATATTTCAAATATTTTCTTAAAAACTATTTTCATTTTGGCAAGATTCAGAATCCATAAACATGTTCTGTTATGCATTCTCTTACTGTTTACATATTTCCTTAAAAAAAAAACAGTGATTTTCCTTCTGTTTAGAGTTATGTTCATGCCCTTTCTTATTTGCCTCATAGCTTGCTGCCATGTAACAAAAATCTGTTTTAAAGAAGAATAGTTCCTATCTCCTTCCTCAATCACCCCTAGGGAATCTACTATGATGAACTCTTTTTTTTTCCCTCAAACGAATACAATGGGCCTTGACAATGCATATTGTTATGTGCACACGAGAAGGAGAAAGGCCTTCAAACATTCATGTCATTCCATCCAGTGTGGTCAGGAGGCACAGTCGTGGGAAGCAGGATGGTAACCTTCCCAGGAGAGAAAGTAGCATAAGGCCAGGCCTTAGAAAGTGCTGGAGGATGATCTCGCCATTGAACCTGGAACTTTGCTTAACCTGAGTAACGATGACTCCCCCTTGGTGTGACTGACTGTGCGTGATGGAAAGAAGCCGTCCCGCGCGGGTCCCTGTGCACCTGCTTGGTTTTCGTTACTTTCCGCCCCGGGGAAAACGTCCGATCACCCCGCAGCCCGGAGCCCGAGCTTCTCCCGCGCGGGCCGCCTCTCGCTCCCGGATGCCGTCGGGAGGCGTCTGGAGGCTGGAGGAGCTCCTGCCCTGGGGCGGTGACAAGGAGACCCCGCGGCGGGCAGCGCCAGTGCTCTGCTCCTCTCTGCCTGGGAGGCGGCCGGGCGGGCGGCTGCGGGGGCGCCGGGGGCCGCACCAGCGGGGTCGGCGCAGGGACCTCCCGGGCGCGGCCAGGCGGGGCTCCGCTGTGCCAGGTCCCTGCTCTGGCTCCATCCAGAAGCGGGACTCGTGACGGAAAGCCAGTCCTGCCCTCCTGTGAACCCTCTATTTACGTCTAGTTATGTCCCCTGAAGGCCAAGTTCAGCCGGGAGCCAATCGTCTATGTGCCCAGAACGTGGAACACGTGCTCCTCAGGCTGCCTTCTGGAAGGAAGAGGGGCTGGTGGGCGGGGAGGCGCTGGGCTCCCATGCCTGCCCCCCAGCCCACTGTCCCCAGGGAAGCTGTCCCCGTCCCTGCACTTTCCTTCCAGCTGGGAGAGGGGCTTCGGGCAGTTCCTCCTTCACCCAGCTCCTGGGGGGCTACCTCGACTGACATGCGCAGAGCATTTGCATCGGGCACTCGGTGGGGCTCCTGGGTCTGGGTTGTTACCGGGCAGGTGATGCTTACAGCCAGAGCGGGGGTTTCTGGTGCCGCTTCGAGAAAGTTACCCACGTCCCCAAAGGCGAAATGTAGACAAGGGCTCTGTTCCCAGGAGGATGTTGGCCCCATTTCCAACACGAAGCGGCACTAAAAATGCCTCGGTGGCTAATAAAGGCCCGGGTTCCCCAAGAAGTAGAACAGCCCGTCTAAGGGAGAATGCGTCCTTGATTAAGACGCGTCGCTGGGATCTTGACATTTTTCTGCAGTAAAGTTATCCCCCCGTTTCTGGGGGGGGCGGGGGGGGAGGTGCCGAGAGAGCAGCCCGGTGCATCCACATGGTGGGTGTGAGGTGTTCTGTGCAAACGCACCATCTAACGACCCCTCCTCCTGCGGTTGGGGGTCAGCGAGGATTGTGATAGGGGAGGGCTCCTGCAAGGGTCGCTGGCCCCTCAGTTTCCTCCATGAATCTGGGCCCGGCTCTGCCCAGGCAGCCACCCGACCCTGCGCTTTGTGCTGCCCCCACGTCCAGATCCGGGTCAGTGCTCAAGCCGGGGCCTGGTGCGTGGTGACCGCACGCGGGTCCCTGATGCTCACGGCCTCCTGGTCCCCTGGGCCCTGAGGGAGGCGTCCCAGCTGCTCCGTAGGCAGAGCCGCTCCTGCTTCCAGATCTGGCAAGTTTTCAACAAAGCTGCAGAAGACCCCGTGTTCCTTTCCTCAGGAAGTGGTGCCACCAAATGCCTGTCACCCAGGCCAGTGACCTGCACATGTGTCATCCTATGGGCCTCCCTCCTCTTCCAGCGTATGTCCAGTCCACAAAACTCAAACTAGCCTCCAGTCTGTTCACCCTTCCATCCCCCTGCTGTCACCCACGTCCTCACTTGGGTCACTACCACGGCCCCTGACAGGTCCTCCTGCTGCCCTCCTCGCCCCACGCCCAGATCTATAGTCCACACGCACCCAGAGTGAGAGTGAGCTCCGTTAGATACACATGAGACCCATCACCCTGAGTCAGTGTGTCGGTGCAGAAAGGGGACCTACCTCCTCATCGCTCCCACGAGGCCCAGCACCATTCCCACAGGTTCCCCCAAATTACCTGCCACCACCTCCCCCTCACTCCTTGCATCGCAGCCGACAGGCCTCCTGGTTCCCCCTGCAAACCCCAAGTCTTCCTGCCACAGGGCCTTTGCATGTGCTGCCCCCTCTTCCCCAAGACCTGCTGTCTCAAGCCCTTCCATTCTCTGCTCAGCCCTCACCTCCTCAGAGAGCAGCCCTGGCCGCCTGTTCCTTATGTCATGTCCCCATTTCCTGCACAGATTTTGTCACCATCTGAAAGGGATTTACTTATTTTATGGCCTTCTATTGTCTTTTGCGCCCACAGGAATGACGACCACATGAGAGCGGGGATCCTGTCTGTCTGTCTGCTGTTGGATTCCCGCTCTGAGAACAGGGCCAAAGCAGAGTCAGTTCTTGATTTGCATTTGTCCAGGAATTGCAGGAGAAGAATAGAATGGAATCTTAAGAATTCTAAAATATTTAAATCATAGAATATTTGAGTCAGAAGGAGCCCTTGGAAATCATTTAGTCACGCCCATTCATTTTGCAACTGGGTAAACTGAGTCTCAGGTGGACAAGTGATTTGCTCCACATCTGAGGCCCCGGGGCTGGAGAGGGACCTGCCGTGTGTATCAGGTGATGAGTGGCTGTCGGGGCTTCTTCTCCCCTTGACACGTGGCCAAGGGAAGCAGGGACAGAAGGCACAGACACACTGAAGTCTAAGTGACTAAAAGCAGGGGGGTTTGGAGGAGACGGAGCTGGTGGTGGGTGGACGGTGGCACAGGAAGCCTCCCCGAGCACGAGGAGGTCGATTGGCTTGAAGAGCAGGTGAACCCCAAATCTGATGGTCAACCCATGCGAGGGTCTTCGGCAAGAACGGGGTGAGGCCCATCCCTCGAGAATTTACCTCATGGCCTGAAGCACTGCTGACCGCCCGTCCCGGCCAGAAGGTCTTTCAGAAGGTAAATCAGCTTCTGCCGGCCTGTCTATCAGCTTCCTGGGCCGCCTTCACAAATCACCGCAGACGGGGGGCTCGAAATCAGGGAACCTTGTCTTCTCACAGTTCGGGACGCCAGAGTCTGGAATTACGGTGGCGGCGGGGCAGGTTCCTCCCAGGCCAGCCAGGAGGACAAGGACTCTTTCTCTTTTGTTCTCTGGGGCGTCTCCAGACCTAGAGCTGGCCTGACCCGTCGGAGGGGCTCGGTAACACCGGCGAACTTCTGAAGAGCCTGCCAGGCCTCGCTCTTCAGGTGAGCTCCGTCCAACCAGCCGGGCCGGACACCTGCCTTGTCCGCAGCACTCTTGCAGGCAGCGAGGGGACAAGCCAACAGGTCCCTGCCCCGAGGGGTCCCCCGCTGGCTGGGAGACAAAGAACAGGAAAACCAGCGGGGATATAGCACCAGGTGGTGATGGTCGCCCAGAGGCAGGTGCAGCGGGATGGCGAGGGAGCGACAGGCCATTCGGGAGGGACTGGGGGCCACGGTGACAGGGAGTCAGGGTCCGGAAGGCAGGAGCCAGGGCCGTGTGGGTGCTGGGGGCTGGCAGGGGCGGAGGGCACCGTGATGCCCGGCCTGGGTGTGTGTGCGGGGCAGCGAGGACCAGAGTGGCTGCAGGGACATGGGAAGTGGGATGGGGGTCGAGGTCGGAAAGGCGCTGGGACCCGTCCCTCGGATGACCCTGCCGGCCACTGAGAGGACGCTGGCTTTCCCTCAACCTGACAGGAGCCACCGGGCAGGTCCGAGCCCATGAGTGTATGTCACGAGGACCCTGGGACCTGTGAGGGGACAGTCTGCGGGGCCCCTGAGGAGCACGAGGGGCGGGGCAGGCAGGTCCCGTGCAGCGTCCCCAGGACACAGCGGGGCAAGGAGGGGCCGAGATGCAGGGAAGGGAGGCTGGTGCTGAGCCCCCCAGAGACGCCTTCTGGAGGGGACCGGGCCTGAGCCCACTTGCCCCGGGCTCCTGAGCTTCCTTCCTTCGCGCTGCAAGGACGGCCACCTGTGTCATCACAGAGCGGGTGAAGCCGGCCAGACTCTGCGCTGTGTCTCCCTCTGAGGGACAAAGGTCAGTGTCACAGCAGTCAGCTCTGATGCTGGCTTCAGGCCAAGACCCTTAATATTCAATGAGAAATCTGCATTGATGAAATTTTCATTAAAGAAACATTATCCCTTTCACTCTCCTTGTTATTCTGTGGCTTTGAGTATCGGGCTAATTTGGGTTTGATTACCCTGATGATCTGAAGATTGGAGCATTATTAAAAATTTAGATGAGCAACGATATGTCTGGACCTCCCTCTCCTCTCTCAGCCGGAGCACAAGGGGCTCTGCTGATGATTGCAATGAATTCGGGCAGCCTGGCAATTAGGGAATTATCTATAGTTTGAGGGAGCTTCGACCCCTCTGCCTTCCACGGAAATGGGCTGCTTGGCTTCCAGGGCACACAGATTTAATTGACAAGATGCATGAAAAGGAAATTCCAGTCCTAGATCCAGTTTTAGGGCTAACGAGTTATATGTTTGTCAGCGCAGTTCCTTCCCCTTTCTGTGACTCACAGGTGTCCCGTCTGTAGAGTAAGGAGGCTGGACCAGGGCAGATGCTTAAAAGTGGTGGCCTGTGGGCTGAAATCAGCTCAAGGAGGGAATCTGTCCTGCACACTGTTTCATGTGTTTGATGAGCACTTTCCCAGACTTGTGATCTGGGGTTCTATGTGTTTCATGTATGTTACCTTGTTTAATTCTCCCACCCATGAGTAGATACACTTACTCTCACTTTACTAATAGGGAAACGCTGGCCAAGATGGCTTAAACAACTTTCCCTGGGTCACCTGCCCGGCAGGAGGAAAGGCAGGATTTGAACCCAGGTGGTCTGACTTCCAGAGGCATGCTTTACCATCCGTGCTATAATTCCACAGTGTTTCAAATTAATTAGTTCCCAAATTTAAAACGTTTGTAATTTTCTGTAAAAATAGAACTTACATATTAAAAACTTGGAAGCTGTGGTTAGGTATTCTCTAAGGGTGTCCCTCTCTGGAATATCACTATTTTGTGCTTCCACAGGGCACTCTTACTAACAAAAGAGGGCAACTTTCAAAAAGAGAACCCCATCTTTCAAAAAGCCCAAGGAAAAAAAGTAGCAACATGTTGGGTGGGCAGGGGACCTACTTGAACACTCAGAGAGCACCTCAGGCTGCCAGGACTTGTGGGGCCAACAGCTTGGACAGAAGGGAGATGCACTGAGGTATGTCCTACATTCTCCACCTGTCTTCTTTTTGAGGAATTTGCCAATATGAATGTGGAAAGGGTCCAAGAGTCACAAAAACTGAGAGCTTTTCAGCAAGCTTGCTGATCCGAGGACATAAAACTAGAAATTGGGAGCTACCAAGGAAACCAGGGTTGCAGGGCCCAAGATATCAGAAAATGGAAGTGGGTCTGATTTTTTGCAGAATTTTCCATCTAGAAGCATTTGCTGATTCCACAGCAGGACCAACAAAAGATGAAGAAGACAAGCAGAAAGTGAGCAGCTGAGAGTCTAAGAATCTGAGCAAAGTTTTCACCAATATCACGATGCCATAACCATAGAACCTGATCACCAAATAGGTGAAGCCATGGACAAGAAATGATGGTTTCTACTGAGTCCCTCAAAGGACTTATTCTAGGAAGCAAGGACAAACCAAAATAAACCAGATCTCATAAAAATGGAAAATCAGTCTTGAATCATTACAATCATGGTAATCTCTCCTCACAAGAGTGGTTATCACACACAAAAAAGGTAAATCAGAATTCTCTGGGGGAAATATAACATTATCTGTAAACACTACATCATCTCACACAAAATGCCTTAGCCAGTATTCATAAAAATATTACTAGACACATCAGAAAGAGGACCAAATAACCAAAACCAGGAGAAAAACAAAGAAAAAAAAAAAGACCTCACAGATGATGTGTTAATGATCAGGGATAAACTAAAATATCTATTAACATATTTTTTAAAATGATGAACAAGTGGAACATTTTATTAAAGAAATGGAATATCTAAAAAAATCACATAAATAGTTGGTAAGTGGAAGATACTGTAACTAAAATGAAAAATATAACGGACTGATGTAAGAGTATATTGGACAAAGCGGAAGATAGGGTTTGTTGAGAATATCCATACTGAAGCATGGACACCAAAAAAAGGATTACAATTACACAGAAGAGGATTAAACCATTTGGAGCATGATAAAGAAGTCTAACATACATATAACTTAATCCTAAAGGGAGGAAAGAGAAGATCAGAAGTGCTATGTGAAAATATGTAACTGAGGATTCCCCAAAGTTGATAAGAGATAGTAAGTCCCTTACTATCAAGATGCAAGAACTCTTAGCACACTAAACACAAAGAGATACACCCCTGAAAGAAAGCAACTGTCAATCTAGAACTTTATTCCATTATAATTATCCTTTGATGGTGGATACTAAGTAAATGTTTTCACAGAAGCAAAAGCAGATAATTCATTGTCAGCAGATCTGCATTAGCATAAATACCAAATGGAGTTCTTTAAGCAGAAGAAAAAATGATTCTAAATGAAAAATGCAGGAGAAAATAAGAAACAATAGAAAGTGTAAATATATTGGGACATTCAAATTAACCGTGAGTGCACAAAATAACAATAGTAATAATAAAGTGTGGAGGCTCACAGTATATGTACAATTAAATTACCTGTCAAGGATGCCACAACAGCAGAAGGAGGTTAAATGCTTTTAAGGAATTCTAAAGCTCTTCCATTGGCCAACTGGTGAAGTTGTAATTTAAGGTAGATTCTAGTAAGTTGAGGATAGATGTTGTCATCTGCAGGATATCTACTAAAGAATCATAGAATAAGTAAAACTGACAACCTAATGTAAGCTTATAAAATAGAATAATAAAAAGCCCTACTTGAATAATACAAAACAAGGCAGGAAAGGAGAAAAAAAGTGAACTAAAGGGAAAACCAATAGTAAGAAGATAAGGTGAAATCACAGGAATAATTACATTAAATGTGAACAAATTAAATTTCAAAAGAGAAGGACCAGTCTAGTTTTTCATCTGCAGAGAAACCCAGATTGATGTGCTTGTGAGTCACTCGAGGAGCTTATGGAAATGTGGGGACTCTCCAGGCCCAAGTTCAAAATTTAGGGGTGAGATTTGAGAAGCTGCTCATTTATGGTAAGCACAGACCTGTCTTTGAGGGAATGAGAGGGGACAGGAATGAGGATAAAATTGAACTCACCGAGCTTAGAGCTTAGCAAGGGGATAATACAAGCACACAAGTAAATGCAGGAAATTGTAAAAGAATTGTCTTCAGTGAGGGGCCTTTGCCCTCATGCAAATGACCCAGACTCAGAGATCTTCCACCACATCACCTACTCAGGTCTTGACCACTCGGTACAGACCAGCTGTGAGGAGGATCCAAAGTGGGCAGGGATCCCTCCCCATACTCATCCATTTATTGACTGATGGAGCTCAAGCACAGAAAGTTAACCCGGCGCCGAAGGAACCTGACACCATGTGGGGACACACGGCTCCATCTCGTTCAGGACGCCGGCTCCCCCGGGGCCGTCTGTGCACCCGGCCAAGGCCCTGCTGGGGACAGACACAGATGGGGAGTTTCAAGGCCAATAGCAGCTAGCCTGGTCACTGGCTCCTGGTCTCCCCAGGGGTCCCAGTCCTTGGCAAGCGAAGGTGAAATAGGGATTTCATCCCAGGGCAGGAGGGGTCACACCAGCCCTGACAGGTTGGGAAGTTCTTTCTGTGACCGCCCCTGACATGCAGGCTGGGTTTCCAAATCCACAAAGGTGGACCTCAAAGGGATCCCTTGAGGCAGAGGCCATGCGGGTTTAGGGGCGCAGGCCTATCCCACCTCAGGCTGCCTAGGGCACATGTGCAGGGCTGTGAGTTTCTCCTGGGGGGCCTGCCGGGGCTGGAGGGGCAGCTCCAGAGCTCTAGGCACCTCGGCCCAATGTCCTAGGTCTGACCAGGGAGCTATGGGTGGCGGTGAATCTGGCCGTGCTAATTTGCTTAATTCTATCAGGGGATAAAAGAAAAGAGTAGGATATAGGTGACTTTACCCTTTTGCCATTTTTGGAATTCTATAATTAATTTTTAATTATACAACTAACAGATAGATGTACTTTCTAAGCCCACATGGTGCTCAGAACAATTAATTTTAAAAGACCCAGCACTGGGGACATCATCATGAATTCACAAAAATCTGGGAGGAAGAGAAAATCCTGGAAGCCTCCAGAGAGGAGTTGCTCTCAAATTCAGGACCAGGACTCAGGATTCTACCTTGGGAAATTCACTCCCAGTGTAGAGTGTGAACCATGGCCACGTTATATAGGTCAAGGACAAGGTCAGAATAAAGACATTGACCTGCAAGATCATAAAGAATCATCTCCTCTGTGCCTTTCTCAGGAAGCCATGGGAGGAGGACGTGCTACACCGGCAAGGGGTGGGTCAGGAAAGTAGCCCCTGCGGGTCCCAGACAGGGACATGGGAGATCCTTCCCGGGGGAGAGGGGCAGGGTCTCCAGGATGAATCAGAGCACCAGGGGAGCATTGGGATCACTGCCCCGAAGCAGATCTTGAGAGCAGCCCTTCCCTGGAGGGAGATGGCAAGAAAACCATCACCCTGTCTCCTGACCTGATGGTGTGAGCATGCTGAGGGTTGGGTTATAGGCAGGGCAGAGAATGTAGGGATGGGTTAAGGACAGCAAAAGAAGTGAAAGAAGTGTTTCTAGGGAAAACAAAAAAGCTGTACAAACAAGGTTATTAAGGTATATGCCACATGGCTCTACTGTGGATGCTTTTTACCTTAGGATGGCAGTGTGAACGCTACACGATCTTTAGGCACCATGAAGTCTTGATCTGACTCTGCTGGGCTGATGGGGGAAGGCGAAGGTGTGAGCAGGGCTGCTCTGGGAACTAAATCCTCATCGTTTTATAGCAGGTGAGCAATGGGCAATGTTTAAATTAGAGAAACGAGTAGCAGCATAAACATATCATTTAGACACGCAGGAAGATAGGAAGACAAACAGCTAAAAGAGCTACACGTGGTGGTTTCTGGAAAGCAGAGATCAGTGGGGGGATGGAGGGGTGGGGTCTGTAGGTTTTTCTTATGAGTCTTGGAAATGTGCTCTTCAATTTTTTTTTCCAATCTGTTTTCTCTCCTTTGCTCAGAATAAGTAATTTCTATTGTCTTCTGTTTCATGAATCCTTTCCTCCATCGCCTCCACTCTGTTATTGAACCCAACTATTCGGTATTTCAAAATGTTGGTTATTGCATTTTTTTCAGTTCTAAAATTTCCACTTTGTTGCTCTCTATCTTCCCTATTTTGTTGCAGACACTTTCCGTGTCTTTGTAGAGACTTTCTTTATTCTCATTTGTTTCTGGTATGTTTGTAATTGCTCACTGGAACATTCTTACAATGGCTACTTTAAAATAATAGGGAGATAATTCTGACATCTCTGTTGTCTTGACATTGGCATCTGTTGTCTTATCCCATTTGAGTTAAGATGTTCCCGGTTCTTGGCAAGAAGAGTGGTTTTTGGGGGAATCCCTGACGTGTTGGGTGTATAGGCTGGGAGACCCTGTATCGTGTTTAAATCTTCACTGTTAGCAGGCCCCCCATATCACAGCGGTGGGGGAAGAGGTCACAGTGCCTAAGTATTGCCAGGTTGGGCTGGAAGTACTGGTTCCCCTCTTTGCCTCCGTTGACACCCTGGGGCGGGGGGTACCTCGTTACTGCTGGGTGGGAGTGGGCTTCTGCTCCTCACAAAGTTTCCTGCTAATAGCACTCTGGCTTGGAGGTGCAGGGCTATCTCATTAGGGCTCCTCTCCTGGCCTCCGCTGAGATCACTTGGGGTTGGGGAGCTTGTTACACCAAGCAAGTGTGGAAGTCTAGGCTCCCTACCCTGCCTTCTCTGACAGCACCCCAGTGGGGGGGGGGAGGTTGGGGGCACCTTGCTACCACTGGGCGCGGGTGGAAGTTCAGGTTTCTTGCTTGGTCTTTGCTGGCATGGGTGGGAGGGGGGCTGAGGTTTTTCCATCTATTGCGCTGGAGTGGTGGTGGTGTGTCTGGAAGTTTTCTGTCTTGCTCGGCTGTCCCATGACTGGTTCTTTAGCTGGAGAAAGCAGGATTTCTTGAGCTTTTCTTTTTGTCTGTACCTGTTGTCATTTCTGCGGTCCCAGCTTCTCCAGCACCTTACCCAGAAATACATGAGGGAGCTCACCACCGTGTCATTCCTCATAGCCTAGCTGGTCTGTCTTCTTCTCTCCACTGTTCAGAGTCTTGAATCTGTTTTATGTATAATTTACAGGGGTATTAGCTGCCCTAGAGGGACCGACAGGGAAAAGTGCACCTGCTCCATCTTTCTGGAAGTGAAAGTCTGCACCCTGGTTTTTTTCCTTCTTGCGCCTTGCCCCTAGTATTAATTGTGTGTCTTTCATGGTTTCAGCTTTTAAAGAAGAATTTGGGTGTGGTACTATCTTCTTCTGGGTGACCCCAATCCTGGGTTCCACGAATACACTTCCTCATTTTCTCATTATCCCTGGAGCTGCTAGGGGCTTCCTTCCACTCTGGTTTGGGTCCCCATATACATTTCTCCCATCTCCTGTGTAACTGATTCTTACTATTTGTTTTTCAGATTAGAATGGTTTCATTTTGCTGCCTGGATCCCAATTTACACAAAGGTAGGAGCATTCTTATTTTAATTTGATAGTGACTGCCAAGTTACCGGGCAAAATGTCTGATCCTATTTAGTTAGACCAGTAGGAGTATCTGCTTATCCACAGCCTTGCAAACTTTGCCTTGACAATCTGATAAGTGAGAAAAAGGATATTTAATTGTCATTTTCATTTTCCTAATTAAAGGTCAAATTCTCATCTTTTCATGTTTATTGGCTATTTGCATTTCTCTTCTAAACCATCCATTCATATCTTTTATCAATTTTCTCATTGAATTATTTATATTTTTCTTATTGCTTTATAGGAGCATATTAAATTAATCCTTTGTTATGTATAAGCCAGTTATCTCCTCCTTGTCTTTGTTTATACAACCCTTTGTTATGCAGAAGTTATAAATTTTGATGTATTCAAATGTGAGAGAAACTTAACCCTAACAAAAGCAGCAAAAAGAAATTGTATTGGCTCATGTAACTGAACAACTCAGAGTGAAGGCTTCAGGTGCAGGTGGATCCAGGGGCTCAAAGAATGTCATGAAGAACTGTTCCAGCTTTGCTCTTCTTCATAATAGTGTCATTCCTGGCCTCATAGGGTAGCAACATGGCTCTCAGTAGCTTTATTTACAAGAACGAATGTAAATAACAGACTCTTGTCCAAATGTGACTTAAATATAAGGTTCTTTTTTCTTTCTTTTCTTTTTCTTTTCTGAATGTAGTTAGCTCAGAGGGATTCGGTAACTGAATTACATTCAGTAAAATGTAAGGGCTCCGAGTAACATTTTTTCTTTATTGTGAAAAAAATGGCTGCCATATTTCCAAGCATTGTGTATGGATACAACAGCCCGCAATGAAGCGGGCAAGGAAACCTCTTGTCCAGCACATCTCTCTTTCACCAGATCTGGCAAATCTTTCCCTGCCCACACCCCTCAACAGTGCTACCTCAGATTCCATTGGCTAGAGCCAGTCACGTGCCCATGACTCCCTGCAAAGGAGGATGGGAGAGCAAGTAACTGGCCCCCTCTAGACTGGGGGCTGGGCTGTGCTGGCAGGAATAAGGGGTGGGGGAGCCGTTGGGTCGACATCCAGCAGCACCTGCCCCCGGGGAGCATCTCTCCCAGTCACTCCTGCCCCAGAGATGGGATTCACTCTGCCTGAACTGACTCTTGTCACGTGTGCATCCAGAACCACTTCCGGGTCTGGGGGATTTGCCAGCTGATTGGCTGGGCCAGGTCACATGACCACCCTTAGACCTAGCCGCTCATCCTGAACTCCGTGAATGGCCGGTGAGAGAGTGACTATCGGGGTTTGGTTACCAGAAGATGGGGGGAACGTGTGCTGGATACTTAAAACAAGAGATTTATACTAAAGAAGCTGCGTGAACATGTGATAATCATTACTGGTGGTAATGTCTATTTATGTGAGTGAAATTTCTGGTTGGACAAATGCGAGCTTTCTTGCCATTCTCTCATCCCTCTGGGCTGCGAATGGTGAAAGAGCCTTGTTAAGGAGCCATTTCTCGCTTTCTCTGGAACGGCCCATGCCTCCCTATCCCCTAGCCATGCCTGTAATCCCCCCAGCCCTTTGGAAATGATTATCTTTAAGTGGAAATTCCAGCAGTCCTTGCCTTGACCAGTGTTGTATTGGCCAAGCCGAGTGCCCAGTAAATAGCACAGGTATTTATTTATTTGAGAGAAAGAGAGAGAGAGAGAGAGTGAGCACAAGGAGAGGGAGAGGGAGAAGCAGACTCCCCCTGCTGAGCAGGGAGCCCGATGTGGGGCTTGATCCCAGGACCTGAAGGCAGATGCTTAACTGACTGAGTCACCCAGGCGCCCTCAGCACAGGTGTCTTTACAGAACTTGCTTCCTATCTTTGGGAGGTGCGTGTGTCATTGTGAAGGTTAGTGATGATTTATTAAGCTTCGGTCCAAATTTCCATTTCTGCCATCCTGAATGAAAGCCATCCAAGCTCACCTTGACTCTCCCCATGTAACCATTACCAGCTCATGCAGAATCTGAACTGCACAAAGGCTCAAAATTGCTGTGTTCTAGGATAGACTCGGCGCAGAAACAATTTGAATGTTCATGGCTTTAAAATGACTTGACAGTCTGTCTACAACATGTCCTGAAAGGGAGGTGAAGCTGTGTCTCCATGCATTACTGGTGATTAATTGATTTGCTGATGGAGCTAGGTAACCTTTGTGACCAAATTGAGAGAGTGGCTCAGACCTGAGCAATCAAACCAGCCATTAAGAATCCTGCCTCGTTCCCAGGCCTGCTGTACCTCGGGATTCCTGGGGAGAAAAATGAAAGGGAAGGAGGTTTAGCCATAAATGCAGGGGACGTGCAATCAGGCTGGACAAAGGTTGGCGAGGTTGAGGACTGTTCATTGCACTGGTGATCTGTGACTTTCCCTAACCCCCTCCTGGGTTAAATACAGGGGAGCAAAATGCAAAGTGACGTGGGGGCTCGGAGACCAGGAGACACCGGGCAAGGTGCCTGTCCCGCCATCTCCCGCCGCTGCAGATCTCAGCACAGCAGAGGTGCACGCGTGTGGTCGGGGCAGATATGGAGGAAGGACCCTCTCTGTTCACCTCTTCTCAGTAAGAGGTCCCGTGTCTGTGAGTTCCTTCAGGTCAGGTCTGCAGAGTCCCTGTCCCCAGGCCAGCCACTAACTGTGACTGTCTAATTCAACAGCAATGTCACGGGGAGAGTGTATGGCAATTACTGGAGGTTTATATCAAACCTTTATATTTCTGCTAAATTAAATTTAGCAGAAAGTTCATTTTTACTCTTAAAGATGAAAGCACAATTTTGTGGAATACATCCTTTGTTTAAAAATCTAAATTTGAGAAACACCCACATATATCAAAGAGGTGTGAAGATGTTCACTGAAGCGCTGTTTGTTTTACAAAAATGTCAGGACACATACCGGTTTCTTATTACTGTACGTGTAACAGATTACCACAAACTTGGTGTCTTAAAACAGGAATTTATTCTCCCACAGTTGTGGAGGTGAGAAGTCTAGAATGGGTTGGCAGGGCTGCTCTAGGGGAGAATCCACTTCCCTCCCCTTTCTGCCTTCCAGAAGCCACCTGTGTTCCTTGGCTGGTGGCCCATCCCCCACGTCGATGCCCAGCCTAGCAGATCTTCCCATCTCTCTCCACTTCTGAGGTCACATCCCCTTTTCCTGACTCTGATGCCCCCACCCTCTTATGAGGACCTTTGAGATGACACTGGGCCCACCTGAATCATCCAGGTTGCTCTGCCTATCTCAAGACATTTAAGTTAATCACATGTACAAAGGCCCTTTTGCCATGTAAAGTAGTGTGTTCGCAGGTTCTGGGGATTAGGGTGTGGACAGCTTTGGGGGCCTGTTACTCAGCTGACCCTGGAAGAATCTACATCCATCAGGATAGACAAGGTGCCGCCCCAGTAACAAACAGCGCCCAAACCCCAGGGGCTTAAATAGGCAGAAAGGTTTCTCATCAATGTAGTTTTACTTCTTCAACCCAGGGAGAGGGCAGATGGGGTCCCTGTCAAGGGCCACACAGCTGGGGTGTAGGCAGTTGGACTCCAGCCCGAGTCCTGGACCCGACTCCAAACCTGCATCCCTCCCGCTCCCCCGCCCCTGTGTTATTCCGTCACTCTAAAAAAATAAATAACAGAGTCAGGCTGAGCTAGCTGGACACCCTCCGCTGTTTATTTTCCAGCATCTGCTTCATAAACCGTTGGGTGTCCATATTAATTTTCCTTATTGCTGTTAACCTCGCCTTCCAATTATGCAAAACGTTCAGGCACAGCAGCCCCTTATTACTGGGGCCCCATCTTCGGCTGACATTTGCTGGTGTGTATCTTGGCCTTGACTGACAAAGGCAGTGACTTCTCACGTCGGCCTCATTTTCTTGTGCAAATGACTCCATGACCAGATGGGTGTCTGGGGGGCCCAGGAGCTCTGGAGGCTGCAGAGCAGGCAAAGAAACATTATTTTAAAAAAATGTCAAGACTGATGAAACCATGTTTATTTGGTTTCTTCAAAAAACATGAAAATTGGGAGGTACTAAAAAAAATGTTGGAACTCTGTGGTTTGGATTTTTCTTTCTATGGACAGTTTAAAGTTCATGTGGCCCATTTCACTTGGCATCTGAGGCTCCCATGACGGCTCTGTTATGCCTGGTTTCCCAATTAAACACTGAATCATTCATTCATTCAAGACCTAGTTATGACCGTCTGTTATGTTTCAGGCACTGTTCTAGGCTCAATGTATAAAGCAGAAGATGGATGAAAGTCTTGACACTCTGGAGCTCACCTTCTGGTCAAGGACAATCAATAAAAAGATGACATGTATCTAGAATGAATCAGGAGGTGGCTGGTGCTAAGAAGGAAAGTGTGGCAGGGAATGGTGGGGTTGGGGTGCAAGGGGGGCTCCTCAGAGGAAGCTGACATGGAACAGAGACCAAAGCCAAGAGGGAGGGAGAGGGGCTAATGTCTGGGGAGAGAGTGTATTCCAGGCAGTGGAAACAGCAAGTGCAAAGGCCCTGGGGCAGGAGCATGTCTGGCATGTCCGAGCAACAGAGTGCCCAGTGTGGCCACAGCCGAGTGAAGAAGCCAGACAGGTGCACAGAAAAAGCCAGAGGGGTGGGGAGACCAGACCACACCAGGCCTTGTAGGCCATTGTGAGGATTTGGATTTTATCTGAGTGAGGAGGGGGGAGTTTTGAGGGTTTGAGTAGAGGAGTGACGTGCTCTGACTCATACTTAAAAGGACCACTTTGACAACTTTGTTTCGAACAGACTGGAGGAAAGGCACGTGCAGAGCCCAGGAGACCAGTGCAGAGAAGGTCTTTCATAGCAGCTTGAACCGAGGTGGTAGCGGTGGGGGTGGGGGAAGTGGTTGAAGCTGAATATATTTTTCAGGTAGAACCAATAGTTTCTGTAAAAGGGATTGGATGTCCTATGTGCAAAAAACAAAACGTAAGTCTCAGGATGGCGCCAAAGTCGTTGGTCTGAGCAACTTGCCTTTTGAGCTGTGAGAACCTGGTATGAGTTTATCCAGAAACACACAAATTTCCAAAGAATCGGTTTTGGAAGTAAAGGTCGGCTCCTTCTCTTGCTTTGGGTTTTCTTTTTTAAAAAACTGTAATACAGGGGCGTCTGGGTGGCTCAGTCGGGTAAGCGGCTGCCTTCAGCTCAGGTCATGATCTCAGGGTCCTGGGATCGAGCCCTGCATCGGGCTCCCTGCTCAGCGGAGAGCCTGTTTCTCCCTCTCCCTCTGTGTGCTCTCTCTCACTCTCGCTCTCTCTCAAATAAATAAATAAATCGTTAACAATAACAACAACAAAAAACATGCAGTACATGACTTACGGCAGATGGACACTTGTCTCCCAGGGATTCCAGATTGTCATCTTTCATTTAAGACAACATGAAAAGGGAATATGAGATCTCCTTTAACATCATCTGAATGTTTTCAGCTGCTGGAGCTTGGAGAAAAAAAAAAAAAACTGTAGTGCAAGAGAATCAGCAACAATAATTTGTGAAAAAGGACACAAATAGGCCAGGAATTGGCTTTCCTAATAGACTTCGACTTGAATTAGATGTGAGACAGATGAGTGGAATCAGGCTGTTACCCAGCAGAAAGAATTGCAGTGTCAGATAGAGCAATAAAGGTGCAGAAATTGAGCAGAAACCCATGTTCTGCAGATCTGAGCTGTTAGGTATGCACTTTCTCTTGTTGATGTTCTCGGTATGAAATCCAATATTATCCCAGGGAAAGGCAACAAGGCCACTAGCTGTCGAACGGCGAGGTATATTACACTTCATCAAGTCCCCTCGGTAACCTGACACACAGATTGTACCGCTCAGGAAGGCGAGAGAAATCGTACCTCCGTTTCCCCCTCACACGGCGAGTTTGGGAAGCGAGGTCCGCATTGGGGTACCGGCCACCGTGTGTGGCCTTCACTGCAGGCTGCTCCTCAACACGGGGTTCGGTGTCTTCCCCAAAACACAAGCAAAAATAAAAACAGAAACAAAACGGCAACAGCTAACAAAACCAGGAAGACATGCAGGATTGGGTCATGCATGCAGCCCTCCGTCCTTGCTGCCCCGGGAGCGTCGTGTGGCACGCCTAGCAGGACCAGCACCATCCTGTCCTCCCCAAGTGCAACCAGCGACACCAGGTGGGACTACTTGGGGTATGACCTCCTAGATGTCTTTGTAATATAGATGGTTTTGATCATAACAAATTAGATCGGTGTACCATTTCTTACGGACCGGATGGGCAAAAATTCGAAAGGCTGACAATATTCTATGTTGATGATGCTGTGGGGAAGCAGGCGTCCCCACGCATGGTGAGTGGGGGTGAAATCGCACTCCCCCTTTGGGGGACGTTTTGGCAATACCTAAAAAATTGAGACATGCACTTACTTTTTGAGCCAGCAAATCCCACTCCTGGGAATTTCTGTTGCAGGAATTCGTGTACAAATACTTAGGAGCAAGGTCACACTACACATCACAGTATTGTTTGTGAGAACCGAAAGTAAGCAATGACTCCACCGTGTCTCTACAGGATACTGGTTAGACAGAAACAAAGACTATGAAATCTCCACGTACCGAAACATTAGGGAACGGCTCAAATAAAGATACGGGATTATGGTATTACTGTTGCTGAATATATGCAAGATCTTGTAAGTGGTGAAAAGCAAGATGCACAGCAGTACAGATAGGATGGTGCTTCCGTGTATGAGAGGAGCCAATGTGAAGTTATATACGTTTGTGTTTCTGTGTTTGCATGAAGAAGCTCTGAAAGCTATTGAAAGTCAAGAATGTGGGTACCTATGGGGGGAGTAGCGTTCTTGGAATGGAAGTGAACCCATTAAGTGCATATCCTTTTATGTTCTTTTGATGTTTAAGTCATCTGCATGTACGGCCTAAAGACAACTTAGGAAGATGGTTTATAAATGGGCCCTTTCTGTTTTGCAGTCAACAGTAGTGTTAGGACCAAAAACAGAGCGGGGGTCAGTAGAGGCCAGGACAGGGCGAGCCCTTGCTTGTCTGTAAATCAGGAAGCAAAGGACGACCTGACTACCCCGACCCTTACAGCGGGACCTGCTGCTGACCCGCAGCCCGCAGCCTGGTCCCGACAGCCCTGGGATCAGGTGGGAGTGACTTGCCGGCGGCGCCAGGTTTGACTCCGTGCAGGTCAGAATTCCCATCACGCTTCACTGAAGGCTCTGAGGACGTAACTCATGCCGCTGTTTCAATTTCAAAGGGAAGTTGCCGAGCACAGGCAGGGTGACCCGCCCCACATCAGAGCACATTCAGATCTGATCTAGGGTGGGTGTGATGGGCAGGGGAGGAGGAGGCTGAGCTTCTCTTTGTTCCATCCCCCCGTCTCCTTGACCCGAAGATGAGGGGTTTCCATCTCGGAGGCTCCTGGGCTGAAATTGTAATAGTAGAGAGACAGAAAGTAGCTCAAATATTAAACCACGGATGGCTTGCCATTTTTACTTGAAGTGCTGGAATTTTTCAGTCAATGCGGAAGGAAAGGAGGAGGTCAAGTCAGCTGGCTCAGCAAACCATCATCTCTAAGTGTTAACTGAACAGAGGCAAACCCCGAATGTGAGCACGATTCAAAGGGGCCGCCGAGCGGGTGGATTTCAGTGTCTTGTGCCGCAATTGTGGTTTTAGGTATTTATGTCTCTTACTGAGACAGTGAGCGCCTGGAGGAAGAGACCTGTGCCTTAGTGCCTTATTCATCCAGGAGTCCTCTGTGTCCAGCACGGTGCCGGGCACCTTGGACACTCAGCACTTGGGGCGAGCAGGTGTCCTGGTCTGAATGGGAAGATCCCAGTGTGTGCCGGCTTGCCTGCTTCATCTTTTTTTTTTTTTTTTAAAGATTTTATTTATTTATTTGACACACAGAGAAAGAGACAGCTAGAGAGGGAACACAAAGAGGGGGAGCAGGAGAGGGAGAAGCAGGCTCCTGGCTGAGCAGGGAGCCCGATGCGGGGCTCGATCCCAGGACCCTGGGATCATGACCTGAGCCGAAGGCAGACGCTTAACGACCGAGCCCCCAGGCACCCCATTGCCTCCTTCATCTTTAACAGCAGTCTCTTTCACTCTCCAAAGTGACCCAGTTTAAGCAACAACTTATTTTGCCAACCTGCCAATAAGTCACAGAACGGCCTCCTGGATAACTCAAGCAGAAGAAATTATTTCGAGGATATGGAGTGGTTTTATCAAGAAGGAGATTTCTTGTCTCATACAAATGGGAAGTCAGTCAAGAGTTGGCCCAGGACAGCCCTGATTTATGCTTGCTAATTGACAATTGTAACAATTATTAATAGTGCTCCCATTTAGTTCCACAAGTGTCTTGGGTTGGGCAATAAGTTATATGTCATCTTACGTAGGTGTCAAGGACATCTAGATCCAGCATTCAAATAAAGTCATCAAGATATGTTGGTGTTGGTTCACCCTCAGGGACCTGTTGGGGGCAAGAGGGCCTTGCCTCAGCGTCCACATCCTTGCATCCTTTGAGATTCTCAAGCAAAGGGATAAGGGGCTGTTGTCCAGTAGCTTCCACAAAATATCTGGGATTAATTCTGATTGGATCCTCTTCGGTTATACTCATGGATGATCCCATCTGAATAATCGGGAGAAATGCAATCTCAGAGATGCTGGGATCGGAAAGATTTAAGTAGAGGGGCAGGCAGCTCACTCCCCAGAGTATATATCCTGAAATATCTATAGATTTTTCTAAGACTGAACAAGGCTCTGGTGTGACTTGACACTTGGCGACTTCTATAAACGTTTGCCCTATTATATAAGCAAATCTCAACTATTAACTATTTAATTATTCTTAAAGTTCCTTCCTGATCTTGGGCGCCTGGGTGGCTCAGTTGGTTAAGCGACTGCCTTCGGCTCAGGTCATGATCCTGGAGTCCCTGGATCGAGTCCCGCATCGGGCTCCCTGCTCGGCAGGGAGTCTGCTTCGTCCTCTGACCCTATCCCCTCTCATGTGTTCTCTCTCTCTCATTCTCTCTCTCTCAAATAAATAAATAAATAAAATCTTAAAAAAAAAAAAAAGTTCCTTCCTGATCTTGATTTCATGATTCTATGATTTTCCTTAACAGATGCAAGCAGTTGAAGGTTATCTGAGGGCTGACTTGGATCAGTCTTAGAAAAATAACAGTGAAATCTCCAGGGCTTAGCAGATGCCAACAGGCATCTCAGCAGGGGTAGCAAATTAAAATATGTATCTATTCAAAAATATGATGATCAGGAAGTTACTTCTTAAATGAGCTCTCTAGTTACTGACTTCAGGAGAGGATTTGTTAGCATGGTGAAATGAAAATGATACATTATAATTTGACATTTTCCATGCAAATGGAAAAGTAGTCGCAATATCTGTCGTTTCAATTCAAAAAAGAGCCCACCTGGAAAGAGGAGAACTAGACACACTCTCACAGTGAGAGGTAATTTGTTATGGGTGGTTGAAAAATAGGGACAAAGTTTCTTGAGGCTTACTTTGGATATAAGTTACAGAGCCCTCCCCCACCTTCCCCACCAAGCACAACTTGGGGGTTTATTTTTCCTCATGCTAAACAAAGTCTAGAGACTTTGACCATCCATAGATGGTACCAGGACTCCATGATAACATCAGAAACCCAGGCTCTTTCTGGCTTTCTACTCCTCTATCTTTATCGTGAGCTCTGTCCTTATGGTCTCAAGGTGGCTGCCAGAGCTCCAGCCCACAAGACCAAATTTCAGAAGACGGACAATAGCAAAGAGCACTTGTCTGCTGAGCTAGCTCCTTTTAAAGACTTCCTCAAAGTACCACCCAGTAGCTTAGATTTCGTAACCGTTGGCTAGATCTATGTACCATCCCAGGATGAAAGGGAGACTGGTAAATGTTTTTAGCTGGGACTGCAGCTTCTTGAAATTAAAATAAGGGTTCAGATAAAAAGGAAGAAGGAAAGAAGGAATATTGCATAGACCTGGAGTCTCTGGCACAAACCTAATCAATTATGTCTTTCTGCAGTTTTCTCGGAGATTGGACAGTGCTTTTGATTTCTTCCTCTCTCTTCCTCTTTCCTTTGTCTTTTGTAAACTCCCACCTTCCATAAAAACAAAAAAACAAAAAAACAAAAAAACAAGCAGCACCATCATGCTGCTACTACTGATTTTAATAGTAAGAGCACCTACTGAGTGAGCAATATGTGATAGAAACTCTTCTAGGCACTCTACTTATTAATTGAATTAATCCTCATGATAACACTGTAAGTGCTGTTATCATCTCCATTTTACTAATGAGGATACTGAGGAATAGAAAGGAGAAGTCACTTGCTCAGGTCATGTGCCTGGGAAGTAGAGGAACTTCCATTCCAATCCCAAAACTCTGGCTCAATAACAGTTGACAAGTCCTTCCTATTTGTGGGCATAGCTCAGCTGTCTGATTTGCATCCATGCAGTGAACAATAGCGTCAACAAGAGGATGAGAGGACCATGTGTCTCAGTGACCATGGGTGTCTGGAAGGAAGAGAAGCTCATTTCATTTTGTTAAGTCTTTGATTCAGTCACTCCCTCAGTTCAGGGTGGCCTCAGCCTGAGGCTGAATTTTCTGATGTTCGTGCTCATAGCTGGAAGACAGTGCCCAAAGACCACTTCGAAAATGAGAAGGGGTTACGTTCTAAACTTTCATCCTCACCTTTATTGTCATCTGTCATTGATCTTTCACCAACTTTCTGCTCTACTTAGAGAGTCTCTGAGGTTCTTCTGAAGGAGAAATTAACAAGTGTGTGAGTGTGGCCAGGAGCCATGTGGCCTACCCAGAGTCTCAGTCAGCACCCTCTGTGTTGCAAATAGCATGAAAACTCAACTCAAGAAAGGAAGCTTACTGCTCTTGTCACTGAATGGTTCAGAGCCATGTGAGTGCAATAGATTGGATTATTTATCCCAAACCCTTCCCTCTGTCATGTGGTCTCTGGATGCTTCCCTGGAGGGTGAGCAGAGCAATATCCTCATCCCACAGACTTTGTTCTTGACCATGTGATTTGCTTGCCCAATGGGACATGAGTGGACGACATGAGAAGAGCCTTTAAATATGCTCCAGTGGGATGTTTAGGCAGTTGCCCTTTTGGTATGGGCATGAGAAGGGCAAGCTCCAAGAATCTTAGGAGGCTGGGTTGAGACATGTGGACCTGAACCTGACCTGAAATCTGATGCAAAGATGTACCACTTCACCTGCAGACCCACGAGTGAAGAAAATACAGATTAGCTTTTTATAACCCTCCAGGATTCCAAGACTATTTGTTATGCAGCTCTGTTGGGTTATATGCCCTTTCTGAACCAATCACCAAGACTGGACAGAATGAAATGGTTTCTGGACTAAGCCCATAACAACTCATTCCTGGAGCTGAGGGTAGAATCCACGCTTTCTAGTGTGGGCTGGGACTTAATCCTCAGGAAAATAAAAGAAAGAAGGCACTGTCTTATTAAAAGTCATGTGAATGAATGCTGGTGAGCAAAAGCAACAGTTGCCCACCGCACTGAGCTTATGCTCCTAATTTTAATGCTTTATACTTGCAATTGTATAACCTTCTCGCATCTTTTCACAGCTCTTACTTATTATGGAAACAAAAGCAATCTGTGCTCCTTTGATTTTTAAGGTTGTGGTTAATGAGCAATTGTCCAGGCTCTTGTGTGGGACTTTTTTTTCTTACCTTCTCTTTTGTATTTTTTAAAAGATCAAAATAAAAAATATACATCACAATGCGTATGACAGCAATTATTTAGTTCAAATAATTCCTACATAGCACCACGCACCTAAGTCCTACAGATTTATTCCTTATGTCATTGCATTTGAAATATAGATCTTGAAAGGCGAGCACTTGGCTATTTTCAACTTTAGGTTTCCATTGACAGAGCCAAGTGTCTGTTCCCAGTGACAGAGCTTTTAAATGCTCCTTTCCTTTTCATTATGTGCGAGTTTGGGGGCAGCAATTTCTGTTCGCTGAAGTCACCTGCCATCTTGTCTATAACAAGTCTGTGTTTTTGTTGGGAGGAACTTGAGAACCAGTCTTAATTTGAGGGGAAGTTTAGGGGAAGTTGTAAGCTTTTCATGTACCTACAGACAGTATACTGGGGCTCAAGATGGTGGATTTACTAGTCAGGACAGGCAAGGTTATGTGGCAATAACAAATAACACCAAAATCTCCTTGGCTTAACACAACAAAACTTATTCTCTACACCTAACAGGGTTGTTAGGGGACTGTGTTCCTTATAATCTCTCAGGGATCTGGGCTGACAGAGGCTCCACCATCTGAGGATGCCATCATATGGATATATGCTCCCAGATCACCAAGGCATGGCAAGAGACCACAGGGAATCATATACCAGCTCTAATGATTCTACCTGAAAACAACACGTGTCACCTCCTCTCAGATTTCATTGACCACACAAGATCATATGTCTGTACATAACTTTAAGGGCTGGAGAGTGTGACCCTCCCATGGGACTGGGAGAGGAGGGGGAACCTTGAACATTGCTGAGTGTTGATGGTGTCGACCCCTAGTGCGGTATTAGCTTTAGAAAGGAAAGGATTGGCTTAAAAACAACTTCACTAATGTGATGGTTTTCTCTTTGACACTTTGCATCTCAGCAAATTATTGGGTTTCTGAGTGGAAGATTAAAGGCAAGTATCATTTGAGGTTGGTTTTTTTGCACTCAATCTCTTATAATCTTATTTTTGTCTGCACGAAGGCATTAGCATACATATTCTGGGCTCAGAGCCAAGATGAGTCATTTTGTCTGTTTCCTCGTCTCCATGGTGCCCCGGTCCTTGCCAGAACCAAACAGCCATCCCAGGCAGGAACTGCGCCAGGGATCCTGAATCCCCCCCAAGCCTGGTGCCCGGTCACCCCTCCTGCTCTTGATGGAGCCCACCCTCCACATACGCCACCAGCAGGGCCAGGCACCAGGGACAATGCCACTTGGAATCTGATAAATGACACTTGGTGCCTGCCCAGACCAACTTTTCATCACCTTGGAAAAGGGATGGGCTTGGGACATTTCATTCTCCATCCAAACCCTTAGGCATGCCTTGGTTATTACTGGGTGGGATTATTCTAACACTCTGCTAGGTAGACCCCACCCCCACCTCAGGCTATGTGAAGATTAGAGAAGCTGAAAAAGCAAAATGAAAATGTCAGATTTCTAATGGGGAGTAGGAGGCACTCAACTCTAGCCAAGTATTTTCTCCTTAAAGAAAGAAAAAAAAGAAAAAAGAAAATACAATCCAAAGTCCCATCCTCTTCAACATTCCATAAAAACATGAGTTGGGGGGAAAAAGACACAATTCAGCTAACAAGTGAGAAACACTCTGCCTGAAATGTCACATTTAAAAAAAATGAGTTTGAGGCCAACAAAGCACAAGAATTTCTGTTCACAACCATGGTGTGAACAAGGGAGATTTCCAGAAGAGAGATGCATCCTAAAATTGGGAAATAGACAAAAATGCAGTCTTTCAATTTTTCACAATTTAATCTAACTATCCCAAACCTAGTCATACATTGGTGTGGTGGGCAGCTTCTGTATTGGCTCCCGATGACCCCCACCACCTCCTGGTGTTACGTCCTTTTGTAATTTCTTCCTCAAGCATGGGCTGGACCTAATTACTTGCTTCCAACAAGTAGAATACAGCACTTTTCAGAATACACTTCTGAAACTGGGGTAGAACAAAAGACTGTGACTTCTGCCTTGGTTCACCTTCTCTTTTTCCTGTCACTTGCTCGCTCTGAGGAAGCCAGCCACCAAGTTGTGAGCTCCCTTTGGGGAGGTCCATGGGCTAAGGAACCACGGCAGACCTCCAGCTAACAGCCAGAAGAGAACCAAGGCCCTCAGATCAATAACAGCCTGTGAGGAAAGAAATCTTGCCAACACCACTTGAGCCAGCTTGGAAGCAGATTGTCCAGCCCCAGGAAAGCCTTCAGATGAGACTGTAGCCCCGGCTGCCATGCTGATTGCAGCGCAGCAGAAGCCCCGAATCAGAGGACCCAGATTCCCGACTCACAAAACTGTGAATAGATGTGTAGTACTTTAAACTGCTGAGATTTGGGGTAACTTGTAGCAATAGACAACTAACACACAGTGCTAAATTGAGTGGGCATGTGACCCTGGCTAGAACAATGATTCCTGTTGAATATGACAATTTTGAAATTCAGTAATTCCAGCTTAGACTGAAGCAGCTATTCTCAAAATTTTTAGATGTGAAGACTTTCTTCAAATCAAGTCTTATAGAAAAATTCAGTTTGTTAAGCAGATCAAAAAGAGAGCTGCTCTGGCTGACCTGGGGTTAGGGGCTCCATTTGACACTCCCTGCCCCAACTTATGTCCTCTGAGGACCCTCCCATCAACTTTAAAGCCTCCATAAGAACCATGGGTTGGCCGATTGAAAGCCCCTCCCCCAGAATACTCAATGATAGGAGAGAACATTAGCTATTAACTGAGATAGAGCAATTCTGCCCCTGCACCCCTCCCCGCGCAGCATAGACTTATGTAAGCCCCAGGAAAAACAGGGAGGATGGAAAGGTCGTGTAGCATCTTGAATGTATAGCTCCCCAACTCTGCACTCTGTTGCACCCCCAGAGACAGACCCACATCGCTGTCCAGAAGCCCCCTGCTACATGCAGGCTCAGCCATCCCACCTGGGAGAAAGCCCAAAAGGAAGGAATCTCTGATGATGGACCCATCAGCCTCCGGGAGGTGAAGGGGACACAGGGTTCTGCCACCCCAGGCCCAGAGATGGAGCCGGGGACACTGGGTCCCAGCTAAGCCTTTCTCTGTGAGCATCAGAGCCCCCGTGTCCTCCTGTGCAGACCTGGGGGCCCCTCGCAGATCCAAGCACGGATGGGACCTGACCATTGATCTCTGGTTCTGTGCGGCTGGACGATGTCCAGGTCCCCGTGGGGAGACAGCCGCGCCTGCAGCTCCTTCCTGAATCCTGACCGATGATCAATAGACAAATTACAAAGCAACCCAGCGCTGTAGGGAGGAGGGCATCTTCACTCCCCAAAAGCACAGCAAAAATACCCACAGGGATCCTGAGAGGTCGAGCAGGGGTGAGGCGGCTGCTGGGTGGAATAAGCGAGGCTGCTCACAGTCGGAGGTATCTAAGGAAGACACGCAGACGCAGGGGACAAATCATTTCAAGGCAAAGAAGACAATGCCCTGGCCATGGGCTGGGCACCTGTGGCTTCCTTCCTCCCCTCCCTTTCCTCCCTCCCTCCCTTTCTTCCCTCCTTTCTCTCTGTCTCTGTCTCTGTCTCTCTCTCTCTGAATTTGGGCTCTACTATGCTAATGCTTACCTTCTCCACTTTTATTGTATTTGCACCCACCCCATGTTTCCAGTGCACTTTAACCTCTGTGCAGCATGCCACGCCTTCGCCTCCAGCAGATGCACATCCAGGTTGCCTCCCAGGCTCTCACTATCACAGATGGAGTTTTAGTGAATGTTCTGGAACCTGGGTTCTTGTGCATGTGCCCAAGACAGACTCTAAGGTATACACGGATGAGAGGAAGGGGTTCGTTTTTTCAGGCTCTGCCGGTACAAACCGAGAAGAGTCGGCAAATAGACATGAACCCAGAGCAAAAGTGGTCAACAGTCAACTGTGGTTTACATCTCCATTTATTTTTTTGTAGGCCAGAATCTATGTCCTGACTCCCTCCCCGGGTTTTTTTTTTTTTTTTAAAGATTTTATTTATTTATTTGAGAGAGAGAGAATGAGAGACAGAGAGCAAGAGAGGGAAGAGGGTCAGAGGGAGAAGCAGACTCCCTGCTGAGCAGGGAGCCCGACGTGGGACTCGATCCCGGGACTCCAGGATCATGACCTGAGCCGAAGGCAGTCGCTTAACCAACTGAGCCACCCAGGCGCCCTCCCTCCCCAGGTTTTGATAATAGCACCTTCATTTTTGTTTTGGGGAATTACTTTCTGCACCAACTGGGAGCCACCTTGGTGGTTCTGTGGAGCAAAATGGCCTTTCTCTCTCCCACCCTGGCCACAGGGGCCAGGATTCGATCTTAGCTAAGAAAATCAAGCACCCTCACACATGTGAATTCAGATCTGTGGAGGAGAGACATACATTCTGGTAGGAGCTGGAACCCCTTAGAGTGCCCTGAAAAAATGGCCCATCTTCTTACTTCTTAGTTACTTCTTCCTAGAACCCCAGAGCTGACTTGATTTTTATCCTTCTCGAAAATGTTTCTTTAGATTTTCCTTCCAGCCTGTGAACCTTCCATAACTGTGTTTGGTTTGGCCAGAGCTGGCTTGTAAGCAAAGATCCCCAAGTATGTAGTCATTTGTGGAGGGTGTACTGAGGGGCAGGTGGAGAAAAGAAGAAATTTCTTCACACGGGAAGCTGGGTATTGTAGACGTTACTTCTCTGCCTCCCACATTGCTTTCCCCTCATTCTGGAAACATTATCCCTCTACTTTATTGTTTCGAAACTCAGTTTTCTTGGGAAATCATCCCCCACTCTTCACCTAAATGGCTCGACCAGCCCTCTGTGTCAGGTGGAGTAAGATCATCAGCGCTTTCCTTTCCCGGCAACTGTGATTGGTCCAGGGACGGGCATGTGATGCACTCGGGACCAATGAGATGCAACGAGGCTGTTGTAGTGGCTTCCGGGGGTTTGGCGGACTCTTGTCTGTCCTGAGTCAATGACAGGAGATTCTAGGAATGGTCCTGAGTGGGGAAGGAGGAGCCCAGAGACCAGGGGACACTAGGCAGGACCTGGTGACATCATCTGAACCTCTGGATCTAGTTGTGCCTGAGACTAAGTACTCCTTGCACTTCGTAGTTACCTGATGGTATAAATTCCTTTAATTCAAAGCTATTTAATTCAGGTTTGTTGTTGTTGTAGGCAACCAAGAGTCCTGACTGATAAAATCTTTGAGTTATATGATGTTTGCATTTAACAAGGAGTATTTAGTGTCTCTCCCGTGGAAGGAGCAGTCAGTTAGAATTGCAGACACATGGCAGTCCAGGGAGGAAGACGATGATTTGTGGAGGGTCTCAGACGTTATGCAAGATAGCTGGTTACTCTCAGTCTCTAGATTCAGCTGGTTCTGCGAGAAGAGACAACAAGTTACCAGTGGTCTCCCTTCATTCCTCCAGAAGGTGTCCTTCTGTCCCTTTAAGATAGAGCACTCAAGTAGCTTTGTGTGGTTTCAATTAGGCCTACAGTTAAGAAACTGAGAGGAAAAATTAAAGCCGAAGTCACCGGAATGTGATGATTCATACTCTTAAGAATTTTCCTGGAGAAGCTGACCTCATTTAGGACTTTGATGCTGGGTTGTGTGCTCTGGTACCACTCGAGAGTGTGAGAATTCTGGGTCCCTGATCTGCCAAGGCCTCAGACAAATGGGGAGACAATTACATGCATGGAGAGAAAAAAAGATCAAATATTTTTGGTCACATAAACATTTTTGATTGTTCTGTAACTGATGATTGTCTGAATTGGATTTTTGGTATTTTTGTTGTTGTTGACTTAAAGATGTAGAAGGTTCTCGCTAGCTGTTAGAGCTCACTGTTGACTAAGTGAACGGGACACATGCAGGATGGCATCTTGAGTCTGTCACTGCTTAGTTGGATTACAGGTCATGCCCTTTGGTATCACTCATCTGATTTCCTGAGTTTCCAGGGCTAATGAATCTCTTTCTCTGGTCTCTGTTAGCCGCACGTGGCATTTCTCTTGTAAAGACCTTCCTGTTTACATTCTTATCTAAATCCATTTTTTGAGGGACACTAGGCTTGTTTATTGAGCAGTGATAAAGCAGAAAATGGAATTAGGAGAAATGCTACAGAGGTTATGGCCACCGGGGTTAGTACCATGAGCACAGGCCCAACGCTCAAAGGTCTTTGCTGGGCAGAACACATCATGGTAGTAAACTCCCGGGTCCTTTCTGAAGTCATATACCAAGCAGAGAATACAAGCTTGGCAGTTCACAGAATTTGCTCCAGGCAGTTGTAAAATTTAGACCTGGTAAAGGACTGAGTTTCTATAGGTAAAAAAAAATTATGGGTACCAAAGTGAGATGCCTATAGTAGAACTTCTCAATTCACAGACTTAACAAGCTGTAAATGAAGCTTTCGCCAGTTATAAATGAGTGTGTATTAGTTAGGATGGCTAGCTTATGCTGCAGTAACAAAAGATCCCCAAATCTCAGTGGTTTAGCATGAGAAATAGCTAATTCCCATAAATGCTGCATTTCCTTCTCTGTTACAGCAGGGGTCTCTGCACATCATATTCATCTGGGGACCCAGGCTTCCTCATGACACATGTTTCTAGAAAACCACCATGGCAGGCAGATGATAATGTAGCCTAATGGACACTGGCTCTGAAAAGACACACACCACTTCTACCCACACGTCACAGGCAAAACCAGTCACATGGCTGCACCAAACTTCAAATACAGCAGGGCAGTACAATGCTACCCAGAAGGAAGTCCCTATGTACTTAGCAAATAGCACTGAGGACCACACCCCGTCACATGCAGCAATATGCAGCTTTGCTGGGACACGAATTTGACTCTCCTCCAGCAAAGCTGGTAGGTGAGACAAGACATCTTAGCTGATGAGTAAGGCCAGCCTACCACTCAGCCTTCAGAACCCAGAAAGGGCTGGACCTGTCTCCCATCCCTGTGTGCTCAAATAAATAATAGTTGATTAAAATTCAGATTTGTGGTGAACAGTGATCCCTGAACAGAAATCTAACTTCCAGTCTCTTGTGACTTTGTTAAACGAACATTTGTTAAATAGTGCTTTGTTCAACACAATTTTGCAAAGAAAAGTGAAAGTGAGAAGTTCATTACTCACGGCGGGAGGTCAGGCAGGGTGCAGGTCGGGGGAGCAAAGCAAGAGTGAGAGCACTTGCCTTTATCAGGGTCTGTTGGTGGAGTGCTTTGGGGTTTCTGGACTAAAGCTGGATTGGTCAAGTCAAACCAAAAAGAGTGGGGGTGTTAGAAAGCTTTATGCTGGGGGGTTATAATTTAAGGGGTGCACAAGAGGAAGGCTCTGGGCTGCAGGGGAGAGTGCTTCTCACAAGACTGGTTAGGGGAGTCATATCAGGAGCTTACACTTGCTTATGACTCTGAAGGATGTTATCACTTCAAGCCCCCTGCAGGCTACTTGGCCCCACAAAACGGATGCCCAGGCAGCAATATTGGGGAATAGTTTATTGTTTGTTTATTTGTTCACCTTGCAGTCTATAGCTGTGTTCATCAGATAGTTTCCCACAGATTAATTTTATCAGGATGCTTTTTTATTTTTATTTTTCTATAAATGAAACCTGGATCCTGGATATCGTTTGAAGGATGAACTATTTTACGGAGGTGCTCGGGTACATGCAAAACCCTATATATACTATATATAGACTAAAGGCTATATAGAGGGAAACACAGTGGTGAGTGCTCTGCTCCTCTGGCCTTCAAATATATGTGTGTGTGTGTGTGTGTGTGTGTGTGTGTGTGTATTATTATATATTATATATAATAAGTTGTATATATAATACATATTATATATGTTATGTATACATATTATAATAGATGTATTATATATAATTTATATACAAGGTATATATAATTTATTATGTATATAATTTTAAATTTTACTGTGCACCTAAGTCTTCAAGGGTTTAAAAATGTATTTTGGATTGAATTGTCATTAGAATGATTAGTAGTGGGGCGCCTGGGTGGCTTAGTCAGTTAAGTGTCTGCCTTCGGCTCAGGGTGATCCTGAGGTCCTGGGATCAGGCTCCCTGCTCAGCAGGGAGTCTGCTTCTCCCTCTCCCTCTGCTCCTCCCCCCATTCATGCTCTCACTTGCTCTCTCTCTCAAATGAATATAAAAAAAGAATGATTAGTAGCGCTCAACTGATGAGAACAATATAAATAAAGAGCAAAATGTGATGTTTTTAAATATTAGAAGAATATTTATATTGGGAATACATCTCCTCCAAACAAGAATAGAGAGCATCACTTAGTCTTGATGGGAGGGGCCCTGGTCCAGATGCCAACGTGCCAAGTTGGCCCTTTGATGCCCAGGAGGTGTGTGCACCCTGAGGCAACCATGGGAAGGTTTGGGGTGGCTGGAAACCACACCTTCCCTTTGCGAAACGGGAGAAGAATTTCGCAAGGAAGGTGGGCGAAAAGAACAGACATGTTGAGCACACAGCAAGAGTGTTCTCGGGCCAATCCATTTAGGCTACAAGAACACTTGGAAACTTCGAGCTGTCCGTGCCTTTATACACCTTGGGAAGCATGGTGGGCCCCCAGGTGTGCCTTCCTTTGTCAGGTGATCTTGGCTCCACTCACAGAATTATCGTTCTGACTTCTCTCTTTCTGCTCACACAGTAAGAGTCAAGATTGTGTGAGCTGTATTTGACCCTTTCAAAAGCATTGTGTTACCTGTCTGCCCACCGCCGTGCTGTGAGGGGCATGGGACAGAAACTGATTTCCACCTGCCCAGGTCTGGGGGCAGAGGTGTTTAATATGCTCCTGACACTGGGCCTGGTTCCTCCTTTCCTGTCTCTCTTCTCTCTGTGACCCCACCTCTCCTCCACCTCCCTCTTCCTTCCCCCACCTTTCTGTTTATCTTTATCCTTGATCTGTCTTCTCTCCCTATCTTTCTTTCTCCCTAAACATTTCCAGGGAATTAGGGCTTGAAAGCTATTTGCATAAAACCATTACAAAGGGGGCGAGAATGACATTTCTTTATGGGCCTGGGTCAATAGCTTTGACAAATGAGGCTGATCTAGGAGAAAACAAATTGTTAGTGTTATATTGAAATTTCGCTGTGGGTATTAAATATTTGCATGAGGTAACCAAACACTCTAGGGTTTAGGCAGATGAATTCCACTCCAAAACCACTAAAATGAAAAGCCAACTGCAAATTAGGTTTGAAATGGACCTGCCTGTCCTCAGAGATTTCACAGTGACTAATGGATTAGTCCCCAAGTGGAACACAAACCTACTTTGCTCTTATAGAAGCCAGGAAGACTAATACAGGCCGCGTCTCTATGCAGCTCGAGTCAACCAGGCTCCGTCAGCCTCCGTTAAATAGCCCGACGCTTCTCAGCCGAGCTTCTTAATTAAGTCGCAATAAGAGTTGGCCCTTGAGAAATTCCCAAATGCCTGAGTTCTGGGCTTAATATCCTTTACTTATAGTGCCAAGAAAGGATTGGAAAGAGCAAGTTATCCACAACCCTGCAATCTCCATTAGTGCCCACCAAGAACTTCTGTATGTAAAGTAAGAATAAAATAATCTTAAAACTGTTTAGTTTTTATATTATTTGTCTGAGACACTCCACATAGAAACCGAATGCTCTCCCCAGGCAGCTTCAGGACAAGTACCCTGCACCCCTCATCACAGCCCCTCACTGAGCACATAGGGCTGGGCTCTGCTATAATAGTCACCGCCAAGTTTTGGTGGTAATCACATCAGAAGTTTGCGTATTAACTTATGTGCTTAATTTATGGGTTTTTTTCTCTCGTGTGAGGTCCACTGAAAGTCCAGACGACCCTCGAGGGCGGTGTTGCCATGTGGACTCAGCCATCCAGGGGGCTTCCATCCTGCGGGGTGGACATCGAAGCCCTGGCTGCCACCATCCTAGTGCAGGGCAGGGAGCCCGGGGCTCCTGCACCTGCCGTTGAGCGCTTTAGTGACGTGACACGCAATGCCTCTTCCATCCATCCCCACTGTCTAGAGTGCGTCTCATTTAGCCTCAAGGGGATGGGAAAGTGTCATGCCTCTGTTTTTGGAAGGAGGGCAGAATGCTCATGGGCAATAAAAGCTTCTCTCACCTTCTCTTCAAACCCCAGTTGCCTTCTGCTATGTAACAATTCCAGAGTCACTAACAGAGAAACCTAACTTTGGTTTCTTCTTTTGTCTTCTAAACAGGATGCTGCCAGGATGAGAATGAACCCTTGGGTCAGTCTGTGGCCCCAGAGGCAGGTCTGGGGTGCCCCGGAGGAGGCTGCCCCATGGCAGCTCTGCCACCATCTTGTGCGGCTGACCCAGCTTCCCTGGGGATCCGAGCCAGAGCGCTCCCAGCTGAGAGATGCAGGCAGCTGGGCCTTCCATTCACCTCGGCGATTATCTGGCTCTCCCACCAGGGCAGGTCTTCATCTGCTCGCTCTCTTCCCTGCTGTGCCCTCAGGATCTGGAACGAGACCAAAGTGGGGGCTTCAGAAACGTCTGTTAATGAGTGACTTCCCCGAGCCTCAGTTTCCCCACCTGCCCGGTGCATATGTCATTAATAAGAGTTGTCTTGAGAGTGAATTTTTAAAATATATTAAAATGCTTTTTGCAAACTGTAAAGTCCCACACAGGGGTAGGTTGGTCTCACGCTTACTCCATGCATGAGAACTTGCACATGGCTGTGAGCGGAGACCAGCTCATGTCTATGGTCTCTGATGGTTCACGATCATGCTTGGGAAACTCAGATTTTCCACACACTGCAGCTTTCAGGGCCAACATTCCATTCAGTGCTGAACCCAGCCCTTCTTCCTTTCTAATTCATTAGCAGAGAGTTCCGTTTTTTACTGGGTTTCAAACCCTGAGGATGTTTCAGCTCTTGTCTGTTCTTCTCTCCGCTCTGCCCAGCACCTCATCCCCCACCCCCACCCCCACATCTGTACGCCGCCGTGCACTGGTCCCCCATCAGGGTAGCACCGGATCCTATGGCCGTCCCAGCCGTCAGGGCCATGGGGCGCACCGCCCAATGGGAGAGCTCCTTTGCCAACATTCCCACCAACAATAATGTCCAAATAGCCTCGTCCAGGGGCAGGAGCAGATCACCTGCTGCTCCAAACCAGGCACTATGGCCTGGGATGAAATGCGTCCATTCATAGAAGTACATCACTTAGCCGCTCATTGAACAAACATGTACCAAGCAGGTACTAAGCTCTGGGCCGTGCTCTAGCATCAACAGTGGTGAAAACTGACAGATGAAAATCCCTGTCCTAACGGAGTCGTGTTACAGTGGGTTGCATTAGTCTCCTATTGCTGCTATAACAAAAGACCACAAACTCAGCGGCTCAACATCTCCTTTTTATGTCTTACAGTTCTTGGGGTCAGAAGCCCAAAATGAGTCTGATGGTGCTAAAATCAAGGTGTCAGTGGGGCCGTGTTCTCTGCAGAGGGTCTGGGGAGAAACTGTTTGCTGCCTTTTCCGGCTCCTGGAGGCTGCCCTCATTTCTGGGCTCAGGGTCCCTTTTCCGTCTCCGAAGCCAGCAGAGGCAGGCTGAGTCCCCGCACTGTCCCTCCCACGGTGCTTCCCTCTGCTACTCACTGTCCTGCTTCCCTCCTGCACTTCAAGGAGGCTATGAGTACGTGGGTCCCTTGGAAAATCCAGGACAATCTCCCCATTCCCAAGATCAGTTACTGGTGACCTAAATTCTCCCCTTGCAGGTTCTGGAGATTAGAACAGGACATCTTTGGGGGGGCCGTGGTTCTGCCCACCACACCCTAGCACACCCACTCTGTGAGTCCTCACCGCCTTCCGTATATTTACTTCAGTCCTTGCACCAAGACTAGTCCCACTTGACAAATTAGGCAGGAGGATGTGTATGTTTCCCGAGGTGACACAATTAGGGGGCGGCAGAGCCTGCCCCAGAAGCCACATGCTCAGTCCTGCACCGCTGTTGCCTTTGGCTAAAAGGAAACTTGCTGGGACGCCTGGGTGGCTCAGTCGGTTAAGCGTCTGCCTGCGGCTTAGGTCATGACCTCAGGGTCCTGGGATCGAGCCCCGCATCGGGCTCCCTGCTCGGCGGGAAGTCTGCTTCTCCCTCTACCTCTCCCCTCTGCTTGTGTTCCCTCTCTCTCTCTCTCTCAAATAAACAGAATCTTAAAAAAAAAAATAAAAGGAACCTTGCTTCCCATGGCAGCGGTCGTGCAGAATGAAAGGGACAGGGTAGATCAGGGGAAATGATCTCCATTGAGAGGTTACTGAGGAGGAAAGAAGCATCTTGTCCTGCTCTGGTCTGATCTGCAGTAAGGACCTGGAAGGGTACTTTGAAGTCATCTGTTTGTTTTCTCATGTGACAAATATTTATGGAGCGCTTATTATGTGCCCAGAACTGTTCTGAACAGAACATGTCCTAACTTAGGTAGCTTCCCCAGCAACTCTAGCAGGTGGGTATCCTGAGTACAGTCTAACCCATTTTACAGGGGATACAGAGAAAACGGAGACACACAGAGGCGAACGCACCAGTGACGCCTATGGGTCCCCTTTTGGACAGAGGCTACCTCACTGCAAAGCCCCTGTGTGTTCTTAGGCGCTGCTGAGAGGACCAGAGGGAGGCAGACAGATGGAGACCAAGGAAGAGAGTCCTAGAGAAACGCAGGAAGAGATGGGGAGACAGCAGAGATGGAAGGGCACAAAGAAACCCCAAAAGAGGCAGAAAAGGGAGAGAGGAAAGTTAGAGCAGGAGCCCCCCAGAGCAGTTTGAGCCCCCAGGGCAATGGCGCCCAGAGCTAGACGCTGCCCCACCCCCTCCTGCCTCTGTCCCGTCCCTCACTCTGCACAGGCCCCATGTCTCCTTGCCAATGACCGCACGTGCGCAGTCACTCCTACCGCAGGGCCTTTGCACAGCAGTTCTGCCTGCCTGGAATGCTCCTCCCCTGGGTCTCAGCCTGGCTCTCTGTTTCTCATCGCCTGTGTCTTCGTGTGTGTGTTGAGGGGGTTGCTCAGAGAATCTTTCCCCAATGCCTTTCTGAAATAACTCACCTTACTCCCACCACAATCACTGTTACTATTTTTCTTTCAAAATATTTGATACAAGCTGACAGGATGCTGTGTTTTTGCTTGTTTGTGTTCTGTCTCCCCCATGGAGTATAAGCTGCGTGAGTGAGGGCTAGGCGCATTCTAACCATGTTCTGCTTCATCCCTGTGTCTGGCACAGATTATGACTCGGTGAGGCAGGCAGGGCCCCTGGGAGGGGCAGTTCAAGGCCTCCCTGGGATCTGCCACGTGGCAGAGAGAGCACAGAACCCTCCTCAACATCAGGAGAGGGGCAGGCACGCTCAAAATGCAAACCTCCAAGGTGCTGCCGCTGTAGATGAAGGAGGCGGAGTCACCTGTCCCTTGGAAGGAGAGGAAAGGAACCTTCTCTTTGTTTCCTTTGTTCTGAGGCGAGGAACAGCAACTGTCCTTTCTCCCTGAAGGCTGAAGAATCAGTGATGGTGGGGGTCTCCCGACAGAGAGGAGCTCAGGGATCTCGGTCAAAAGGAAACATTCCTCACTCTGAGGCCCGCTTCACAGCTTCTCCCGGCCACACTCCAGGCCCCAGGCGGGGTCAGCCTCGGCACAGGTGCCACCGAAGGGGTGGCCCCAGAGCCATACCTGCCCGAGTGACACCATCGCCTCCAGCCTATGACCATGAACCTCCCTGAGCCCTGGTTTCCTCATCAGTAAAGACAGAGTGCTAATTCTCTCCTCCCTGAGAGGGTTGGTGGGAACGTGCAGCCGTGGGGGACAGGGTGGGGGTGGCAGGGCTGCTGGAGGGGCAGCTCCGGGGGACAGACAGCTGCCTACAGCAATGAGGTCCCACCGAATCAGCAACCGAATCTCCTTCTCCTTCTTTCTTTAAAGACAACTTAGAGATCTGGAGCCTCCCAACTAATTAAAAATAATTTAAATAGCTTGTGGTTTGGATTGAGCCTGGGACCATCAGTTTCCTGAACTCGGTGGAAATGGAAAGAACAGTGGACAAGGCCCAGCTCTGTCACCTCCTAGCAGGAGAACCGCCTTCCACTCTGCCATGACTCAAGTTTCTTCATTTGTAAGTTGGGGAGACTGATCACACACGCCTCAGTGGTCGTTGGATTACTGTGACATTCAAATGAAATAATGTCGATCAAAGAACTTTGTGAAGTGCCATTCATTCATTCATTCATTCGCTCCTTCACTCAACAAATAGTGATTGATGGGCTGTTACAGAGCAAGCACAGTTCCAGGTCCCTGCGTGAGTAAAATAGTAAAATAGTAATTGAAGGTGAAGACCCTGGACCACACTGCCTTGCACCAAATCCCGGCTTCTGCAACCACTAACAACGGGATAGTTCAGTAATAATAACACTTGACTCAAAGGGTTATTGTCAAGTTTAAATGAGTTAATATTTGCAAAGCATTTACAACATGCCTGGCAGAGAAGCGTTGCTATAGAAGCTTTTGATAATTCATTTTCTTTGACATGAACAAGAAGTTAAGTTGTGCTTTAAAAAAAAAATAGCTGAATATCTAACTTTAAAATACGCAAGAGTTAAAAGTATAATGAACACCAGTATAACTGAATTCCTTAAATAAAAAATAAATTTTAAATTATTAATCATTAGCCATTGAGAACACAGAGATATCTAGAATGCCTTAACTCATAAGGGTTACAGGGTAAGGATTATCCTACTGCCTTTAGAGCACCTTAGGTCTCTTTTTATGAAGTGCCATTTTAATGACACCAGTGATCGGTGAATACATTCCGTTTATGAAAAATATGAAAACATTTGGACGAGGCTACAATTCCCTTTGATATCTCATGTTATTCTGCAGTAACAGAAAAAGAAAAAGCCCAAATCCCAGTAGCTTCAAGTTAGGTTTATTAGCTGCGCAAAGCCAAGCTCACAGCCTGGGGAAGGTCAATCCCAGCAGGTACCGGACTCCACCACTCACCGAGGGAGAGCAGCTTAACTTCTTTGTGCCTCAGTTTCCTCACTTGGGAAACGAGAACGCAAGTGCAGTGCTTATCTCAGAGCCTCGACAAGAGAAGTAAATGAGATCATCCATGTAAAGTGCTGGGAATTGTGCTCAGTAGAGCGAGCGATGTTGCTGCTGCCGCTGCTGAAAGTGATGATGGTTTCTGCATATAAATAAACGACTGTGTGTGCTTCAGAGTGAAATCATCACGTTCTGTAATTTACACGTGGCTGAATTTTCAACACTAGGAGAAAGAATAATCTATTATATTCCATAATTTTAGCGTGTGTGTACATACATATAATGTAATGCAATATAATACAATATGATAAAATATACATGCAAACTACTTGTTTCCTTCTGTTTGTGTGAAAAGTTTGATTGTGTCAGAGCTTTACTGCTTTTGGCCCGAGGCCGCAGCATGATTTATGGAGTGGGTGCCTGCTTGGCATTTCCTCCCGCGAGCAAGACAAGGGCCGCTCTCCCCCGGCGGGTCTGGCCCAGGTGCCCACTGGCCTTTGGCAATCTGACGTCAGGGACCACGCAGGCACGAGGAGCTGGGGGGGGGGGGGGCACGCAGACACAAGGGACTGACGGACAAAGGAGGGTGAGTTGGGGTCGAAAGAGGGCCCGCGGGACACTCCCGGGGGAGCGAGAGCTGGGGAAGAGCGGAGAAAGGGAGGCGTCTGGGCGGAAGCCGCGTTCTGGAAGCAGAGGCTCAAGGAGGAGGTAGGTGGCCATGGTTGGGGGGGCAGAGGTCCTGAGAATGAGGTCCAGGGACCAATGGCCAAGAGGGGCCAAGGAGCACAAGGCCTCTGGGCTGATTCTGGAGGACAACCTGCCCGGTGGACATGAGGCCGGCAGTGGTCGCCGTGCCCGAGCTCGCTCTGGGGACCGAGGCTCTGCCCGTAGCAGGCCAGCTCCAGGAGCGGCCATGGGACCCAAGCCTGGCCAACCAGACACCGCATGCTTCTCACCACAGCGATTGGCTCGGGGATAGCACGTGACTGCAGTCACAGCCAATCAGAGCTCACCCAGGCCTTCGCGGGAGGAACAGGTGAGACGGGCGAATGCAGAGGGCCCTGGGCTGGAAGGAGGTAAAAGTGACGGCCAAGGCCCCCATGGGGACAGTGTACCTCGGTGTGATATGAGACTACGCAGACAGAAAGAGGGAGTCAAGAATCTTGATGAAGTTTAAGCCTTTAGAATTGGACATGCCCAAGGCAGCTCTACCCCTAACCTTTCCTTGGCATGAGTCAATAAACTCTGTCCTAACCTTAAACCAGTTGGACCTGGGTTTTCTGTCACTTACAACCAAGTGTCTGCTGATAGATAGAAGGTGCCTCCTTGATGACTGATGGTCATTGTCTTAGAGTGGACAAGCGGACTGCCCACTGGGCAGTGACACTCGGCGGGATTTCTTGGCCCACTAGAATAAGTTATGTCGGTTCCTGAAAAATTGCATTTTGCTTCACTTGGCTCTGAGAAACCCAGTGTTAATTCATCCTTGAAGAGCACGTGTCTTTGGAAGAGCCTCCCCAGCCACTAATATCAGTTTTCCTTTTGAAAATTTCTCTCTGCATTATTTTTTTAATTTTATTTATTTATTTATTTGACAGAGAGACACAGCGAGAGAGGGAACACAAGCAGGGGGAGTGGGAGAGGGAGAAGCAGGCTTCCCGCGGAGCAGGGAGCCCGATGTGGGACTCGATCCCAGGACCCTGGGATCATGACCTGAGCCGAACCCAGACGCTTCATGACTGAGCCACCCAGGCGCCCCTTCTCTCTACATTATTAATGTCCCAGGCAGCTTCGTGCCTATCTGGCCCACGCAGAAATCCCCATGGCGGTCAGCCATTGTTTGGTTGGCTTGATTTTTTAAAACAAATTAGAAGCCCTGATTGAACCCCTAAAGTGTGTTTACTCTGAATGTATTAATGTTGTACTTATCAAATCAGAACTGTATTACACCCCTTAAATTACCTTGAAAACAAAATCAATAGTTTATTTAACTGGAGTCAAGAAAAGAAAAAGGGGAAAAAAATGCCCTGAGGAATCTGTGTAATAAATTTTACTTGGAATGAAACAATATGGATAAACTTGGGGAAAGAATTTCAGTGTAAAGCCAGGAATATGGGTAGCTTGGAGGAATAAAGGGGCACCTAATTTAATATTGTTCATTTCTGTGCACCTTCTGACAAATAGCTCACCCGGGCCTGTCAGTATAGGTTGCTTTCTGAGCAAAAGCCATGGGAGTAAACCACCTTATGGCATTTTTAATAGTGGCAGTGGTTGGATTTAATGCAGGTATTTATACCATCTCTTTAACCAAATATTTGAGATCATTAAAACACAGGGCTGCTTATCCATGCTTTCAAATTGGACTCCAGGGGCAAAGTTTGATCTAAGTCAGATACCTCCACCTGAGCTCCCTGTGTGTGTTTGAAATTCACAGTTTCTCAGGGTTGTCCTGCTCCAGGTCAGAGCTCCTCCGTACTGAAGAGAAATGACAATTCCCCACGGAGTGAAGGATGTAGCCCAATACCCTCGAAGATCCAAGACTTCCCATCGACTAATCTCCTGCTGACACTTTGAAAGTATCTGACGGCAAAGCAGGAGGCACAGGTCTTCCAGACAAGCTGGTGAAGGCCTTCCGGGGAATGGATGGTGGACTGAGTCTGAACACAGAGGAAGTCAGAGGGTTGGTGGTTTCGCCAGCTTCCAAATATCTCCCACTTGCTTCCCTTTTGGGTCTCCACATATTGGTCTTAGAAGTCCTAGAATTCTAGAGTTTGAAGAGAATTAGGAATTCTGGAAATCAAGTCATTCTTCTTTCAATCATTTGTGTACGTTTTCATCACACATTTCCTGAGTGCTTCCCCTGCACCTGGCCTTGACCCTGGCCCTGGGCACACAGCGGAGATGGTGAGCAGAGAGCTGTGGTCTCTGTCCGGTTATTTGAGGAGACGGGAAAGGGGAAGAAAGGACCAGCAAACACATAAACAAGATCATTTCAGGTGATGACAAGTGCCGCGAAGCATATAGGTCTGAATGTTGTGCTGCACAGTGAATGGGGAGAGAGCATCCCTTGGTCCTAAAACCTGACTCACAAGACATGCTTCACTTAATGGCCCTCTTCATACCTTTCCAAGAAAGCTCATTTTTTGGCTAAAGTTAACTAGAGCCAGCTTCTCCTATTTATAACCGAAGAGCCCAAAAGACACAGTAATAGAGAGTGTTTGCGAAATCATAAAGAATTCTCCCTTATAAGACTGTCCTCAGAGGAACTGGAAACAAAAATTGAGATCAGAACATTGGCGAGAGAAGGGGAAAGACTTTCCTGTTTTTAGGAGACACTTAGCTTGGTGTTGACCGCCCTGCGTATCTAAACACACTTCCTGTGTTTGGGAGAATTTCCCCTCTTAGCGACCACCCCATCTTCACTACCAACGGAGACGTGCCTTCTCCACTTCCCTTGCAGGTCGAGCACAGTCCTGGGACCTGGACTCGGCCAGTGGGCACACCCACGTGGGGACTTCCACCGGGGGGCTTGGGATGTAAAGGAACAGGGTTCTGGCGACAGGGACATTATCTCTTGTTCCAGAGGCGGCCATGACTGAAGGGCTGGACCCCAGTGCTCCTGGGCCCCCACTGGAGAGTTCCACAGTGTAATTCAGACATGATTCCCAGCGGCGGAGACTCCGAGAAGCCTGATTTGCTGTCTCTCCCAGAGTCTGGGGGCTCCCCAACACCGTTTACTAAATCCCTTTCCTGCTCCAAGAGCTGGAGTGGACATTAGCGAGCAAGCCCCCCCCCCGCCCCGCCACCACCGCCCAGCTTCACGGCTGTTCAGCTAAAACTTCCCACTTTGTGTGCTCATCCTCTCCATGTTGGAACGGTTGGTGGCCCTGCTTAGCCACCCCAAGTGTCTGATGTGGACAAGCCTCTCCTTGTCACCTCCCTGCAGCCGCTGACAGACTAACAGAGCAGAAAACATTTATTTTTGCTTCAAAATATGAAAATTGGATTGTAAATCAACGGCGAGCCCATCTGTGAACATGTTCTCACAAATTCTAAATGTTACAAGCTGGAGGACACCACGTCCCTGGGGATTACTCAGCGTTGACATTAGTAACGACTAAGGTAGGATTTTCTTGGGTGGGAGGAGGGTTGGGGAGGAGGGCTGGTCACAGACAGGGAGATTGTGTGCTCTCTGGTCCCCAAACTCCTTGAAAGGTGGGACAGATGGTTGGGGGCTGTGAGAAGGAGAAAAGTCAAGGCCAAGTTGAAAGACTGTAGGCTGCTCTAGCAGAGCCTACTGGGTGCCCCTCAGAGTCCATCTCTTTCTTCTGTAGTTATAGAATCCCAGAGCTTTGGCCACTCAGAATACATTTTTACTACCGTTAAAGGTACTCGTGACCAGCTCATAAGTTCTAGTTAGTGGAATAATAAGCCTCAGGGCTGTGTTCCAATTCTGAGAACTCTCTTAAGGAGAGAGAGCATTCCCTCCCTCCGTCGCTCTGGCCTGCTTACTCCTGGAGGGAACGAAGACTAGGGTGTCCCATCAGAGTAGGACCTGGATTCAGGAGCGAGAGGCCTTAGGCTGAGCATGGCAGGGCAGCAGGCCAGAGGGCACCTGGGGCCTTGATGTTTCGGGAGCCACTGTGCTAGCCCTGGAGCGTCCACATGTAGATGAGACAAAAATACATTTTTTAAAAATCTTGTTTAAGGTACTGCCATTTTGGTTTTTGGAAACTCACAGCGGACTGTCACCTCAACCAATACACAGACCACTTTGCTCAGCACTGAGTTAGAAACTTTGAGCAGAGGAAGGAGGCATTGAAGAAAAGGTTGATATGTAGTTTTAGTAAAAAGTCTGATTATAAAGATAGTACAACACTCCACGGCCTGGGGATCGGGCTGCATGGAGCCCTGACTCAGGGACTGGCCAGGGCAGGTGCAGCATGGGATCTGGGCCCCGAGATTAGGGAATGACAGACAGGAGAGTAAAGAGCAGGGTTTACCTTCCAGGGCCCAGAAGGGCAGTTGTCCCTCCTTGCCAAGTCAGAAGGGGAGAATTAACTCACACCAAAGGGGGTTTCTGCAGGAAATCATGTAGATGAAAACTCACCAGCAACTGACATGTATTGATAAATGTATCTAATCCGCTAGCGCCTAGCACACAGCCAGTGCTCAGTAATTTTTTGTCATATGAAAGTACTGAATGATTATATGAATAATCAACCAACCAAGCAACAGAGAGGCAAACAAAGGATGGATGCTAGAATCTGAGGACTGGGGTCTAAATGTGTAAATTCTGGCTTTACCATTTAGCCATTGCTGAGTGATGTGGGCAAAGTACTCAGCCAGTTCCCTCAGGTAGAGGTTGGTGGTGCTGCTGATAAACCTCTCCTTTTAGGGATTAGGCTGAGTGGGATATATACATACAGGCATAGAAATAGATAGGCTTTGCTTAGCTCACTGCCTGGAAAACATCAGTGTTCAATAAATGCAGAATTGTAACATCATTGTTGTTAAGCGTTGTGAACAAGAGGATCTAGGAGTCTTTAAGTCAATTTCCTTCCTAAGATGCCCTAGCAGCTTTCTCCCCATGTATTCAGATCTCACCCTTCCTTCTAGCCAGGGTAAGTCTCTGTTCCTCTCTAGGAAATCTGCAACCTTTCCTCCCCCTGACATTGTATTACTGCCCTGTCATCGGGCACCCGAAGAAGGCTGTCCTAGACATCTTGTAGATTCTTCTCTTATTCCCTCCCTTGATTTGTCGGCTACATGAGGGGCTAAATCCCGGACCCCTGAATTCTCCATTCTCCAGACTTATCCCTTCCATTTCCTCCCACATGTAAAAACCCATGTGCTCCTTCTCACATTGTTAACGCCTCAATTTTTATCGTAAATTCAAATCATTGTGTCCAAAATATTTAATATTTATATTATAAAAGAAAACTGTTCATCACTTTTTAAAACTGTGTGTTCAAGTGGAAACTCAATACCATAGTCATTTGATATCTACCATCATTGATTTTAAAAATACATGAGAAGCTCTTTTCTGATTGTTGGAAATTTTGCATTGTCTCCTGGAGCTACTCCCCTGGCAAGATTTGATGCAAATGTATCATATTTTTACTCTGGCAAGTCCTTTGTTCCAACAAAAACAAAAAAGCATGTATATTCCAATAAAAACATGTATAAATTATAATTGATAATTTACAAATGTCTGTGGCCAGAACATTTTAAATGTTAAACCTATGACTCTGAATTTAGTTATCAAAATTGTGACTAGTGCACAATTGATCAAAGGCACATAACTGTTGCGGGACTGTTTTTCAGTTAATTCGTGTATTCATGAATGAGTATGGCTTACTGTTATAATGGGAAGTTACAGTATCAACACATCCTGCTCATTTTTGGGGGGGGGGTTGGGCTGATGTAAGCGTGGTGAACCTTGTTCACATAAATAAGCAGATGGCGACTGAAGAGTTGCTGTCAACTTTGAATGACCTGCCACCAACATGGGCTACCTTGCCGCCTGGCTCCTGATTGCGTTAGCCATTGGGTGAGGAGAGGCGGCAGGAGATGAGAGAGGCGGGTCCTCATTCCACCGGCTGCCTGTCCCCTCCAGGTCACCTCCTGTCTCGAGGCTCCCTGTGTACAACCGCTCTGTCTCTGGCTTCCAGAAACCTCCCTCCCCCTGGTACTTAGCCGGAGCACTGCCTGATCCTTTGTAATTTCCCTTTGTCCTCCGCCCACACGTTTGGATTGGACCCTTGTGAAACGCTCCTCAAGTTAGTGGACAGGAGTTTGCCCTATTTTCCCTGTTGGAATTCCGACTGATCAATCTTTCTTTTATCAGCTGGGAGAAGGGCATGTGGAAAAGAGGATGTGGAAGAGAAGAACCCACGGGGCGCACGTGTCAGTCAGGGATCTAGAAATTGATTCTCTTCAAGCTGTCTGTGCCCGTGAGCCTTTAGAATGTCACCACGTCCCCCCAGGGGTCTGAGCACTTCGATTTGATGATGGCTGATCTAATACCTGACCATCTGCCCTTCTCTCTCTCTCTCTCTCTGCCCCGTAATTGCAGGAGCAGTACTGGGAACCAGAATGTCATTTAGAAAGCTGGTGAGGTTTTTAGCATCCCGGCTAAAGGATGCAGAGAGCCCCCAGGTAGCCAGGATGCGTGCCCCCCCCCACCATTGCCCTCCTAGCAGGGGAAGCTAGGGAAGCTAGCGGGGGAAGCTAGGAAGTCCCTCCTAGCGTTGATGTTCGGGAGGGACTGACCTCAGAAGGCCAGGCCCCCGGGGTCACCTGCTTGAACTAAGCACTTATCACTCTTGTAGGGCAGCCTGTCTTGTTTTTTTATCTGCCAGACTCTCTGCAGTGCTGATTTAGAAATTCTAGACAACCCATCAAGAGTTCTTTATTGCAGTGGCGGGCAACCAATCTACAATAACATGGAAAGAGATAGGGGTCCCCAGGCCAGGACGGCAGCTGCTGTTTAAGTTGGAATTGGGGGTAAGATGTGTGTTGGCAGAGTGATGGGGGGAGGGGTAGTGTGGTGCAGCAAGCAAGGGGGGCGGGGTGGTGATCTCTGGCTTCCCACCCCTGAATCCCGCTGGAAACCCCAGGGTCAGCTGCCCAGTTTTCGAGGTGTCGGCATCCCCACTGAGACTGGAGGCTCCAGGCGGGGGCTGTGGGTGCCTTTGCATTAGCTGCCAGGCCTTTTCCTTCGGGGTCACTCAGATGGAAGCCCTTCTTCCTGCCTTTTCACACAAAGGGAGAGGCTCACATATCTTGGTCCATCGGGGTTGTCACTGGGTCTTCATGAGGGAAATGGAACTACAGATGTGCGCGTTCTTAGAACACTTTGCTGGGAAGGCAGGGTATAAATCCACCTGCTTCCCGGCCCATTTCTCCCACTCTGCTGGGTGGCCTGTCGTTCTCCGAGGTCAGGCTGGGGTGGGGTGAATGGAGAGGAATCCTGCTCCTGCCTGGACAGGCTCAGAGGATCCCCCACCTCCTTCCCCTGCATTACATCAGAGGCTGTAGAGGAGAGGGGATGGAGGGAGATGATGCTCATCATCTTCCCCCGAGGGGAGCAGGTGTTCTCACCCTCTGGCCTGGGTTAATTGGTTCAGCCACTTTGTGGTTGGTCTTATTTCTGTTTTCAGAAAAGGAAACGGAGGTTCCGAGAGGGGCAGTAACTCACTCAAGGTCACACAGCAGGTGTAGGGCAAAAGCAGGATTTGTACACAAGAACCCTCTCATCCATCCATTCATTCAATATTTGTTGAGCTTCCTTTAGGGGACAGTCACTGGAGAAGAAAGCAATGAAGACAATCAGCAAAGCCCTATCCTAGTGGGCTGGGTTGAGGAAGACAGACAAGAAACAATACACAGTCCACCAGGCAGTGATCGTGGATGTGGGGAGAAGTAAAACAGAATAAAGGGTATCCTTGGGAGCGGTGTCCTTTTTTATAAGGTAGTCAGGAAAGTGCCAGCCGAGCACAGACCTGAAGGAAGTGAAGGCATGGACCAAGCTTCTAACTGAGGAAAGAGAGCTCGAGGCAGAGGACACAGCAAGGGCAAAGGCCCTGTGGCAGGACTATGTCTCACATGTTGGAGAAATAGCAGGTAACTGCATATGTACTCCCTGGAGTCCCACATTCAAGGGGAGAGTCAGCAAGGAGTGGTGGGAGCAGTCTGCCCCAAGTACAGGCAGGAAGGGGGGGCATTATCTATAGAAAGTTTAAACCAATAATAAAACGGACTCAAACTGAGTGATAAAACACTCCTTGCCACCAGGGCAGATAGCTCCTCCTCACGCCCCATGCCCAGAATGCCACATTAGGCCAGAAAATTTTGCAGGGCCGAGCCTGTTTGTCTTGTTTCTTGTCATATCCCCAGGACTTAATATCTTGGTCTAGAATCCAGTTTTTGTTGAAGGAACAAAGAAACAAACAGGTGTCCTCGGAGAGCTGTGAACATGTGGCCAAATGTGAGTGAGAGGCTGGATGGGGAAGGACAGCTTAATAATACCATGCTGGACAGGGCCACTGCGGGGGCTCCGCGAGGCTGGGTGTGGGGTGGACAGCAGGACCAGGGCCCCTGGGTGGACTGTCACACGTACACGTCTGTGTCGTCCTGCCTGCTCCCACCCGTCTGTGCTGAGGCCGCAGGAGGCCCCGAGCGCAGAAGCCCCAGCCCCGGTCTCTGTTCTGGGAAGAGGGATGACATCTCTGGCCCACTGCCCACCTCCTCCCGCTCTGGTGGGATCTGAGCGGCCAATGAGGACGGTGAGCGAGTGGAGGCCTTGGAGTCCCCAGGCCAGGTTCAAGTCCTCGCTCCATCAGCAACTGGCTGTATGACATTGGCCAGGACGTTTTCACCTTCTGAGCCTCGTTTGTGATCTAGGGCTCTGGACTGGGTGACCTAGAAGGTATTTTTAACACCGACTTCCCAGGAATCCAGATATTTCCCCCCAAGGACTAGTCTATGCAAAGTGCTGTTGGAAATTCAGAACCACGAAGGACACAGTCCTTCCAAATGGACCAGAATATATTATGCATCCAGTCAATCTCGGTCCCCACAGAGTGGTCTCCAGGAGGAATCTTACTTATTCCAACAATGGAGTCGTTGTCAAGGCGACCGTGGCCTCCTCCGGGGCTCTCAGAGCTGGGGTGGGAACCGCAGGGAAATCTGTCCCTTTAGTCACACCTTGCTTGGCCCTCCAACAGTACTCGGAGCACATTTCCTTCCCATTAACTTTGAACCTGAATCACCTCCAGACATTTCTAAATGCCAGCCTCACACTCCAGGCCCCGCTGGGTGGGCTTGTGACCGGCACAGCTGCACGGAGCCCCAGGCTCGGAAGGGGCCCTACCCAGTCTAATGCTCTGCCACTGCTGACTTGAGATGCTTTTTTTTCTTTTTTAAAGATTTCATTTATTTATTTGAGAGAGGTGGGGGGGACGGTGGGAGCAGAGGGAGAGGGACAAGCAGATTCTGCGCTGACCATGGAGCCCGATGCGGGGCTTGATCCCAAGATCCTGGGATCATGACCTGAGCCGAAGGCAGATGCTTAATGACTGAGCCACCCAGGCGCCCCCAAAGTCCTGATTTTAATATCTGAGTCTGGCCAGAGGTGGAACGTCACTGGAGTGTGGCCTGGAGGCCCCTGGTTAGTTTCTTCCTTTCTCAGTTCTTGGTCCTGCCCACCCTGCCTCAGGATGGGTTTGATTAGGGTGCCACTGAGCTCCAGCTGCTTTGTTGTTAAGTGTGGGGCTGGGGCAGTTTGTGTTCGGGGCCCTGGACTGTCTATGCCTGGGGAGAACAATGCCTCTCTCCTTTGGTTGGCTTGTCCTGCAGGCTCACTCAGCTGAGGCCCCTCTCCTGTTTCCAGGGCCCCCATCCTCAACCACCCGGGAGGTGTTATGAGAACCCGTACCCCTCCCCATCACAGTCCCAGGAATGCCCCCCACCCCAGGTCATCCTTCCCTCTGAAAGGTTCAAGAGAAGGGTTTCAACTACTGGACTGGAAATGAGGAAGACCGTTTCCCAGCACAAAATGAAGACGTGGGGCCTCTTGTTAAAAAATTATTAAGAATTTCAAGACAGCAGAGCATTGAATCAAGCGGGAACCCTCCTAAATGCAGGTCCTGCGACACTGCCCGGGCTGTGCGTGTAGCCGATGCGGTTTCCAGGGGCCTGAAATTCCTCCTGGGGAGAAGCCAGGCTGTGTGTCTTTGGAAAATAATTACAAACCTCATTTTCCATTCATCTCTATTGCGTGAGTCCCAGCCAGCCGAGCCACACACAGCTTATCAGAGCCAGAGCCGAAGGCTGCCTGGTTTGATCTCAAAATGAGTGGAAGGAGGATGCAGAGGCTTGCCCGTGAACTTCTTAAGGTCCGCATGCACAGCCCAGGATGCCAGTGAAGTGACTTTGCCCCCCAACCCCTCCCATCTCCAGCTTCTGAGCATTTTCACGCTTCCTACTCAGAAGGCAGCCTCTCTGTGTTATTATTATTTCAAATCCCAGCTACATGGTTCTGAGTGTCCTTATTTTTCCCCTATCTTTTGATTATGGGTAAATCAAGTTTTTATCCATCAATGTGTGTGTCTCTGTCTCAGTGTGGTGAGCTGAGGGGACTGGTCGGCATGGTGAGGCTGCTCAAGCACACGGATTTTGCTTAGCTTTTATTTGTATTCTGGATGGTTTATTCGGAGGGTATGGGGAGTCTGGGAGGGCAGATGAAAGTCCTCCAAAGCCACCTCTTCTATTGTTTCCTGGAGGAGAATTGAGAAAATCTTCTACTTCATCAGAAAATTGTTTATTTATTTTTTAAAAAAATTAATTAGAGATGTCCAGATTCCAACTGCTGCCCATGACCTCCAGCCCAAGCCACTGTCTGTCCCCCTGGCCTCCTAGCTGGTCTTCCTGCTTCCACTCTTGCTTTTTTGCCCTACAGAAGCCAGCCATCTTTTTAAAAACCAATAGTTAGACATTTTTAAAAACATTAAAACATTCTGGTGAGTTCTACTGGTGCTGAGGTTGGGATTTGGGGATTTTGTTTCTCCTCTCTGAAGATGAGACACTTGAACAGAGATAGGGATGAAATGTGGTGATAAGTCTTCGGAGGGGAGAAGAGCATCCTGAGCAGAGGAAGCAAGTGCAAAGGCCCTGAGGTGGGCATGTTCTTGCAGTGAGACCGGTAAGGCTGGATTGGAGTGGGAGGGGAGCAGACTCTATGGTTTGTGTAGACACAGGAAGCCTGGAGATGAGGATCATTGGAGGGTTGCAAGCAGAGGAATGGCATGATCTGGTTATCATCCACTTCTGGCTGCTGTATGGAGAATGGGCTGTAGGAAGCAAGGGCAGAACCCCAAAGGACCATTTAGGACCCTATTACTGTTATCCAGCCGAGACACAACGGTGGTTCATCTCAAGTTTTCTCGACCTTGACAGTAGTGGCAATTGGGGTTGGCTCACCTCTGTCGTGGGGGCTGTCTAGTGTGGCGTAGGATGTTTAGCAGCCTCCCCGGCCTCCGCGCCCTCGATGACAGTACCTCGTCCAGCCCAGTTGTGACAATAATGTCCTCAGACATTGCCAAATGCCCCCAGGGGACAAAATCGCCCCCCGTTGAGAACCACTACCCCAGCTGAACTCTTCCACTGGTTCGGGCTACATCTGGCCCAGGTAAGACAGTCTCATCTCTCCCTGCATGTGTCTCTTTTTTTCCTTAGGTTTTGGGACTATTGATTGCCCTGTTGGGATCTAGAAAAGTCATGCACTTGCTGCTCATCTGGTTTCTGTCCCTTGCAAGGTTCGGGGCTATGTTCTTACTAGCTGTGACTCTGAACAGAAACTAGAAGGGGACCCTCTAGTCTTCTGGGAGAAAAGCATTTCCCAGAAGCCCCCAGCCAACTGGCCCTCACAGCTCATCGGCCAGAAGTGGTTAAATGCCCACTTGTGGGATTGTCATGATTGGCAGGGTTGATCTGTCCCCTTGAGTTGGACACTTTGCTTCCCAAACAGATCCAATTTCTATCAGCAAAGAAGAGGTAAGCAACCAGTCGTCTGACACAAACCCGGCCGTACTCACTTGTTATATCTCCTTCACCTGCTAGACTCAAAGCAGAAGTCATATCCTATTTATAACTCCTGTTTTTGGGGCGCCTGCTTGGCTCAGTCAGTGGAGTGCCTGCCTTCGGTTCAGGTCATGATCCCAGGGTCCTGCGATTGAGCCCCTCGTTGAAAAACCCCTGTATTTGTTTATGACCTGGTGCTTGATTTAATAATACCCGTCAAATGAACGAATACATGAGCAGGAGCCTCATCAGAGATATTCAAGGCTTCTGTGAGAACCCCAAATCAAAGCATCCTCTGAAAGATCTGACACTTGGCTTCCTTCTCAATGTGTCCCCGTGGGGGACGTCCGTCTTCTTGCTCCGCAGGGATATCGGCGGATCAGAACGGGCCTGTGCTGTACATCTGTACTCAAGTCAACTTCATGGAATCCGCCTGACAGCCCTGCCATACCGTTGATATTATTCCCGTTCTGAAGATGAGGACACTGAGGCCCGGGGAGGTCAGCAAACGAGTCGTCGCCAGCCAGGGAGACAGAGCCGCATTAGCAAGAGCCCAAGCCTTTGGACTGCTCTGTTCTTTGATTAAATCAGCAGCCACATGAATCCCCCCACAAATGAATTTTCTGAAAGGGATCGTAAAACAGATCTGCTGTCACCGAGAGACCTACATTGAATTGCACTTACTGTCAAGTGGACTGGCTTCTCGAACCTTTAGAACACCGTTATCCACCGAAGACCCACAAGCCATACGGGGCCCACAGAGACTTGCAGCTGGGCTGCCCAGGGCCGCACATGGTGGGACACAAGCAAGTGCACATAAATGCTGCTTGTGGGGGCCTGTTCCATCACACGGTGAGATCCACATGTTTCATCTCCCTTGTCCGCTCACCCGGGAGAGAATTACTGATGGACAATAAAGCAGACAGACAAACTGCCACCTTTATGTGTTCTCAGAGCAGTGTCCTAACTGGTCACAGCCCCTCCAGCTTCTAAGAGTGAGAATTTAGAGTAACCACCGCCTCTGCCTGGGGTCACACATCAAACAGCTCAAACAGCTCACAGTTTATAATTCTCCCACTTCCCAACCTCACCCTCCCTTCATGAAGACACGCTGTTGGGCACTGGGCGTTCGTATAAATTAGACTACACAGTTACGTGTAATTAAGAGGGGAAATGGGTACCGAGCTACACAGATGAGCCCCGTTTAGCCGGAGTAAATCCATCTCTGTGTCAGCAAGCCAGCCCAGGGAGGCAGCAGGAAACACAATTATCTCTCTTCTGACTTAATGGGGGTTTATGGTGCTATTTTTCATTATCATAATTTCTCAAGACGTATAAACTTTTTCTTCTAATGCAATTACAATTCTACATACAAGATGGCTTATGTCTAAGAGAAAATTCAGACAGAATTAACCACAAGAGTGCAATGTTATAGATGATGCTGGAATTTCCATTTTAAAAGACGCGCATCGCTCTTCTGCTGGAGAGCTGAGGAGTTTGGCCCCTAACCCCCGGGGGTGACGCCGCTGTCTTTTGCTCTTGAAAAGCAAGTTTGGACCCAATGTTGTGACTCTCAAAGCCCCTTTGCTCCTGCTCTGTGCCATCTTTTCTGGATCTTCCAAACTCAGCCCAAGCCGCAGCCGCCTTCCCCACTTTTAAGGGCTTCTCCTTTGCTCACTGATTTGTTTGACTTCTGGGAAGCGTGACTTTTACAACCTCATAAATCCCCTCAGCTCCAACCCAAACTCGGCCAGAAAGTGCTCAGACAAAAATGGCTCAGGTTGTATTTCAGCCCTTGTTGGAGATAAACACACAGCAGGAATGATTTTTTTTTTTTTTTAATTGTTGTATAGGAGTCCCAGAAATAAAACAGCATTCTGGCTTTGCAAGGGGGATAGAAGCAGCCGGGCGTTCTGCACAGAGGGCTGCCAAGGAACTCACAGAAGGATGAAATGAGGCGTGTGGGTGTCAACAGAAAGGTCCCCTCGAGATTAAACCAGCAAGGGGGTGGGGAGTCAGGACCGGCGTGAGGAACCTGAAAAGCCCGATCATCCAGCCAGGATGCGCACAGAGAAAGGTGCCATCAGGGTGACGAGGGACAGGAGGGGAGAAAGGCTGTCCCAGGTGGGGCGGTTGGAGACGGACGGGCAGGGACTGGAGTGTCAGGAGGCCAGGGGGTCCCCAGAATCACACTGGGGCCCCACCCAGGCCCCCAGCTCAGTGGCTGAGCGACTCCCCAGACTGGGGGACATCGGAGCCCCGGAGGACCCTCAAGTCTCCCAGGCAGACACGGAGCTCCCGGATGGGGCCAGGAGTCCCCTCCCGCCTGGAGGGAAGCTGGAAAAGTCAGGCTGAGGCCTCAGACCCAGAGGACCAGGGAGTATGCTCTGAATTATGGGAATGAGATGTGGCCAGAGGGCGCTTTGCAGCCCCTTGGACTCTGCGAGTGAAGTCCTCACCTGAAACCCGATCCATAGCACCTGCCTGCAGTGAGCACACACACATGTGCTTGTACACACACGTGCACACACAGGCACTCACATGCAAACCCACGTGTGCACATGTGCACGCAGGCACACACACAGTCATTGCTCGTTCGCTCCATGAGCATTTGTGGAGCTCCTCCCCTTGCCGGGCTTTGCATTACGTTTCAGGAAAACTCAGGTGAACAGTGTCCAGTTCCCGTACACCAGAAACTCTTGGTCCACTTGGAGGACCACTGGGAAAAGCAATGGGATCTCAGGGTGGAAGAATGGGAGGAGACACCCGAACATCCTAGTTTTGCACAGTGGCCTCTCTCCGAGATTCCCCCACCTGCCTGGAGACCGGAGACCACACCCCCCGCACACAGTAGGCACGCGTGCACAGTAGGACAAGCGCAGACTTTCTTGTTGACCATCCCCTTTCACCTCTTTTCCTTCCTGAAAGCCCTGATTCTTTCCCTGCGCCCCTATGCTCTGGACAGTCTTCTCTGCAGCTTGTTTTAATCACTTCTAGAGTTAAAAGTCAATATTTAATTAACCAAGTAATTACATTCAGCTTAGGTTTGAATCTGGGCATCTGCGCATCTGTGCATGCGGGGACGCCCACCCCGGCCCCCTCCATCTGCCCCTGCCTTGGTCCCACAGCGCCACCTCCCTTCCTTCAGGGCAGGGAAGGGGAGGCTGCGCTTGAGCCGGTTCTCTGGGGACAGAGACGTGGGTAGGATGGGCTTTCCCTGGAGGACACTGGGGTCTGTCCCCAGGGCAGCAAGGGCCACTCTGCTCTCGTAGTTAATAGTGAAGGAGACTTCTTACTGCATCTCCGACACCCATCGCAGAACCACCACGGGAGGGTTTTAATTAAATGAAAGCCATTCATACATATGTAAAGGGGGTGGGGGGACAGACTGGAGACCACTCACCTTGTCAGAGAGGTTCTCCCAGCTTTGCTTGTCCTCCGTCATGGAGGGGAGAACCCTCATCAAAACGGCCCGTCCGGGGCTGTGATTTCGTGTGCTGTCAAGCGGCTCCAAGGGCAACTGTGGCCGGCTTGGCTGGTATCAGGCTCGTTGGACATTTGCACATGAAGGATCTGCCTTCCTTGGGCCAAGCTTACATACATGCCACAGCTGAGGGGTGGGTGCAAGGTTTAGTCTTTGGGTATATTTGCTGCTTTGTTTGCTTCCTTTTTTTGAACTTGAGTTCTTTTGGAACATTAATAACATGTTAACAACATCTCACGTGAGTTCCAGGGTTTTCCCTTTACCTCCGTGTGTCCTGCGTGGGGCTCTGCAGAGGCCTGAGGCCCAAAGCCACCAAAAGGTGTAGACAGAAACAAAAGAAACCAACCAACCCAAGAATAGGAAAGGGAAGGCTGGGTGGAGACGGTACCCAGTGGTAGGGGTGGGTTAAATCTGTCAGCGGCAGCACCCCAGCAGAGCGTGTGGGGGTTGACCCATCCCATACCCCTTACCCAGCTGCAGCCTGCAGGCCCTTCTGCCCACCCTGGGAGTACCAGCAAACCTGGCATCTCATGATCCTCCACCCAAAAGCAGAGGGTAACTTAGACCCAGTATCCCCCCAGTCCTCCCTCCAGCAATAGAAGGTGGACGAGGCCCACGGTCTTCCAACCCTTCACCCATGGCAGAGAGCCACTCGGACCCCGCAGCTCCTGTTCCTCCACCCGCCTCCCTCCCCTGGCGGCATCAGCAGAAATAGAATGGAATGCCGGGGGCTTGTCTATGCCTACAAAAACCTTGGGATTTTAATAGATGCTTTTAACATACAGATCAATTAGGAGAGAACTGACATTTTACTCTGTTGAGTTTTCCAATCCATCAGCAAGGTTTTTCTATTTAGTTCTAGAATTTCTTTCATTAGCATTTTGTCATTTTCAGCATATAGATCTCATACACGTTCTGTTAATTTTGCATCAAAGTACTTCATTTTATTTGGAGCAATTATAGGTGGTATTGCATTTACATTTCAGTTCCCATTTGTTCACTGTTAGGTATATGGATATGCAATTGATTGACTTTTGTGTATTGATCTCACATCCTACGACCTTGCTGAAATCACTAGTTCTAGGAGCTTTTTAGGTAGGTACTTTTGGATTTTTTCTGTAAGAAATCATGTCATCTTTAAATACAGACATTTTCACTTCCATTTGTATGCCATTTGTATGCCTTTTATTTTTCTTCCTTCCTTTTTTTCTTTCTTTCTCTCTCTCCTTTTCTTTCTTTCTTTCTTTCTTTCTTTCTTTCTTTCTTTCTTTCTTTCTTTCTTTCTTTCTTTCTTTTTCTTTCTTTCTTTCTTTCTTTCTTTCTTTCTTTCTTTCTTTCTTTCTTTCTTTCTTTCTTTCTTTCTTTCTTTCTTTTTTTCCTTATTGCACTCTCTAGAACTTCCAGGATTAAGGTGCATAAAAGTGGTGAAAATGGACATCTTGCCTTCTTCCTGGTCTTAGAGACAAAGCATTCAGTCTTTCACCATTAAGTATGTTGCTAACAGTAGCTTTTTTGTGGATACTCTCTGTGAGACTGAGAGAGTTACCCTGTGTTCCTAGTTTGCTGAGCATTTTTTCATGAATAGATACTTTCTCTGCATCCGTTAAAATGATATTTTTTCTTTTTTAGCCTGTTGATATGGTGGATTATATTGATGGATTTTTTAATATTGAACTAGTCTCGCATACCTGGAGTAAATCCCACTGGGTCACATTATATAATTCTCTTATACATTATTAGATTCAATTTGCTAACCAATTGGAGAATTCATATGTCTAAATTCACAAAAGAGGTCTACAGTTTTCTATTTTTCTACTGTTTTTGTCTGGCTTTGGTATCAGTATCATTTCATGAGGACAGCATTTTCTTTCAGGTTTTTAAAATTTACATTTATTCTTTAAAAGTTAACATGTGCGTAACAGACAACTGAAAAACACAAGAAGCAAAGAACAAAGCCTCTGCTGGGACGTGTTCCTTTATCTGTTTTCTGGACGAGATTGTGTAAAGTTGGTGTTAATTTTTTTTTTTTAAATGTTGGATAAAATTCTCCAGCGAAACCATCTGGGCCTGGCAACTTCTCCAGGAGCTCTCAAATGACAAATGCAATTTCTTACATAGTTCAAGACTGTTGCCTACTTCATATTGATTGAGTTTGTTAGTTTTTGGTTTTTGACAAATTGGTCCATTTCTTCTAAAGCATGAAATCTATGAGTATAAAGTAATTCACAGCACTCCTTTATTATGTCTTTAATAACTGTAGGATCTGTAGTGTTTTATTCCTGGTATCGGTGATTTGTTGTTTCTCTCTTTTTATCTTTGTCAGTCTTGCTAAAATCTTGTCGATTTTACTGATCTTTTCAAAGAAACTGTTCTTTGTTTCATTGATTTTCTCTATTCTTTCTGTTTTCAATTGCACTGAGTCCTGTTCTTATCTTCATTTGATCCTTCCTTCTGCTCACTTTGGATTTACTTTGCTCTTCTTTATTTAGTTTCATAGGTAGAAACTGAGATTACTGATTTGAGATCTTATCTTTTTCCCTAGTGTGAGTTTATTACTCTAAATTCCTCTCCGGCATGACTTCAGCTGCAAATCACACATGTTGTTTATATGCTTTATTCTCATTTTCATTCAATTCTATGTATTTTAAAAATGTCCTTTGAGATTTCCCCTTTGACTCACGGGTTACATAGAAGTGTACTGTGTGGTATTTGTCTGTTTGAAGAGTTTCCTGCTGTCTTTCTGTTACTGATTTTTAGTTTGATTTCATTATCATGAAAGAACATACTCTTCATGATCTGAATTCTTTTCCACTTGTTAGGGTTTGCTTTATGAACCAGGATATGGTCTCTCTTGGCGAATGTTCTATTATGAGCTTGAGAAGGATGTGTATTTTGTTGTTGGCGATGAAGTAGTCTATAAATGTCAGTTAGATCCAGTTGATTTATGGTGCTGTTCAATTTAACTACATCCTTACTGATTCCTGGCTGTGAGATCAGGCTTCTAGGTATGTCAATTACTGATAGAGGGTGTCAAATCCTGTTAAGTTAGGTGCTGAAGTCTCCACCTATAATTGTGGATTTATCTGCTTCTCCTTCCAGCTCTATCGGCTTCTGCCTTCTGTGATTTGAGGCTCTGTTGTTTGGTGCACACGTGTTTAGGATCGCTATATCTTCTTTGTGGAGTGGTCCTTTTATGGTTACATAATGTCTCTCGTTGTCTCTAGTAGTTTTCTTTGCTGTAAAGTCTACTTAATCTAATATTAATACAGCCCCTTTGCTTTTATTAAATTCATGTTTGCATGACACAATTTTATCCATTCTTTTACCTGCAGCCCACCTATATCATTATGTTTGAAGTGAGTTTCTTGCAGACAACATATAATTGGGTTGTATTTTTCAATCCAGTCTGCCAGTCTCTCTCTTTAAATTAGTTTGTTTAGACCATTGGCATTTTAAAATAATTATTGATCAGTTAGGGCCAAAGACTGCTATTTTATTATTATTCTCAATTTACTCCCTCTGTTTCTCTTGCCTTCCTATAGTTTCTGAGTCCTTTTTGTAATTCCATTGTGATTTGTTTATAATGTTTTAGAGTTCATCATTTTATATATTTTTCTCAGTGGCAACTTATTCCACATATACATATATGTAACTGATCACCAGGAACTGCTATCGATATTTTAACTCTTAGAGGGATGCATTAAAACCTTCCTGATATTTAAGGTCCTTTACCCTTCCCACTTTTTTTTTTAAAGATTTTATTTATTTATTTGAGAGAGAGAGACAGAGCACAAGCAGAGGGAGGGGCAGGCAGAGGGAGAAGCAGGCTCCTTGCTGAACAAGGAAACTGATGCAGGACTTGATCCCAGGACCCTGGGATCGTGACCTGAGCCGAAGGCAGATGCCCAACCGACTGAGCCACCCACGTGTCCCTACCCTTCCCACTTTTAAAATGCAATTGTCCAGGGGTGCCTGGGTGGCTCAGTCAGTTAAGTGAGCAACTCTGGATTTCGGCTGAGTTCATGATCTCAGGATCGTGAGATTAAACCCCGAGTCAGGCTCTGTACTTGGCAAAGAGTCTGCTGGAAATTCCCTCTCTCTGCCCACCCCCTTTCTCTCTCTCTAAAATAAATAAATCTTTTTAAAAAGTGCAATTGTCTGAAGTGCTTCCTTTCACACCTCGAGCACCACACCACGCGACATGATTATGTTTGCTTCAGCCATCATATACGATTTAAGAAGCTCAGGAAGTGGAAAACAGTCTATTATACTCACACCTAGTGTTGCCCGTTCAAGTATTCTTTTTTCCTTTCTCAAGGTCCAAGAGTTCTTCTGACATGGTTTCTTTCTGCCCATGTAGTTATATTTGAAGTGAGTTTCTTGTAGACAGCATATAATTGGACATGTTCTTAAATTCAGTCTGCCAATTTTTGTGTTTCCGTTGGTGTATTTAGACCATCTGCATTTAATGTAATTAATGGTATGTTAGGGTTTAAGTTTGTCATTTTATTTTTGTTTGTTCTTTCTGGGGTTCTGTTTTGTTTTGGCTTTCTGTAAGTTATTTGAACAATTTTTAGCATTCCATTTTGATTTATATATGGTGTTTTTAAGTGTATCTCCTTATATAGATTTTTTAGTGGTGGTTTTTGGCATACACATAATTTACCACAATCTCTGGGTGTCATCACTTTACCAGTCTGAGTGAAGAGTATACTTCATAGTATCCAGTAAGATACCAAGTAGAGTGCTTAACACAGGAATGGCAGGAATAAAAGAATAATAGCAATAGCCAACCCTTACTGAGTGCTTATTATACACCAGACACTGTTCTAGGCACTTCCTATACATTCACTCATTTAATCATTACAATAACCCAATAAGGAAGGTGCCATCACTGTGCCCAATATATAGATCAGGATGGTGAGGCCTAGTGGGGAGAATCATAGGGCTAGTCACATAGGGACTAGTAACCAAGAGGGGCCTTTACCAGCCCCAGGCCTGGAGGGGATCCAGGGAGAGCTGTCATTGTAGGACAGGTCTGCCTGTGAGGAGCTGAGGCTACAGGAAGTGGATCATGGCCACTGTCACATCATGACCCAGCAAGGGAGGGGGACCTGCCGACCCCTCTCTCCTCCTGTCTAATCTGCTCTGCCTCCTCCTATGGACCAAACACAGCCAGAAAGCCGCAGGGCAGGGAAGCCCAGATGACCTGATTGTAGAGGTGGGACTCTCCTAACGCACAGAGCAGACAGAGAAAGTGTGAGTGGAGAAGGAATGAGCAGAAATGCCTGCTCCTCCCAGTTAGGCTTCTTCCTTTTCTTTCTCTGGGGCTGATTTGTCTGCCAAATTGGTTGGATGATTCAGACAGGCTGGTTATCTGACTTGGGTTTTAGGCTGCCACCAGCACATCCTTCTGGGCCCAGGGGAGAAATTCGGTCTGCAGAAGTGGTCTCAAAAGGCTTTTTCTGCCAGTCTATTGACCGAGCAAATTGCAAATATTTTTCTTTTGACTTTAGCAAAGTTAAGTTTTGGCTCTGCTATAGCTTCAACTGTTCAAAGGAACTCTCATTGTTCATGCCAGGAGACATTCTACAAATCATTATCTGAGCGCAGGCGTTGGGCCCGCCTTTGTGTAAATATCCACAGGATTCTTTTCCTTTAGACCCACAAATATAAAGGCAAGGAGAAAAAGAAATAAAACAACAAAATGCCACTCCTGCAGCCTGAAAGAAGAGATCACCCCTCCAACTTTGCCTGCTTTCCACGACTGCTTTCTCTCTGCGGAAGGGGGGCCCAGTTGGTTAAGCATCCGACTTTTGATCTCAGCTCAGGTCTTGATCTCAGGGTCGTGAGTTCTAGCGGCGCGCTGGGCTCCATGCTGGGCGTGGAAAAGAAGTTCTGTGTTTCTGTCACACCACCACCTGAAAGGCAGGTTTCAGAGGGATTCTCTTTGCATGCGCAAAGGTCCTGAGGCAGAACGAGTAGGGCAGGTGTGGCTGGAGCTCAGTGAGGCTGGGGAAGGGAGGTAGAGCATGAGACTGGAGGGAAGGGTAGGAGACAGATCCTGGAGGTTCTCTGGGCATGGCAAGAAGTGCGGCCCATTGATGAGCTGAGGGTTGGGCCTTTAGACTGTCCACTGTCAAGGACAACAGAGTTTGGAACATTGTTGCCAGCAGAAAATTTTAAGATTTTTTAGGTAAGATTTTGCAATCAACCCTTAAATTGTGGTGATGACACAACAGCAAATCTGTAGCCTTTTTGAATTCATTATTAAAAACACGAGTCAGTCTTTCAGCTGCCAAGAATAGGTGATTAGTGTGAAACTAAGGCACTCCTCATGTGACAATCTGTATTAATGATCATGCATATAGATATTTTTCAGGCAGTTTTCAAAAAGAATTTGCAGTCAGGCAGCAGTCAGAGCCCCTGGCTTACATTGACAATTTGACATATAGTAACACGGTCGTGTTTGAAAGGAGCCACATGGAGCCACCGGTGGGGGGGGGGGGTGGCGCTTCCAGACCATGGATACCATGGTGGGAGTTTTATGTCCAGGAAGAACTTTGCACAGTGGACTTGAGCTTAGAGAGGGAGGCAATGCCATGATGTGGGGGTCCATGGGCTGTGCTGAGGTCCTAGGCTTTATTCCGAGAGAGAGAGATACAGGTTAGGGGGTTTTAAACAGAGGAGGGACACAGCCTGTCTCAGATCCCAGCAAGATCCCTCTGTGTTCGTGTAGAGAAAGAATGGATGAGGGTGAGGGCGGAAGCAGGAAAATGGTGGGGGAAGCCAGTGTCATTATCAGGCGAGAGGTGATGGGGGCTGGCCAGAGCCCAGGTGGCAGTGAGAAGGTGCTGGACCCCGCGTGAGTTTAGGAGTTTGAGGTCCAGAGAAAGGAGCAAGGATATCTCTTAGAATTTTTACCTGAATCACTGAGGTTGGTGACTGAACGCCAGAACTTTTTCTCTTGGGATCAATAAATGTTTGTGGTACAATCTGTGCTTGAAATAAGCTAAATATCAGGCTTGGATTGTCATGTGACATCAGTGACTCGATGGAAACCGGCAGAACACGCCGGTATAAGAAAGGGAGCAGTGGGAATGATGAGGACACAGAGAAGAGCAGAGCAAGGAAGATCACGGAAAGTTGAGAAGGTATCTGTGTGTGTGTGTATTTATACACGGCAGGTGTATATGCATATTAATTTATATGTGTATATTTTATGGATATATTGGAAGTGGCAGAGCCAAGATTTGAACACATGTTCTTCACCACTGCACTATTCAACGAGTCTGGTAGAGGATATTGGCTTGTTCCAATTTGAAAGGTTATTTTTCACTGTTATAAATAGCGTGGCTGGCAATGTCTGAGCACACAGAACTTTCGCACCCGGAGGGGTTCTGGAGATGAATTCAGGGAGAGGTGGTGTCTGAAAGCCCCGCCCATCTGTGGCATCTGTCAGCCCCCGCCCTGCCTGCCCACCCTCTTAGATCAGGGCCCGAAAGCCTTTCCTGTGACAAAGGGCCGGGACTTCTTCTCCAGCAGGGAGAAAGAAAGAACCGGGCCTTGAAGGTGGCCAAGCTCCTTCTGCGACATGGGGAATGGAAAGAAGATGGGGCTTCTGAGCCTGGCAACAGCCCCAGGTCAATGAATGATGCGCTTCCCCCAGAAGTTCCACACATTTTCTCACAGCCGGGTACAGCCAGCATGCCAGGGTGGGGGTCGGGGAGAAATGTGCCATCTGCTGTCTGTTGCTCAGCTGTTCTGACAGTTCTCGGGGCCAGAGGCTTCTCGACTGAGATCATCCCAGGCTTCCTTCCAGTCCTGGGGTGGGTGAACAGCTGTGCCCCTTTAACTTGGGGCTGGCTGGGATAGCTGGCCTGGGACACAGCCAGAAAAGGGACTCATCCTGTTTCCTAACCGTGAAGGAGGGGTGGGGGGTGCCCTGGATAGGTAGAATCTTCCTCTCCCTGCAGAGAGAGCAGCACAGGGAGGTCCAGAACGTGTTTGCATTGTGTCCTCTGGAGGGGAGGCTGTGGCAACAGTGGGCTTTTCCAGGGACACCTGTGGACAAGTGGTACTAGCTTAATTCAACCCAGACAAATCTTTGGTAAGTGTCTTTGGGGACCAGTGCTTGGCCAGGCCCGGGGACACTCAGATAAGAATTCATGGTCCTTGCCTTGCAGAGCGCCCGATGTAGCTCAGAGTTCCCCACGAACAGCCTGGCACCTACAACTGCACTGGTTTCGCAATAACCCACTGTCATCTCTACCATCAAGGTTTGTCTGAATTGGACTTTATATTTTTTATGCTTAATTTTGTTTTAAAATAAGATTTATGTCCTGTGAGCAGGAAACCAATATTCACGGAAATAAGTAGAAGGTTGTTGCAAAACCAAGTACAGTGAAAACATTAATCTTTAGCAAGTTACTGCCTCCTATCATGGCTGATGCGTCTTAATTCAATGAGGGTGAGTAGAAGAGAGGTGTTTAAGATAAAGTCGCACCCCCCTGAGACTTACTGCTTGACCAGCTCAGCAGGATGGAGATGGGGAAAGGGAAAACATTTCTCCAGGGTGAGTCACGGGCTTCTAATGTTGGGGCCATGCGTCCATGGATCTGCAAAGTAGTGGCTCTCTTGTCCGGGGCTAAGTAGACAGACCACAAACCTTAGAATGTAGAACATTGCTTCTCCATGACTTATTTTCCTGAGTGTACACACCAGGTAGATATAAGGTGTCTTTCAGAGAGCCTCTCAGATCGCTGATTTCAAGGGTGCCCCCCAAACTAACTTAAAGGCAAAAAAATAATAATTTGTTTGCCTTTGAGGATTTTCTTAAATGTCGTCACACCGAAGGGCCACATACTAACTTGGTGACCCAGGCCTGGCCAATCGCTGCTCCCTCACTCACACCCGAGGGGCAGGGGAGGACAGGTGAGAGACCAGGGCAGACTGGCCACGGAGGCAGGTCATACAGGGCCTGGAGGCCACGAAAGAGCGTTTGGATTTGATTCTAAGAACAGAAAGCCGCTGACACGTTCCAAGATGAGTAACATCTGCTTCGTGCTTTCAAAGGCTCACTCTGGCTGCTGTTGTAAAGGGACCTGGGGATGAGATCAGAATGAGGAAGAGCCATGGTCCACGGGGGAGATGATGGTGGCAAGGGCAGGACAAGGGTGCCGCGGAGATCGGGGGTGGACGGATCAGGTCTGGTTTGAAGGTCCGCAGGGCTTGTTGATGGACTACGAGTGGTGGCAGGGAGAAGCCTAGGTTTTGGCTGAGCAGTCGGGCAGATGGCGGCGCAGGTTAGAGATGGGAACAGCGGGGGAGGAGGAACAGATGGGGGTGCAGAAGGGGGGTGGACAGTAAGCTGCTCTGCAGACAAGGTCCACCAGCAGTTTCTGGTCCACTGGCTCTTGTGTGGCTGACACCCCAAACCTGGAAACACGCGTTATAGGCTACACCTCATTAAATAAAAATCCTGCTCCTGAGGACAGAGCCTTATGAAGTCACAAGTGAAACAGTGACAACCACAAGTAGGCGGAGCTTCCCCACGAGACAGCAGAAATGACCAATGGTTGCCAAGTGTTTGTGATGCCCACGACCTGCCCTTTCCCAGGCCCTCTGCCACCTCCCCTGCATTCAGAACGATCACATCCCAATTTTCTCCCAGAAGCTGCTGCGACCAGAACGGGCAGAAGGCAGAGGGAGCACATTACTGCATAATTTTCCTGATTTTTCCATCCAAGGTTCGTTAATGAAATTCCAACATGGCCTCTTCGACATCTGCTTCATTGATACCGGGTTGAGGAACCCATTTTGAGCCCTGGCTTCTTGGAGCTAAAACCGGCAACAGCGTTTGATTGTATTTTGTGACATCCCAGAGTCAGGAGCGGCCCCCCGCCCTTTGCCCCATCTTGAGGAAAAGTGGTCTGAGGAGCAGGTCCCGGGGATCAGATGTAATTATTCCAGGTCGAGTTGAAGGCACAGCAATAGTTGGCCACGAGGAAGGGAATCAAATGTCATTGTTTGGGAAACAGTGGAGTCCCTCTGCCCAGGTGTGGCCTCCATTTCTGCGGCTCATCCCCAGGCCTTCCTGTCACCCCCCCGCAACCCCCGGTGGGCACAGAGCTATCCTGGGCAGTGGGACGGCCAGGGCCAGCCTCTCGTGGTTGTTAAAGCTCACAAGCTGATCTGGTGACATTGTAGGCATCCCAGGGACACTCGAGGACCCGACGAGGGCTGCCACGGGAATGCCAGCCTGGCGGGCCCACACCAGTGTTTGGAGGATCCGCGTGTTTTTCCACCCGTGGCCTGAGCTGATGGCCCTCCCCCGCTGCCTGTGGGCCCTGCCCTAGTTCTGAAACTGCCCCTCGTAGTCCCAAACGTGCAGCTTCTCTTCCCCCCCACAAACACCCATGGGTCTCATTTGGAACATTCCCTGGGCCACACGAGATTGCTATATTTATAGGATCTTGAGCTGGGGTTGGAGTTGCGAACTCAGGGTCTTTAGGGCCAGGCTGGGGTCATGGGAATTAGAGACCTGGGCAGAGCAGGACCTGGGGGGCACTAGTGAGGATGCGCCCCGTCTAGGGCAGCCCTCACTGCACACTCCCCCTGACTGTCCTCATGCAGAAAGGGGGACAGAAGAGACAGGTCTTCCAACGTTTTCATCACAGCTAGAAGTTTGCTCTGATGCAAAGTCCTTCAATTAAAAAAGTTGATAGCTCATTTACCGGTGTGTGTGTGTGTGTGTGTGTGTGTGTGTGTGTGTTTTAATACTTTGGGGGAAGGACCCAAAACAAACTGGTTTGTAGAAAACATTTCGCCTGTAACTGCTGGGCTGTGCTCCACTTGGGAGCTGCAACATTAAAAATGTTAAAACAAGACCATGGATTAAGTGCTTACTGTATGCCTGGCACGGACATAGAGGCTTTACATATATTTTCTGAATCAAGAGAACAACCTCCAAAGAGGTGACCATGTTATTCTTCCCATATTGCCGATGAAGAAACTGAGGCACTGGAGCCTTTGCCCAAGGTCACACAGAGAGTAGCAAGGTCAGGACCCAAGGCCAAGACTTCTACCTTGAGAGCCCGTACTCCGACCTCCTTACCATCCTGAGTTTGGTGACTTAGAATATTCTGGAATTATCCTGGAATTTTACAGTTAAAAGAAACCCTATAACTAGAAAGACATGCCATATGTATCTGTAGATGAGGAGAAGGAAGGGATTTACTGAAGACTGAAAATTGCGTGGTGGCAGGGCAGTCCAAAGCTGAGTGTGAGCCTGGGGGTTCAGGCGAGAGCATGTGTCTCTCCCTCTCTCTGATAAAGATAGCTAGACACAGAGATGATAAACCTATCATTACAAACAAAACAAAGCAAACACATCAAGACATCACCTCCTTAGTTATCCACGGGACGCATCGCTCCTGCTCCTCCTCAGAGGGGAGGCGCTGCAGGAATGTGACCTGAGGGGGGCGCTGGGTGCCATTTGCTCACAGCTGATATGAGTCTCCTGGACCCAAGTCTCTGCTGGAAAACTGAGCCTTCATCTTTGAATCTGCAAAGTACCAGACACCCTTTAGGTCCCAGTCCACACTGCCTGCTCTGAACCTGGGTATATGGAGTCAACTCAACTCACGTCCCATCACACCAGGAGAGCATGGTATGCTGGCAAGCATTATTATTTTTTTTTAAGATTTATTTATTTGGGGGGGCACGTGTGAGCAGGGCTGGGGGGCAGAGGCAGCGAGAGAGGGAGGGAGAATCCCAAGCAGACTCCCCGCTGAGCGCTGAGCCCAGCGCGGGCTGATCCATCTCATGACCATGAGATCATGGAGATCATGACCTGAGCCGAAATCAAGAGTCAGAGGCTCAACTGACTGAGTCACCAAGGCCACCCCCATGTTGGCAAGCATTATTTATTTCGTTATTTGTTTTTTAGAGTTTTAAAGAAGTACATTTATAACTAGCACATCAAATCTGTGGTTTCATTGACAATATTGCTTGGTTTGAGGCTTAAATTTGGAAGAGTGAGTCCATTCAGAGAAACCTATTAAATGGTCGCAAGGGGGTGCATGGAGGTGGCCCAAGTGACAATCGTGAGGGGCTGTGTGAATGGGCACCACTTGGGACACGCTGAGTATCTGGCAGGTGGGGTGGTTTGGGCACTGAAGTTTAAGTCCCATCACAGCGGTGGGAGGGGACCCTCCCCAGCCCATCAGAGTGACAGAGAAGGGTGAACAGAAAGGTGTCAGAGAAAGGTGACCTCAGCTCCAGCCTGGCCCGGTGGAAATGTTTGGTCATGGAAAGAAATCGGGTCTGTTTTTCTCCACATGTTCCCAGGCTAACATTGGAGAAAACAAATTTTGGTTGGCTGACCTGGCTTCATTTAAAATATTTAAAACTGGCTTCTTTTGCCCTTCATGGCGTGTCTTTCAGGTTTTTACCTCTCATATCTGAGCTGTCCGCATCAGGGCTGGGCTGTGGGAGGAGATTAGATCATATATTTTTGTGTTAATGATGTTGATATATAAAGCTTGGTAGTTACAGCATTTTTAATAAATCAAGTTAGTGTCCCAAGGGGAGGCTTACCACATGCTATTTATGCACAAATGCCTCTATCATTTAAGAGTCTTATTTAAAAGTGTAGTTCGAGAGCAGATTAGCAGAGCTCTTCACAGCTGGCCTATTTGGGCAGGAAGGGGCGCACTGAACAAGCAGACACGCAGAACAGGGACTGGCGGGCGAGAACGCCCAACAGCTAATTGCCTCCCAGATTAGTAGGATGAAAAAGTAGGCGCTTTAAGACCCTGGTTTTGAGTAGATTAAAAATAGTAAACGGTTCCGCAGGCTCTTTGTTTTTTGCCAGCACAGTATTCAGGGCTGCTACCTGCAGGTGAATTATGCACCACGTGGCGGCCTCCTGCTTTCCAGAAGGGTCTGGCCGGTCGGGTGGATGGCCAGCTTTTGTCCGTTTTACCACTAAGGTGCAGGAGGGCAGATCCAGCCTCCATGATGCCCCAGCGAAGCTGCTAGCAAGGAGTGATTGTTCCTGGTTTCTGAGAATCCCATCAGCTGGCTCATCAGGGCCCCGCAAAGCTCTCCCTCCAAAAGCGGCCTCTGATCATCCAATAAGAGGGACCCAGTCTAGGCCCTAAGACTTGGCTTCTTTCCTTCCTGCCTTACGTTGTCTGGACTTTGCCCTCCAAGTCCCAAATGCCCCTTACAGACGATAAAAAACACAAACACGAGACCAAGACCATTTCCAATAATGAGAGGAAACACAGAGAATGCAGGAACAGGCCGATGGGGACAGAAAGGGAATGGGGGAGGTGGTTCACCTTAGATCGGATGCTCAGAGAAGGCTTTTCCAAGGAGGTGACTTTGGGAAGGGACCTGTATGAACTTGAGAGTCCCTTATAGTGATATCTGAGGGATGCCCTTCAGGCAGAGGGAGCAGCAAGGAGTAAGGGCCCTGAGGCTCGATGAACTTCGTGTACTTGGAAATGAAAAAGGCTCCATGTGGCCAAAATGAAGTGGGCAGGGGCTGGATTCTGCAGGAACTTGTAGACCTGTGTGGGGAGCCTGAACTTGACTCTGAACCTCATGAAGGAGGCATTAAGGAGCTTTTATTGAGTAGGTGACATGGGCTGATATCCACATTAGAAATCTGCTCCCTCTTGTTACCTGGAAGATGGAAGGGGTGACGAGGGTGGGGGAGGAGAATGGGGATGGAAGGGGTGACAGGGGAGAGGGGAGATGGAGGGGGGTAAAGGGGATCACAGGGGAGGGGGGAGGGAGAGGAGAATGAAGAGTCCCAGGGCAGGTGGAGAGGTGGAAGGGGGTCCACAGAGGAGAGGGGAGGGGTGGAGGAGGTCACGAGAGAGGGGGAAGGGGAAGGGGAGTGGAGGGGGTGACAGGGGAAAGTGGGGAGGCAGTCCTGACCAGATATAATAGGGTGTACCTCCTCCTCATACCAGTTATTAGCTCTCTTTACTGAGCCCCAACTATGGAGGAGGCATTCTTCTAAGTCCCCATAACAAATCACCTTATTTGATCCCCAAATAACCCTCTGAGACAGGTACTATTATTATTTCCATTTTATACAAGAGGGGACAGACATGGAGTAATTTACCTAAGGTCTCTTGGTAAGCAAGTGTCACTGTCAGGATTTAAACCAAGGTCATCTTGCTGTCCTCTCCTCCACGGAGCCACAACCAGCTACAATCCAAGTACTGCGGATCCCTATAATTCAACATTCAGGACCCTGGCGTGGCTTTCCCAGTCCTGAGTACAGGAAAAGAGCCAGGTCCTGGTTGCTAAGCAACCTACTTGTTCAATGGATCAGAGGGGCAGAAGGCGGGGCAAAGTAACTGGCGGCCCCAGTTATCACATGATCAAGATCCGACCAATCAGAACATCCCCTTCCCTTGACTACAGTGATTGGCTCAGAGTTGTACATGTGACCCAGGTTGGTCCAGATGGAAGTCAGTCCCAGGACTTCGACATCAGCGTTGGGAGAGGTGCCTTCCTTGGGCTGGAGGGGCCGAGATGGGAGTCCATCCCTGACACTCTAGAAAGTGTCAGGCTGATAGTGAAACTGGTACAGAGGCAAGGCGAGCCAAGAGTTGGGGAAAGAATTCTGACAAAATTCTCAGAGTACCAGGATTGACCTGAGCTCTATTAAGCTAATATAGATTTTCTTTCTTTCTTTCTTTCCTTTTTTTTGTTTTTGTTTTTGTTTTTGTTATGCCAGTTTGGTGGATTTTTCTGTCACTTTTACCACCACACAACTTAGCCGGTAGTACCTTTATCTGGGCTGGCTTCCCATTCGAAGCCCCGGACTTGGACCCCAGAGGAAGGAGGGCCTCTCTTCCCTCTCCTTCCAGCGGACATCCCCAGTCCATTTCCTTTGGACCAACTTGAGCGCACGCCGGTGTCTGACCTGTCACGGTGGCTGGAGGTGGAGCACACAGGGTGGACAGCCTGGAAAGCTGTCAACCCCAGGCACCAGGAGTGTGTGCGCTGGATCGCACGGAGAGAGTGCTGGTCAAGGAAACAGGGCAGTGGGAAAGCACGAGTTAGTCTGGGAGGTGCCGACCATGGGCATCCTGGGCGAGGCCTGGCAGCAGGTGGATCTCCTGAAGGAGGACCTGGGAAGGGTGGGCCGGTGGCAGGATTGGTGGACAGAGGCAAGAGCCGCGTCCCTCCTTCTCTAAGCACCAGCGGTACACACAGAGTCTGGTCCCTGTATGACCCTCCATATTGGGGAGACAGTCATTCTGCCTGGCAGGGAAGAGGTGAGATGGGCCCAGAAGGAGCTGTCCTATGGAGACGGGAGGCCTGGTCCCTGGTCCCCAGCCCTGAGCTGATGGATGCATCATCTTCTCTCACCTGCAGAATGGGAGATGTCAGCCCCTCTCTGGACCTCAGGTGCCCCTTCTGTCAAGTGGGGGGATGGGGAACCTGTCTGGTCCAGAAAGCCTCCAGGCGTCCAGACCAGCCCAGCAGGTTCTACCTTTCTGGGATCTGTATCAGCAATTTCAAGTCTATGGAAGCCTCAGGAAGTCTCTTGCCTCCTTGTTGGAGGAATGTCATTAGCTGTGCTAGCCTGATTATGGGGGCTGTGTTTGGGGGCCTGCTGCGCCCAGAAGAAGGGAGGTCTCAGCGGGGGGGACTGCTAATGTGATGACCTGGCAGCTTTATTAGCATATCTCACCAACAAGCTGCGCACTTAGCACAACAGACAGTGGGAGAGTAAATATCAGCAGTGGGTGCGGGAGGGGTGGAAAGGGGAGCACTCCAGCGGCACTCCAGGGAAGCTTCTGGAAAGAGCGAGGAATAAACAGCAAGAAGCCTCTGCCCCTCCCGGGAGGTGACTGCCTGGGGCACAGGGCCTTACAGAGGAGGCGTTGGTTCTCGTACCCCATGGGCTGCTTGTTCTCTCGCTGAATTTCCAAATGTGAGTCTCCAGGTGCTACTGGAAAAGCCCACTAGGAAGTCTGTGGGCACCTCGGACATAGCATGTCCCCACCTGAGCTCCGATATTCCTCACCTGGAACCTGCTCCTCCTGAAGTTGTCCCCGTCACATCTGATGGCAAGTGCCCAGGATGATGGGAGAGAAAGGCCTCAGCCAAGATGTGAAGGACAAGTTGAGAGTTAAGATGGTGCCCAGAGGAACACATTATCGACAGTATTTGACTGAAACCACCTGCCTAAAGGGGAGGGAGGGGTGAACGGGCAGAGCACTGAGGATTTTGAGGGCAGTGAAACTACCCTGTATGACACTCTAATGCTGGGTACGTGTCATTATGCATCTGTCCAAACCCATAGAACAGACACCACCGCCACGAGTGAGCCCCTAGGGTAAACTATGGTCTCTGGGCGATTGTGATGTGTCCACGCAGGCTCATCAATTGTAACAAATGTGCCACTCTGGTGGGGACGCTGATTGTGAGGGAGGCTGGGCATATAGGGCGCAGGGGGTTTATGGGAACTCTGTGCCTTCCACTCAGTTTTACTGTGAAGCTAAACCTGCTCTGAAACATAAAGTTTATGAAATTCACAGTTATCATCTCCAAGATGAGGTAATGGGACACTACAGGAGATAAAAGAGACTGTAATTTTATCTTTAATTTTCATTGCCTTTTTTAGAAAAAGAACTAAAGACACAAGTAGGATACAGTGTTAATAATTGTCCATTCTGGGTATTTTGATGCATGTGCATTTATTCTCATTCTTTGTACTTGTGTGTCTCGTAACCACTTCTCAAATACAAGCAGGACAAAACAAACAAATGGGCCACCTGTCCAAGCGGAGTCAATTCTTTTCCAGCTGTTTCCTCCAACACCCAGAAGACAGACAGAAGTCTGAAGAAAGGACTGTCTGCATCCAGATAGACGGTCCTCAGAAGTAGAGTCTCCCAGGTCAACCGTGAACTATGCCCAGAGACCCACGGACCCCAGAACTTACCCACGTGAAAAGTACCACCAAAGGAAGATGAGCTTGACTCTTCTGCAAATCACAGAGACCCCAAAAATCTAGAGGGAAATCCCTAGTTTTCTTTTCCTGGTGGCAGCAAAGAAAAGGAGGAGGAGGAGAAGAAGAAGAGGAAGAGGAAGAAGAAGAGGAAGAAGAAGGAGAAGAAGAAGAAGAAGAAGAAGAAGAAGAAGAAGAAGAAGAAGAAGAAGAAGAAGAAGAAGAAGAAGGAGAAGGAGAAGAAGGAAAAGAAGGAGAAGGAGAAGGGGAAGGGGAAGGAGAGGAGGAGGAGGAGGAAGAGGAAGAGGAAGAGGAAGAGGAAGGAGAAGGAGGAGGAGGAGGAGGAGGAGAAGGAGAAGGAGAAGGAGAAGGAGAAAGAAGGAGAAGGAGAAGGAGAAAGAAGGAGAAGGAGAAGGAGAAGAAGGAGGAGGAGGAGAAGAAGAAGAAGAAGAAGAAGAAAAGAAGAAAAGAAGAAGAAGAAAGAAGAAGAAAGAAGAAGAAAGAAGAAGAAGAAAGAAGAAGAAAGAAGAAGAAAGAAGAAGAAGAAGAAGAAAGAAGAAAGAAGAAGACATGCACAAGAAGAGCCAGGTTCCACAGCCATGTGAGCAAGGCAGTGGGTCCGGAATGCGGAGTAATCACACTGAACCAAGCCCGACAGAACAGCCAGCGTAAATCCCCGGAGAGATGACCTAGAACTGTTCTTGCCAAGTGGTGGACTAGACACTGGGGGATTAGATAGGGTTCTCTTCCTCAAGGGGCCCCAGTCCTGAGGAGACAGCTGTGTCAACAGATCATCTCAGTACTGGTGGTATGGGCCAATCTGTGGAGTGTTCAAAGCCTGGATGGTAAAGACTGTGACCTCCTGGAGGGCAGGGACCGTCACCGTATCCATGAAATCCGTCCATGGGCCTGGCCCCCCAGGGCACGGAGGACACATCTGAGGTGGAAGAGCCTGGTGCAGAAGGCAAAGTAGAGCGGTTTCAGTCCTGGACTCGTGCCTAATTCTGGGACTTGGGGAAAGTAATACTTCTGGGTCTGTTACTTCATTCTTAAGATGAAAATGCTAATAAACAGCATCTGCCCCGTGTGGCTGTGATAGAGAAGATTAAATAATAAATTGATTGCACCTGGTACATAATAGTAAGAAAGAATACCAAAATCATCATTATTATTACTGTTGTTGTTGCTATTATTATAAATGAATGGCGAGTATCTAACTACACCATTGGAAAGCAAAGTAGTTACTTCTTACCTTGTACTCTTGATGGAGAGTATGGGGTGGGAGCTACCTCTCAAAGCATTGTGGGGATTTTCCTGCTTTGCAGACTTCAACCCATTTCACAGACTGGAGCATGGAGGTGAGGGGACTGGGACATGGGCATCCTAGGGTGACCCAGCGATGCAGAGGCCAGGATGATGGCCATAAGGAATGACTCCAATGCAGTGCGCTGGCAGCTGGGTGACAAGAAGGAAAGTAAAGAGAAGCCTCACTGCGTGGCCTCCGGCAGGGGCATCCAGCAGAACAGTGTGGTGGCCACCAGTTCTGCCCCTCGAGGTCAGCTCAGGCCACTTCCCAGACCTTCCTGGTGAAAGCATTGCCCGGTTCCGGCCCCCACTGTGTCCCACCGTCAGATACTGAGCCTGAGCTCTAGCTTCCCACCCACGTTCTTGGTTCCCTGGGTCCCTGGCTCATTTGTTTGTTTTGTCCTGCTTATATTTGAGAAGTGGCTACGAGATATACAAGTACAAAGAATGAGAATAAATGCACATGCATCAAAATACCCTGAATGGAACCCTACTGCCCTTGCACGTGCGCAGCACACGGGGACAAGTGGAAGGACCTCAGGCTCCAGAGACCTGTTTGTTGTCATTTATATAATGGTTAGCAGAGACTTAGGCCAGGGAGGTGTCTGGATTCTTGTTTGTGATGTTGAGGGTATGTGCTAACTTTATTTAGGTTGTAATGTCAGTGATTCTGTGATGTTATGAAGGGAGTGATCACTCAGCCCACGCTGTGTATGCAAGTTACACACTTTACCTAGTTTTTCTGTCTACGAGGTAAGGCTCATGGCTCCTGCTAAGCTGATAAATTTATGGTCTGTACATCTCTTTCCTCTTCTATGTCTAAGTCTTTGAATTTAATGGGATCTTAAGAAATATAACTTTATATGCTTTAGAACCTTTGTAACCCTTTATATTCCTAGGACCATACAACACTTACATCCTATCTTTAGGTAAAGATAATTAAGTTATATGCTGTTGGATTTTGAGTCGTTGATACGGCTTTGTCTGCCTTGACACCAGAACCTCATTAGGTCATCCTATTATTATTCCTCCTGGAGCTAAAAACTGATTTTTAATTGATGTATTTACATTTACTATTTCTATTCTTTGTTGATACATTTAATGAGTCAATAACATAAGCATGATTGAATAATAAGACAACAGAAATACACAGAGTATTTCACTTTCTTTTAGAATGTTTTCTGTTAACTTTCTCACTTTGCGTATATTTTTCTAAACACTTTGCTTCTCAGACCCCTTTGAGAATCTGATAAGCTACTGGCCCTCTCTCCAGAAATACACACATATTTGTCCTGGTTCTTCATCACTCATCACTACTGGGTTGTACTAACTTTCTTGATCTGTACTTCACATTTATTGTGTTGCTATCTTCCAATGTTTAGAGTTTCTCATCAGTTTGTTCATCCTGTCAACCAGTTTTTCTTTCTTTTGGTGTAATAGTTAAATACTCTGACACAGCTTTGAGCACAGTGTGATGGGCACGTGAAGTATTGAACAGCCAACCCCACTCTGGGATCAGAGAAGATTGCAAAAGGACGGTGATGACCTTATAGCTAAAGCCTGAGAGATAACCCAAAGTCTTCCAGGCAGAGTGGGGGGAGGAAAAGACTCCCAGTTAGATGGAACAGCATGTAGAACAGTATGGAAACTTCAGTGACGCTTCAGCGAGAAGGGGCAGGGTAGGTGAGGGGCCCGGGGCGTGGCTGAAGCAGTGGAGGGAAAAGCAGATGTCAGCAAGAACACACCTAAGGAGGCCTCTGCTTGAGCATGTCATCTTGCACACGAACTTGAAGACAGTTTTACCCTGGCGTTGGTCTGCCAGAGTCAAGTCCTGCTTCTGCCACTCACAGCCTGGGTCACTCACTGACCACCCTGTGCCTTGGTTTCCTTATCTATCAGTAGTGAGAATGACTACTGAATTGGGCTTTTTGGAGGGGGGGTTGAGTGAGATCCTGAGCATTAAGGTAGTGGTAATAGTGGCCAGAGTGTGGTAATCGCTTAATAAATGGTAGCTCTTTGATGATCATCGTTATTATTGAAATTAACGAGAGATGGGAGGACTCCAGTCCTGTTCACCTTGGGGTTTCTGGGCTTCATCCTTCAAGGGTGTCCGTTCTTGGGTCGAGGAGGGGATGGAGGCAGGGAGGAAGTATGGGAGGCTCCAGGCCTTGCTTGGATAGACACAGCCAGGGGAGGAGAATTCGTCATCTCTCCCCAGGAGGCCAGAGCCAGGCAGGCCTTGGCAGCATCTAGCTGGTGGCATTTTACCAGCCTTGGAGATTGTGCACGTCTGGGAAAGTAAATGCCACAGGGAATGGTGTGCAGGGAGGCGATAAAGCCTCTCAATATGGGGCGCCTTCTATAATCCCTGTGCACATGCTGTGATCATGCAAAGATCCATGCTCCATCCCCGCAGACCCAAATGGCGCACACAGCCCAGAGCCACACCAGCCCGCGTACGCCCTGCTCGTGCACACACCTGCACACCCCGTGCACACGTACTCTGCTGGAGGATCCCAGCCCCTGGGACTGTTCCCAGACTCTGGGATTGGGGGTCAGGCAGTCTGGCCTCAAAATCGGTGATTCAACACCCTCTGTGTGAGGTTGCATGTATACATGGGGCATTGTGCACACAACTGTTTGAGGAAGTACGTGCACGTGTGTGTGAGATGGTGGGAAAATGCTGTGTGTGTGTGAGGGGGTTGGGTGTGGCTCCACGGGTGTGTGCATTTTGGAGGGTGTATGTGTGGGCAGGCGCACGTGTGCTGTAGGTAGGTTTTGCACACACAGGTAAATGTGCTCACACGTGTGTATCTACCAGTGTCCCTGTGGGTGTGTGCTTACTCAGACACACGTACACACATTTGGGGACGAGGTGTGGATTTGCACCCAGACGTGATGGAATCCCCATCACGGGGCCCCCATACAGCTAGCTCTAAGGGAAGCAGATGTCCTCCTGGCAGCCTCCCCCCCTCTTCCTCCCACACGCCTCCCTCCTCCCCACACTCCTCCCACCCCCCGCCTCTCCTCCCCCTGCTGTGTCGCTGCAGGGCCTCTCAGTCCAGGAGGAGGAAAGCAGCCTGATGGATGAGTCTGCCTGCATTCGATGCTGCTCCTTTGCGGTTTCCGAGCTGGGGAGCTGGGGGGCTGCAGCGCTGTGGGGGGGTCAGCAGCCCCTGGGACGATGCGGGGATGGACAGAAGGGCTTCCTGGGGCTGCTCATACGTCACAGGTTGCTTTTCGGGGTGCACAAATGAGGCTTGTCCCAGGAAGACTAGGGCTGCCGTTCTGGAGAGAGGCCTCCACCCATGAGCCCGTGCCTCGTGCAGACTTGACGGGTGTTTTACGCGGGAAACGTTGGAGACCGCACTCCCTCGGGAGCTGCGTGTGAAGCCCCGCACCGAAAACCATTCTCTGGCCGTTTGGAGCTCCGTGGCCTTGGCTGGGGCACGGGCCACCTCTCAGACTCGCTCTCCCGCTCTGGGACAAGGAACCACAGGAGCATCCGTGATTTCTGCCTCTGGGTGTCCACCCCTGTCCACTTTGCTTCCCCCTGGGGACACGCCTCCGTCACACTGAGCCACCGTGTGGACCGAGCAGTGCCCACCCCATCCCCCAGCACCAGGGGTGGACGTGCGACCAGGCGGGGACAAGCCGGCCGTCCAGCCTCTAGGACGCTCTGATTGGCTACGGGGTGGACATGTGACCCCAAATGGGCCAATGAGAGGCTGCCCCGCGGCTCGGGCAGGATCCGGCGGGGAGAGACTCGGTGCCCAGGGCTGCGTCTCGGTCACCGCCGGGAGACAACGTGCCCGCGAGTGAAGCCAGCCCAGAGGAAAGCCGAGCGCAGAGGGGGAGAGGGGCCGAATCATGACCAGACGGTTGGAGTCCCTGGATCCAGCTGGGGCGGCCGCCCAGTACACCTGCCTTTTAACTACGTGACCTAATACATTTGCTTTCTCACTTAAGTCTCTTTGAACTGAGTTTCTGTCACTTGCAACCGGAAGAATCCCAATTAATGGAGCCCATGGTTTGCCTTCGGGACCCCTGGGTGGGGAGACCAGGCAGGCCGTGGAAGGGGGGCTGCTTCCGGAAGGCTGTGTCCTCCGAATCTGGGGAGCAGGCATGCTGAGCGGCTCCTCCAGGTGGGGCAGGGCTGTGCTGTGTCCCCTTGTCCACCCCCAGGACAGCCCCGGCTCGGGGACCATGGGAGCCTCAGGATCCGGCTCAGGGTCCCGCTTTCCGTGGATCACACGGGTCCTGCCCAGTCCGGTGGCTCTAGACAAGGAGAGCCAGCAGCAGTTTCCAGAATGGGGTGAGATCTGAGGGGCATGAGGGAGGAGACAGGTAGGCAGGGTCCACAGGACATTTAAACAAATAGATTGCCTCCTTCTGATTTAGTATCTAGTTAGCTGATCACCTATAGGGGGCATTTACTCTCTCACTTACTCAGCATGCACACCCTTTCCGCTCTGCTTCTAGATTATACCCAGGATCCAACCACGTCTCATCACCACCTTTGCCACCATCTGAATCCAAGGCACAACCCTCCTTCTCCTGGTTTCCTGCTTCCACCCTCCCCAGTGACAGACTCTTCTCCATACAGCAATCTGGGCGATCCTGTTAGAACCCAGGTCAGATCATGTCCCTTGTCCATTCAGAACTCTCTAGTGGCTTTTCATCTCACACGGAGTGACAACCACATTCCTTACAATGGCCCACAAGGCCCTGCAGGATCTTCCCAGCTGCATTGGGCTCAGGCCAATTTGTCTTTGGCCCCAGGGCCTTTTCACGGTTTTTGTTTTGTTTTGTTTTGTTTTGTGTCTTTTCTGGGAATTCTCTGAGACGGCCACGTGACTCCCCTCTTTCAATTTTCACTCAAACTCACGCTGTCAGTGAGGCCCTCCCCGGCCCCCCATCGGACATGGCACACCTGTCTTCCGGTCCAGCTGCATTTTTTCCACAGCACCATCATCATGATTGTTATGTAATTAATTGTTAATTCATTTGTTGCCTGTCTCCCTCTCTGGGATGCAGGCTTCAGGAGGAACGAACGTTGCCCTCTTTCTTCACTGCTGTGTCTTCAGTACCTAGCATAGTGCCTGGCACATAGTAGGACTTTGTAAGAATATGTTGAGTGAATGAATGAATTCTCCCTCTGGGAAACCTCCATCCTCCACTCTCAGTTCACGTTTTTTGGGTGGGGTGGACCCCACACCCAACTCCATGCCAGGCACACCATCCAGACCTGTAATCGACATATCCAGGACCACTGGGTACACCGGGCCTGTTGTACCTGAACGAGGGGCTGAAATTTTGCCCACCGAGCCTGTGTCCTGGCATGGGGCTGCTTCTCCCAAGAGGAAGGGGCACCTTTTCTAATTGGCACCAAGGCACTAGAAGGGCAGCCTGGCCATGAAAATATCCCCCACTCTGACCCAGGGGCATGTGAACAGGTTGGTCCAGGCAGGTGAATCCTGAGAAATGCACCAGTGCCACCAGGAAGAAAAGTCTTCCCTCCACGTTTGCTGAGCAGGTAGGTGGCATCTCCCCACAGCGAAGGGAGAGGAAAAGTGAAATGCTACAAACTGGAAGTAAATGACTCGAGCCCCTGGATCCAGCCCTACCTGAGGCCCACACCACACTGGAGGCCCACACCACTCTTGGGACTTTTCATTTCTATGAGCCCATCCATACATTCCCTTTTTGCTTACATCTCTTGAAGTTAGGTTTCCTGTCCTTGCTAATTTAGGCCCCTGTCTGACCCAGGGGGCGGGGTAGTCATACCCCACAGGGCAGCCATGAACATTGGATGAGCCCTGCCTTTGAAAAGCATTTGGTCTTTTTTTTTTTTTTTTTAAAGATTTTATTTATTTATTTGACAGAGAGAGAGAGAGAACAAGTAGGCAGAGAGGCAGGCAGAGGGAGAGGGAGAAGCAGGCTCCCCGCTGAGCAAGGAGCCCAATGTGGGACTGGATTCCAGTACCCTGGGATCATGACCTGAGCCGAAGGCAGCGGCTTAACCGACTGAGCCACCCAGGCGCCCCAAGCATTTGGTCATTTTAAAATGCTGGTGGGTGTGACCTCATTTCCACTCTTCCTCTCCCCTGGTTTGCTCCCTGTAGGAGTCCAGACCCCTCCCCAGGGCAGCCTCTGCCCCCTCCCCAAAGGGAGTGTCAGCTACTTGCAGCTCCTCTCTTTAAGCCAAATGATTTTCTCCTTTCCCATTTTTCATCTTAAAAAATGGCAAATTGAAGTACTTAATTGTCCTCCTCCAACCCAATTACTGTGGACGTGCTCAGCGCTGAGGCTCCGCTGTGAAAGGCAAACCATTTATATCAATGAACAAAACTAACATGAGCTTATGGCTGTGGGCGGTCTCCAGCAGGGGCTGTCCTCTAGGAAGGGGGAAGCCCAGTGGGGAAGGCCAAGGATGAAGGCCCTGCTGGGAGTGTGGGGCTTTGGGGGCCATTAGGATCGTATTGTGACAATATTTTTGACAGGCTACTGGTCCAGCCACCCCTCCTTCCCATGATGTCTCCATGTGAACGTGTCTAGGGAACAAGAGAATTTCCAGACACAGTGGCATCTCACTATAAGCCGGGGCTTTGTTTCCTAAACCTTCATGTGGACCCCACACAGCCAAACTTGAATCATGAGTCTATCTCCAAAGAACATCTGAACCCTCCATGTGCCCCCCTAGCCTGAGCCCCATCATCCACCATGGCACTCCTGGATCATTGCAGCTGGCTCCTTCTTGGTCTCTGGTGTGCACTCTGGCTTTCTCAATCCATGCCCACACCCTGCAGTCAGAACGAGCTTTTAAAAATATAAATCAGGGGCACCTGGCTGGGTCAGTCAGTGGGGTGTGCAACTCTTGATCTTGGGGTTGTCAGTTTGAGACCCCCCCTTGGGTGCAGAGATTACTTAAAAATAAAATCTTGGAAAAATATATATATATATCAATCATGTCACTATTCTACTCTGAAATCTTCAGTGCCTCCCTATTGCACTTATGATAAAATCTAAACTCCCTGTCATGGCCTTCAACACCTTGCATGGTCTGGCCCCTGCTGACCTCTGAGACTCATCTCTCTCTACTCTCTTCCAGCTCCCTCCAGGGCAGCTGCACTGAATTCCTTACTGTTCCTCCAACTCACCAAGCTTGTTCTTGCCCCAGGCCCTTTGCACATGCTATTCCCCCACATCTTTTCCTGATAGCTCTCTCTCATCCTTCAGGTCTTAGCTCAAATGTGACTCCCCACACCCAGACTGAAGTCACTCTCCTCAGCTGCTGTTGATCCCTTTCACGTCCATGCAAACTCAACATTTAGGGGGCATCTCCCGTATGCCAGCCGCTGTTCTGTGTGCCGAGAGTACAGAAGTGAGCAAGACAGACAAAAACTCTCTGCCTCCCTTGCACTGCTCTTGGCACTCTAGGGACCAAACAAGTTGGAGAAGAGATCTTTTGTCTTAAGAAACTTTCAGTTTCTAACTGGAGACTCAGCTTACTGAGAGAGGTTCTTACAGAATTAGGTATGGGTGAGTCATGCGAGAAAGATTGCTTACAGAAAATTAGACGAAGCAAAGAGAAACAACGACTGGATCCATCAGCCAAGTGAGAGAGGGAGCGCGTCTGGTGTGTTGGAGGAGGCGTGGCTGGAGCAGAGGGAGTGAGGGGAGAGCCCGGCGAAGGGAGGCAGAGAGATGGGGCAGGACACGAGGCCCGTGTCCCTCGTGGGGACTGTGACTTGTCTTCTGAGTGAGGTGGGAGCCATAGAGAGCTCTGTGCAGGGTGGGCATGGCCTGACTTGGGCTTTCACGGGATTCCCCTGGCTGGAGTGGAGAATGGACTGTAGGGGGTGAGGGCAGAAGCAGGCAGAATGGTCGGGGTGTTACAGCAGTGCCGGCACGATGCTTCAGGAAGCAGGTGAGGACGCGCAGGTGAGGTGTCTCCATCTTTATCCTGAATAACTTGGGGGATGCGAAAGTAGGTAAGAGGACATAAAGAAAGGCCTCGATTCTCTCTGGGTTTTGCAAAGCCCTCATGGGATCCCTGCTCAAAGGGCCCTTTGAGTGATGTGTATGTACTCATATGTCCACTCATTCATTCATTCTGGAAACCATTCATTCATTCCAAACCTATGAGAGGCTTTGAACCCAGATGCATCTTGTTCAGTTCATGCCTTTACCACTTCCCTTTGGGTGCCTTTAGCCTTTCCGGGTCTCAGTTTCCACTTCTGTAAAATGGGGAACCTCACACACCTTGCACCTAATGGGTCGCTGTGAACTTCCAGTGGGACAGCGAGTCAGAGCCCAGCACAGAGCCAACCTCCAATACGCTGGTGTCTGTTTTCCTTGCTCTCTCCATCCCTCCCAAATGTCCATCTGTTTTCCCTTCCTCTTGTCCTTATTTCATTTGAGTAGACAAGAGGGTCCAAGAGAGCAGTGATTTTTATCTGTTTTTCTGGGGGGTTGTGGTCGTTCAGGGTTTCATTCCCAGTGCCTAGAACCTTCCTTGGTGCAGAGCGGGAGCTTCACAAGTATCTGTTGGATGACCGAATTCCCTTGAGTCCTGAGCAGATGGAAAGTGCCTCCTCAGGGGGTGGGACTGAATTCCACATTCCAGAAAAACAGATCAAAGTGGGGGCAGCAGACACATCTACGGGGACCTTGTTCTAAATTCTTAGAGGCCCAACAAATGAGCATTAATGAAATGTTTAATGTCTTCCTTAGCTCATGTGCAAGTTGTAGGTCAAATTTATGGGCCAGAGAGAGCTGTATTTCTAATCTGGTCTATGTAGCTTTTATTACATTAGGGCCCATTGTGTAATCACTATGCTCTTTCTCTTTCTTTCTTTCTCTCTCTCTCTAGATATATATATATATATATATCTAGGAGCATATTTTTATTGTTTTAACTATTTATGAAGATCTACCAAGTCATCTCTCTCCGGGAGTTCAGCAGCACCTGGTAGATTGGAGGAGATCCCTGGAGGGTCCCCGAGCGGCCAAGTTAACAACAAAAACTTCCACTTTATAAGCAATCAGCAGGTCCTGTTGCAGCTGTCCGTGTGGGGGACTCCACTGCATCCTCAGGACACCCCGGTGAGGAAGGGTCCTGTCACTATTACCATTTTATAGATGAGGAACTTGAAGAGCAGAGGGTCTGATGTTCTTCCCAAGGTCACACAAACCTGGACTTGACCTCAGGTCCCGCCTGACTTCCTCCAAAGCCCAGCCTTTCAATCAGCTTTTGTCACAAACTTGAGCGCGATAAATTATTCCAAAACAGCCTCCAAAACTCTAGAAAGACAAGTATATTTATTCATGTGAATAAAAGATTTAATGTCCTTTCCAGCCCATACATTAATTTTGTGTCATATTTATGGTTCTGGAGAGTTATCTTTTAATGTATATGTGTATATTTGTTTTATGCCAGGGGCCCATGATGCAATGAATGTTTTATAAGACTTGGAGTATAAGTTCATTACTTTTCAATATTTATAAAAGTTCAAAGTTATAGCTGGGCTTTTATGGCTTATTGTGACATAACACGATTCTGGCTGTGACTTGGTAAGCGAAGCCCTTGGTGAGGAACGACCCCAAGGAGAACCGTGGGCCTCGGGGGGCCACGAGCAGCGTTCTGACCACGTGGGAGGAGGCAGGACAGTAAGTGGAAATAGACCCCCGGGGGGCTCAGGGCTCAGAGAAGACGGGTTCTGCGAACCATGAACCACAGAGGGGACCGCGGGGAGGAGGCCAGACTGGCAGGTGGGGCCTCAGAGACAGGGGAGCTGGGAGCAAAGCTTCCCCAGGGGGACCACGTGACGCTATCCACGTGACAGCTGCCATCACCCAAAGCTTCCTTCCTGAGAAGATGCTGCGGATGGCGTCCCCAGGCTCTTGGAAAGTCAGGTTTCGTTCTGTTATTTGTTCCATGAATCTTCTCCAGCCCCTCGTGGAGAAATGAGAAGGACAGGGCATAAATCCACAGAGGTTTGGCGATGCTCTGCCCAGAGGAGGGAGAGTCTAAATAAATATCTTGTTCTAACTCAGCAGGTGTCAGCAGGGGATGGAGGGCGGACCCCGGTTCCACAAGGGGCTCCATTTAAAGCTCACAGGGAGGGGCGCTTGGGTGGTTCAGTCGTTAAGCGTCTGCCTTGGGCTCAGGTCATGATCCCAGGTTTCTGGGATCGAGCCCCGCATCGGGCTCCCTGCTCGGCGGGAAGCCTGCTTCTCCCTCTCCCACTCCCCCTGCTTGTGTCCCCTCTCTCGCTGTGTCTCTCTCTCTGTCAAATAAATAAATAAAATCTTAAAAAAATAAAATAAAGCTCACAGGGACTATGTCATGTCATTGGGAAAAGGTTCCCATTGTCAGGAGGGGAGGCCAGAGGACGTGTATGTGTGTGTGTGTGTACATGGATGTGGCTGTCTGTGCACACTATATGTTCACTGATTCATATACTCATTCAGGGAATATTTACTGAATACCTGCTATGTACCTGGAATTGCGTTATACCTTTAAGGTTCAGTGGTTTAAATGGCCAACAAGAAACAGGCAAAACTCAGTACGGTCCACTAATAACCAATAAAGTTAATTTTATGATGACATAAGGGTAATGAGGGAAAATAACCAGGCAATGTTTTAAAGATTAATAGGGAACAGAGGTTCTCCCCCCTACACAGGAGGGGTGTGCAGGGAGATGAGGAGGTGGACATGGAGGACAAAGGGAAAACAGGTGGCATAAGCCCACAGCCAAGGCCAGGGCTATAGCATTGACGCTGAGTTAGCTGGGAAGCCGTGGGGGACGATGAGCCGAGAGGTAACAAGAACCGACGTACACATTTAATGTGTCATGTCGCGGCTACGGGGACAGTGGACTGTGCAGGCCTCGTGGTGGAGGCAGGTCAGTGGGCGAGGCATCGCAGTGCCCCAGGGAGAGGTGACTTGGCTCCAGCCAGGTGGGGACAGAGGAGGTGAGCGGAGTCAAAGCAGAAAAGCCACGCTGGGGAGTTCCAGGTGACATAAGGACCAGGCGTGGCTCTCCGGTGTGGCTTCAGAACCCAGTGACAGCTCTGCCTGTGTGTAGAAACGGCCTGAACCCCTGGGCAAATGGGGATTTCGGGCACTGAGAAACCCAGACATGGGGATGTGACCCAGAGCCTCCCGCCCTGGGCCACCCCCGGAAAAGTCCGTCTCTGGCCTCAGAAGAGCTGACAGCAGGAGGGAGGCAGGTGCCCAGGATGGCCCCGGGCCCGGGCCGCGCTGCTCCCATGTTTTATTTTCCCCATCCATTAGGGGCAAATGTGTTGGGGCCAGAGCCGGTGTCCTGCTGGAAAATAATGTCCCATCAGAGCTCACCTTTGCGTCCCGCCCCTGCCCTGAGCAGCCACTAACACCGGCCGCGACACAGCGACACTCAGCCCGCGGGGGGACCGCAGGCCCGGCTCCTGCCTGCAGGGCCAGCACGGCAGGGGCCCCGGCTCAGTCCCCGGGGCCTCGGGCAGCCTCGCTCAGGGCCTGGGCCCGCCCTGCAGGAAGGACACCCACTGCACGTGGATGGCAGCAGGCCCCCCTCTACCTGAATCTGGGTGACCCGGGGGATTCACCTCCCCTCTCTGGGACTCGGTCTCCCCATCTGTAAAACAAGGCTTCATTGTCAGAGTATCCGAGCCCTTCATGGCAGACCAGAGACTGCTGCAGCTGGTCTGAGCAGAGAAAGAAATGGATTCCAGGGTAATCGGGCTCTCGAAGTTCGGGGACGACCAGAGAGGCGGGTTTGGAGGCCCCACAGGCGGCAACCACGTCCGACTTCCCTGGCAGGACTGCTCCCTGGGACCCAGAGCTGCTGTGCCGGGCGCACAGACACCCCAGCTTGCACCTGACACCCAGCCCCGGCCCAGCGGTGGAAACTCCTCCCCACTCCCAGTCCATGTGGCCTCATCCCCTCCTCGTGGGACCTAGGTCTGGCCGATGAACCTCCTCCTGGGGCTCAGCTGGACTCCTGGAAGGAGGTTTCTGGTTTCTGCTGAGGCTGCTACGTTGGTGGATGGAAGCCTGGAGCTGCTGGTGACCAGTTTGCCCCCACCTGGAAGAGCCTGTCTGAGAATGCCACCAACACAGAGGGAGAGCAGGGCTGAGCGGTGGAGAGGCAGCATCTTACTGACACTGTAGGAGCTCCTGGATGGAGCCATGCCTGAAGCCATCCTGTCAATGTGTACAGGTGAGCCGTGTCCTCCGCAGGGGGCCCAGTCTCCTTATGTGTGGTGAGTCCAGTGGAGCTTATGGGGAGGGGGACCCAAAATGCCACCTCCCAGTCTCACCACAGCCTTCTCTGAGCCAACAGCCCACCTGGGGGCAAGCCTGGCCTTCTGGAATCTTCTTCCCGCTCACGTCTGGAGGAAATGCCAGGGGGAGAGATGGGCAGATCTGGGTTTTAGCACCGAACACACCTGAGTGCATGACTACCCTCTGCCACTCACTGGCTGTGTGACCCAGGCAGGTCACCTCACCCTCTGAGCCTCAATGTGCTGATCTATGAAATGGGGATGATGGACACATCGATCCTGCAGAGTCAAGGGAGTCAATGTGTATAAAAAGCTGAGTACATGGGCAGGGGCTTAGAAACAGCTGTGCACCCTGGTCTTTCCCTCCTGTGGGGAGGCCTGGTGGGTGCAGCAATGACAGCAGAGTCTATGTCTGCCTTTGGTCAGCTTAACGAGGTGATACACGAGCATGAAATGTACCTCCTGGTCATATCAGGGCTCAGTAATACTTCATTATTTTCACCCTCACCCTCACCACCACCACCATCATCACCATCACTGTCATCATCATCACCATCATCACCATCATCACTGTCACCATCACCATTACTACCATCACCATCACCATCATCATCATCCTCACCAGCACCATTACCACCATCATCATCACCATCACCGTCATTAACATCAACATCACCATCATAACCATCATCACCATCATCACCATCACCATCACCATGATCACCACCATCATCATCATCATCATCAGCTGCAGAGATACATGGCTGAGAAGCTGAACTGGGGAGGTCTGGGGCACAGAGCAGAAGCATGTTCTTGGAGTCAAAGAACCTGTGGTGGTCAGGGAGGGCTTCCTGGAAGAGGCAAAACTGAGGTCACATTAAAGTTCCAGAGGGACCGGCTTAGATGAGAGGACTGAGGAGTGACGGAGATAATATCTATGCTGCTGTTGTCTGTGCTGTGTTCCCCGGGGCAGCTCAGGCCCAGGTGCTCGGGGGGCAGCAGCTCTGTTAGCACAGCTCTGAGAACTCACTTGATGATTATGGTGCAGTTTACTGATGAGCTGAGTACCAGAGATGTTAGGAAGGCACTCAAGGTCATGCAGCAATAAAATGGTGAAGCAGGGATTTGAACCCAGGCAGCTGGGCTCAGGAGTCCTCTCTCTTGACCACCTTTACCTGAATACTCTGTGACTCAGTTTCCTCCCCTATGAGATGGGGCAATAACAGAATTTTTACTTAGGGTACTGAGAAAATAAAAAACATTTTCCCGTAAAAACACTTAGAACAGTGGCTGCCATATTAGCTATTTTTAGTTCTATTTGAGTCCCCTTTCTTCAAGAAGGTGGAAACTTGACTTCAGACAATTTCGTGCTGATCCTTTTCCTTTTCTAAAGATTTACCTAGTTTTGGGGGACGGGAGGACCAACAGAGTCCTCAGGCACCATGTCTCTGAGCCGTCCAGCCTTCAGGCCAGGTCCTGGGTGTTGGCTCAGGCGATTACCATGGAGATGCTCCTGTGCCTGTCCCATCCTCTCAGCTGGCCATTCTCTCTGCTACTTTGTTGCCACTTGGGGCACATGGAAGTCACCCCACAGCTCCTATGCTGCAGGATAGGCACTCTCTGCCATCCTCAAAGACCCAGCTGCCCAGGGAAAGTGTAATCCACCCAGCCACATGCAGGGGTGGGCAGGTGACCTAAGTGGTGAATGGGTGGGAGTGGGGGTAGGGCTGTTGTGAGCTGGAGTGCACGTGCTCTGTGTAAGGGGGTTCTGGCCAATCATTATGTGACAGAAGGAAGGCCCCATGCAGCTTAATTCTTTGCTTTTGAAAGAAGCCAGGGCTTTTGTGTGAAATCTGCTTTTTAAATATTGGCAAAATGACAATTTAAAAAGCACCAAGTAGGTCAAGCATAAAATGTCTTTGGACCTGAGCTAATCCTACACTCGGATGCAGTTGTTCTGTGTTTGGGCCTTGAGGCCTCCCTGGGGTCTACCCCGGCCAGTGGCCCAGGCCCTGGCTTTGCTCAGAGTCCACATACATTTTGGGGACCCTGGCCACCTTCCTGTGGCATTAGGCAGGGGGGATTCCTTAAGATTTATGTGTCTCATGTAGGACCCAGAAAAAGCAGAGGCCTCCAGATCAGCTTGAAGGGACAACACAAAGGCACCCACTCATCTGTCCGTCCATCCATCCATCCATCTGTCCATCCATCCATCCATCCATCCACCCATCCATCCATCAACCCATCCATTCACCCATCATCCAATCAAAAGAAAATGAGCACCAGCTGCTATGGCCATAGATTAAATAAACAAATATCCCTGCCCTTCTGGAGCTGATACTCTAGCAGGGGAGCCAGACAGTAAGTGAAGTAAATAAGTACAAGAAATAACATGTAGAATGGTGATAATTACTAAGGAGAAAAATAGTGCAGGTAAAGAGAATAGGAAGCGTGTGTGTGTGTGTGTGTGTGTCTGCAGGCACGCACAATTCTAAAGTGGGTGACCAAGGAAGGCCTCACCGGTCAGATGACATTTGTGAAAAGACTGGGTTAGTTGAGGAAGAAAGCCATGCAGGCTGGATATCTGGGAAAGGATATTCTAGATGCAGGGAATAAGTGCAAAGGCCCTGAGGCTCAGTTACAGCTCATGTGCACATAGGCCAGGGTGCCTGAGGGGAGTGAGTGAGGAGGAGAGTGGGGGATATATCTTCCCACTGCACTGGATCCCAAAGTCAGCTACTTAAGAATCTTGATCTTCTCCTGACAGAAGACTGCTTTCCTTTTCATCTCATCTCCTAATCCCATTGTTGTACATGCAAATAAATCTGCTTTGCATTGTAACAAGGGTGAGTGAGATATAAACGGGAAAGATCAGGCAGAGCCTCGTGGATGGCTTCAAGGATGCTGGCTTTAGAGGGGGCTGCCGTGCAGAGGAGGGCCCCTCTCGCTGAATGTGGAGAAGGAACTGTAGGGGTGGGGTGAGGGGGGATGCAGACCAGGGAGGGGCCCACAGCAGTACTTGGGAGGGACATAAAACAGCTTGGGTGCACCTTGCAGCAGGCAAGAGGTGAATGGATTCTGGATATATGCAGAAGGTGGGTTGGCATGGTTTACTCTGGGATGGAATTTGGAATGTGTGAGAAAAAGAATCACTAGTAAGTTGTAGGCCTATAGGAGGACAAGGGAACATGTGAAATAGAACAAGGCGCCGCGCACACACTTACTCTTCTCCCACCTTTCTCTCTCCCTTGCTCATGTACACACTATCGTCCTGCCCGTGCGCCACCTCCCCGGCCTCCGCCCTGGCCCTTCGTTCCCTTTCCCCTGCAGGGGCTCCACGTGTGGCCCGAGCGAGACTTCAAACCCCGCTCAGGTCCCTCCTGTGCTGGGACATCCCGGCTCCCATCTCGCTCAGGGTGGAAGCCGAACCCCTCACCCCGGCCCACGGGCGCCGCACGAACGACCTCGCCCCGCCAACTCCTCTTTGTCCCCCCGGCATCGCACCGCCCGCCCCTGTAGCCCCCCTACTCTCCAGGCGGTGCCCACCGGGCCTTTGCCCTGGCTCTGTCCCCCTGCCAGGACCCCCTGACCCACCCCTATACCCGATGGCTCCTCCCAACACCGCAGGCCTCCGCTCACAGGCCACCTTCCCCAGAGGTCCCCTCCACCTGCCTTGCTGACATAGCACACCATGACTCTCCATCCCCTTGCCCTGACATTTTATTCTCCCTAAGATTTACCCCAACCTAACACTACATTGTGTATTTAACCATTTACAGGTTCAGTGTCTGTCTCCTGCTCCTGAAATAAACATTCCAAGAGCACAGGATTTTCAGCTTTTCTTCCCACCCCCCATGGCTGTATTCACACAGCACCTAGGAAGACCTGACACTTAGCAGGAAGTCCGTGGATAATTGTTGAATAAGTGAGCGGAAGAAAAAGAACAGAGGGGAGCAGGATGCTGACGGCCTCATTAGCTAACACTCCCAAGGAGCCTGTTCTGTGCAGTCAGGGCTCTGTGGCTCTGCATCCCATTCATTCGTTCACCAACTCATCCATTCATTCATTTACTGTCTCACCCAAAGAAGTCTTTACCGAGCATCTACTGTGCACCAGCAACCATCACGGGTTCTAGAAGTAAAGCAGTGAGTACAAGATCAAAATTCCCTTTATTGGAGGACTTTAAATTTTCGTGGTGGAAGCCAGACAAAGAGCAAGAGAAAGAGGAAATACACGGTGTGGGCTACGGGGCTCTGTGCCATGAAGAACTTTGAGGGAAGTGAGACAGGTACTGGCCAGGGGCTGGGTGGGAACTTCAGGCGAGGTGGCCAGGGACAGCTTTGCTCATGGGTGACATATGAGTCCAGATCTGCAAACGGCTTGCAGAACCCCCCAACAAGTCAATGAGAGAGAGACCATGGTCATCCCTGTTTTCCATGTGAGGAAAGTGAGACTCAGAGAGGTTCAGTAACTTACCCAGGGCCGCACAGCTGCCGAGTGGCAGAGCCAGTAAAACCCCCACAGTCTGATGGTCACTGTGTCCGCCCCCCTGTCTCATCCAGATCCTACAGATGCTATGGGTCTGGGGTGCCCTGGGCTCTGTCTTCCCTTCCCCAGCCCAGTGCTGGGCTGCTGAGGCATCTACCAAAGAAGGAACCTCACACTTCCTCCTGGGGCCTTCTCTCCCTCCAACCTCCTGATTTTCTAATAGGAGAAAAGATGTTGTATGGCACAGCTAGATTTCATTGCAATATTAATTCTGGAACCTCGTCTTCAGCAGATAATTAAATTACTTTTTAATTACAGACAGAGTATCTCTGCATTCCCGCCGAGTGATCAGGGGCAGGTGTGCAGGGGAGAGAAGTGAAGACAGCTCAGCAGGAATGGCCGGGCCTGGCGGTTCCCTTCCGTCCCGATCCGGGCTGCCCTGCGGCGGCCAGCGAGAGCACCCCCTCCTTTCTCCCTTCTGTGTCTGGGTGACCCTCCCGCCGGTCACCAGTCAAACCCCTGCAGACGCCCCTGCGGGTTCTGTGCCACATGGGCTGCCGTTCAGACACATATTTGTCCTGGACAGCCCGCCTCCTCCCCAGGCCCTAAAACTGCTCCAAAGGGGGGCCCACCGAGTTTCTACTAAAACAAGGAAAAGGAATCACTCCGAGGTCAGCGCTGGGATTTGGGCTGCAGGGAGGTGTCTGCAGCGAGACAGCGGGCTGTCCTGACTCAGGGGACTGTCCCACCGTGCAGAGTTCCTGCAGAGAGAGAAGACCACAGACTCTTCCTTCTGGAAATTCAAGCGTACAGCGGCACTGCTGGAGGATGGTGGGGGTCCCCCCTTCCCCACCCGCTTGCTGCTTGCACCCACATCCTGAGCCACCTCTGGCTGCAGTGTCCGGGGGTCCAGACCAGGAGGGTCAGAGCTGGAGGGAGCCTCCCAGAGGGGCCACCGCCTGGCCACTGAGCAGGTGTGGCCTGGGGACCGTCCCCAGCACTCTGGCCTCCAAGCGACTGGGGCAGGATGGCCTGCTGGGCAGACCTCGGAGCCACACGGAGCAGCTTCAGTTGTTGGCCCCGCCGCGGGCAGCTGAGCAGGCCCGAGCACCGGCCGGCCCCGGGCTGGGAGGGCCGCCTCTGAGCTGGACCGAGCCCGGAGCCGCCTCGGAGGGAAACGCGCACAGATGGTGACACAGCCCCGAACAGCCCGGCCCTCCAGAGCCCGCCCTCCACGGGAGCCGCCCTGAAAGCGCCTTCTGCTGGTTTTCTCCGCCTTGACCCTCGGCCCCCGCCAGCCTCTCTACCCTTGTCGTGGCGCACAAGTCTCTCAAGACCGTGCTTTTCCAGGAGCAGATGGCCGCCCCCGCCCCCACGTCATGGCCCGCCTGCCTTTCACGTGAAAATGGGGGCAGACAGCCAGACAGATGTCCACCGAGCTGGCCTGTCCGGGCAGAGTGGACTCAAGGCCACGTCCACCCCTGCTGCCTGGAGGAGCCCCTGGACAAACAGCCTCCGGTCAGCGCCTCTCCCTGTGCCTCAGCCCCTCCAAGCCCTGCCATCCTCTGCCCATCCAAGCCACATCCGTTTTCTCCCTCCCCCAGGCCTTCTGAGGCCACAAGGATGGGAACACCGAGCCGGCTGGACCGGCGGCTGGTGAGTGGGAGCAGGGCCTTCCATTTTAAAGTGACACCCAGCCCCCCAACCCCTGACCCCCGTGGGGAAGAGCAGAGTTGGGCGTTGCCTCCGGACCAAGAAGAAACAGCCCCTGAGGGAGGACGGCCCCCTCCCCGCACATGGCACAGGCCTCGTGTGAGCCCTCCCGAGAGCCTGGGGCAGCAGAGAAGGGGCAGTCACCCCCTGTTCGTTAGTTCATTCAACACATGCTGGGGCGGCGGGGGCTCCCACTCAGCAGGTGGGGATGACCTCACTTCACGGTAGTTGGAGGATTAATTCAAAGGTGCTGGGAGAGCCTGGCCTGGCCTGGCTCAGAGGGTGAAGTCACTAGGGTGTCCTCTCAACCTGGGTCCTGTGGGAGTCATGCAAGTTCTGAGTCGGAGTCTCCATGGCTGCATGGATGGTGGAAGGTGGGTGGAGGCGGGGGCAGGAAGGAAATTCCCACAGAGGGGACAGGAGCTGCCCAGAGACCCTCCTGTCGGCCTGTGTCTGAGCCAGTGTGGCCGAGCCAGACGTAGCCTGCTCTGCCCTCCCTTTACAGCCAGGCCCTTGCCCACTGCCCCGAACCTGCCCACTGGAGCCAGGAGAGGGGCCTGCCTCCTGTTCCCAGTGAGCCTCGAGCCCCTTGCCCCCAAAGTGCCTGCAATGTGGGGGAGGGGGCTCCTCCTTCCTGACTATGGATTCTCCCCGTCCCAGAATCCAACAGCGACTCTGGGGCAGCAAGCTCAGGGCGGGAGTCTGGTCACAGCCCTCCTGGGGAGGCGATGCTGAAGGAGGCCGCTTGTTTAAGAACCTATGCATTGTTTAAGAGCCTCCCTCATGCTGGCTCCAGGAGGACAATCTGCCTCATTCTCTCCCCCATCAACTGCCAGACTCTATGGGGAGAGGTCAATAGGTAGAAGCCAGCTTCCCAGCCCTGAAGGAGACTTAGTTTTCGCATCGGCTAAATGGGCTTAGGGAGAAGACAAGAGTCACTCAAGAGCAATGAGGAATTTCTGCTGGGCCCGTGGGCCTGGACTGGATGTCGGAGGGGACAGGGCTTCGCTGCCCACCTCAGGAAAGTCACTTCCTATCACCTCCAACAGGAGTCTCTCTACGTCCCCACCCTGTGGTGTGTCCCTTATCTCTGCCTGGTCCATCTTCTCCACCATCTTACTCTCTTATGCCTCCTGATCACTCTCTGAAATTATCTTGTTTTATTTACTCATTTACTTATTCTCTGTTTTCTACCAGAATGTGAGCCCCATGAGAGCACAGAACTTGCTTGTCATGGCTGCTGTTGGATTCCCAGGGTCTAGAACAGCAAGTGCTAGGCACATAGTAGGGCTTCAAAAAATGTTTGTCGAGTGAATGAACGCATTGGGAGGTGGAAGGAATGGGCCTTCTATGACCTTGGCCCTATTCCCTGTCTGGACTCGCCCAGCACTTTCCTTCTGAGTCATTCCAGCCACACCTGCCTTTGTTGTGTCTCAGATACCCGGGAATCTTCCTGCCTCAGGGCCTTTGCTCATGCTCTCCCCTCTGGCTGGCACATTCTTCCCCTACATATTTCTCATAGCTCCCACCCTCACCGCTTTCAGGTGACCGTCTCAGGCCTCCCTGTCTACCCCACCTTGATCTACACCTGATCCGCCCTCCTGGCATCTCCTACCCTCCCTTCCACCTTACTGCTTTCTGTTCTCCACAACACTTGTCATTTCCCATGCACTAATTTCTCTATTTTGCTTGTTGTCTTTCACTCCCCACAGGCAGGGATCACCTTCGGCTTTGTTCACTTCTGTTTCCCCAGCGCCTAGAATAGTGCATGCCTGGCATATAGCAGGTGCTCAGGAAAGAGTCACTCAACAAATGAGGCAATTACAATAGGAGGTCAGGCAAGAGAGCACCCACTGCAGGGTGGGGCAAGCAGGGAGGGCTTTCTGGAGGAGGGGACTTGAGGTAGGGTCAGTTGGACTGAGAGAGGGAGAGTCTTGAAGGGAGGAAATTCCAGGTGGAACCAAGTACGGCAAGCCAAATACAGTTTCTGGGGCCAGGGACAGGGAAACCACAGGCCCAGACTTGGGTTATTTTGTGCTTTCTACGCTGCTTAGATCACAAGCCGGCTGGTGACAGTTCTTTGGCAATTAATTCAATGTTTTCTTCATCCTTGAATTCTTTAAAGCTGCAAATCAAACAGTCACTGGATGCTTTGCTAACCACGTTCCGGGCTCCTGTGTTGCAAATAACTGTGCTCTTTTGCATACCAAGCGGAACTTTCTCTGTCCCGGGAAAACAAATTTCTTCTGGTGATCATTGCTCTAATTGCATCCACAGCAAGTCCAACCAAATACGTTTCCATCACGATTTGCATTATGCAAAACCTTAATCACCCCCAGTTTCCTAAATCACTGTGAATGATTCACAACCTCCCGATGCCAGGAAATACACTGTTTGATCTGCCAATCCATATAAGTTAGATTTATTGGAAGGAAATAAAAGAGCCTTGATACTATAAACTATCAGGAAATAATCACCCATGTGCATGTGTGCCCCATAAATTTGCTAGTTAGGAGGAAACGGGGCAGCTGACCAAGCACATGTTGCTGAATTTATGTCCTCAGTGCAATTATCAAAATGAGGAGGACGTTGCACTTCTGTCTTTGCAGACGTTTCTGCTATCTGGCCCCTCCCCACACAGGCTGAACTGGGGGCAATTGGCCTCGAGCAGGCCCTGCAAGGACAGCAGGGTTGCAGGATGGCTGTGTGACTTTGAGCAGGTAACTTACCTTCTCTGATCTTTAGTTTCTTCACCTGACATTGGGAAGATCACAACTTAAATAGACCATGTGGTTATAAAGATGAGATGAGATCCTGGGTGGAATCATGACGGGGTGCCTTCTCTGCATCAGGTTCTGGCCTATGCTCAGGACAGTGGAGAAGAAAGGCAGGTGAAGCCCCTGCCCCCAGGAACTCAGAAAGAACAGACCAGGGATCAAACTCATGGCCTGAATGAGCTCAGACAATAAAAAACTGAGGTGGTGCATTGTCTTTATCATACAACCCTCTTCTTGTTGGATTTTTCTATTACTTGCAGCCCAAAGAACTCCACTTGCTACCTTGCCCTTTATCCACAGTTCCTCCCATTTGGTGAGCAAAGACTTTTTAATTTAAAGTACCAGGATTTTGTGTATCTGAAACTTTTGGTATATCTGAGGTGTGGATTAGGATCCTCATTTACAGATAGGGACACTAAGGCCGAGGAGGAGGAGTGACTTGCCCAGTGTCAGATGCACAGGGGGTAACGGAGCCGGGATGAGGCCCTGGTCCTGGACTGACGCCCACTGACCCTCCCACGCCGCATCCAGGAGGCCTTCTCAGTTCTGGGATCCAAGGCTCCTCCATACCGTCTATTCACTATCATTTTACGTTCTCATTATTGGGGCAACTTCCAGGATTAAAGAACTCTATCTATGGACATTCCTTGTTGATATCAGCCTATGGCAACTAGAGAGAAGCAGCACACATCCATCTATGCAAAAAAGTCCTTCAGATTAGGTCTCAGAGGTGGTAGCATTGGGAAGACACGGGACAGGTAAATTCTGGCAAAGTCTAATCATGTTGCCAGAGTACACTTCCACTCATTCAACTGTTCATTCAACTATTCAATCACCCAACAGCTATTTCTTGGGTGTCCCACATGCGGGGCACTGTGTGCAGAACTTCAGCACAGCAGAAGACCAGTCATGGTCGCTGGCCTCGTGCAGCTGGTGAGCAGACAGAAGACAGCAATCACATAAACAAGACTGGACACCTGGAAGGTCATAATAGCAGGGAATGTGACAGAGAGGGCTGGCGAAAGGGAAGGATCATCTGAGTTTGGGCTCCCCCGAAGACCTCAGGGGAGGATTCAAGGGCAAGTGGTTTATTTGGCAGGTGATCCAGGCAACCCAGGTAAGGGGGTGGGCACCTGGCGCTCAATCCCGCAGGGATCTCTGGGAAACACACACACACACACACAAACACGCATGGACAACACACACCTCTGAGTTATCCCCTCAAGCGGGAGGGGCTGGGAGCATTCTTGCACCAGCTGCTGGGAGTCACTGGTTGAGAGCTGCTCCCGCAGGGTGGCAAGTCTCTGACCAGAAGCACAGAGTAGCCTTCCAGGGTTCGGGCGATGTCCTCAGGCACAGTCCACTGGGAGCCTGCGGGCCGCCGGAAGTTCTGAGCTTTATGGGAGGGACCCTAAGCAGGCTCCATAGGGACCTGTATGAGATGTCATGGGCATGGTACCAGGGTGAGCTTCCGTTCCGTCGTCCCTGCACTCGGGCACACAGTGAGCCCTGGCGCAGTGCACCCACTGTGCCCCACGCAGCGCGGGCTCCTGGAGCCCCGGCCCTGGGCTCGCCACAGTTCCCGCGCTCACAGACCTGGCTTCCTCGAGGGGAGATGGCCACTAATCCCGTGAGCCGGATGAGCGGAGGACGGAGAAACCCCACAAAGGAAACAGTCGGCCGTTCTGGAACGGGAAGTGACTTCGGAGGAGACAGGGCAGTCAGGGAGGCCTCCAGGGGGAGGAGCGGAGACCCAGCTAAGGGCACCGGCCCCCCTCCCACAGCAATGCGGGCCTCTGAGAAGGCCCCTGGAGCCCGGGAAGCCCGGCAGGGGACCCCGTGACCACAGGTAGCCGGGGAGCAGGATAAAAAGGATGAGGCACGAGGCCACAGACCAACGCTTCTTCCGCACTTCTGGGGGGGGGGGCTGGGAATGTGGGTGCACCGTCAGACCGGCTCTGGTGGAGCCCAGAGCCAGGCTCAACCGTCGGTGCCCTGGAATTGTCTGAGCCCGAGCTGCCATTCCCTGCAGAGTGGAGACTCCAGAGTTCGCTGTGCGAAGTGAGCAGGAATTCAACAGCGTCCGCGGGGACTCCTTCAACACGGCTGCCGTCGGGGGATCCCGCGTGTGTGCGACCAGGCCTCTGAGAGCCGGGGCACCGTGCGCAGCTTTGTGTGAGCCCGCAAGGCTTGAGAAAGTCTCTCACCCACACGCGCACATGCGCACGCACGCATGACACACACATGTACACATTCACACACATACACACGTGCATGTGCATACACACTCGTGTATACACACACACACATACACACACGTGCATATACACACTCATACACACACATACACACACATGCATATACACACTCATATACACACACATGCATATACACACTCGCGTATATACACACATACACACATACACACACATGCACATACACACTCACACATACACGCACATATACGCACATACACACTCACACATACACATATATGCACATACACACACATACACACACATACACACACATGCACATACACACATATACACACATACACACACATACACGCACATACACACTCACACATACACACACATACACTCATACACTAATGTGTACACATATACGCAAGCACATACACTCACATATACACACTCATACACATATATATACACATACACATATACACACACATACACACACACGCACATACACACACATGCACACACACACTCACACATATATGCACATACACGCACATACACACTCACACATACATACACTCACACTAATGTGTACACATATACGCAAGCACATACACACACATACACACACATATACACACATGCACACACATGCACATACACACTCACACATATACGCACATACACGCACATACACACACATACATACACTCATACACTAATGTGTACACATATACGCAAGCACATACACACACATACACACACATACACACTCACACATACACACACATACACTCATACACTAATGTGTACACATATACGCAAGCACATACACTCAATATACACACTCATACACATATATACACACACATACACATGTATACACACCACACACACAGTCCACGAGTGAGACTGTTCTTTAAGAATTGCTGTGATCAGACAGAGGCCCTTCTGCAGCAGACGCTTCTCTCTGGGACCTGAAAGGCAGACAGGCACACGGTTCCTGCAGAATCAACCAGATCCGCGTGTGTCTCCTCACGAGCTCCTGTGTGACCGGGAAGGGGCCGCCCCGGGAAGGAGATCCCAGGGCGCATCAGCTACAGGCCCCGCGGCCCCCCACGGAGGGGCTGCAGTTGAACCCGGCTCACCGCGGGGACAAGAGGGGTCCAGCCTCCCTGGCCACGTGCTCGGATGCGCAGGATCCACCGTCCACGCGGACTGGGTTCCCGCGGACCCTCTGGAAGTCGGGGGCGCGTCCACCCTGCGGGCACACACCCCTGCACTGCCCGGTCCCTGGGGGGCGGGCGCGGAGAAGACACGTGACCTATTCTAGCCAATGAGCCGCGAGCACAGGGACTGCCCGCCCCCGGGCTGGGCGCTTCACTGCCAGTGCCAGGCCTCCTGGCCAGCCTGGCTTCTTTGTGCCCAGGCCCTGGGGACGCAGGGGCGGGGCTGCCCCACCACCTGGGTGGCAAGTGAGGAGCCCCCTGAGCACAGCTCCCAGCCGCCCCTCTGTGCACCTGCACTTTGAGCGAGAAATCCACCATCTGGGGCAGGGCTTCTTCTCGGGGGGCCGTTTGCGGTGCAGCATCACCCGGCCTACCCCGAGTGTGTGCATCGGGGTGTTCAGACTGATGCGCCCCCAGAGAAGAACCGCTCCGTTCACCGAGGCCCCACAGGCGCCAGACCTGTGCTCCTCCGTAGAAAGACTATAACCTCTATGATGAATGTGCGCGTGCTAAGTATTATTCTCCATTTAGCGAAGGAGCAAGTAATAATCACAGCGAGCATCCCTGCGCACTTCAAACACGTTGGGCACTTGCCAAGCACCTTAAGGTAATTTCTTGGAGCCTCACAATTCCGCTGGGAAGGAAGTGTGTTATTTGTTCCCATTTGACAGATGAGGACACTGAGGCTCAGCGCCGTCATGCACGAATCTCAGGTCACACAGCCAGTCAATGGCAGAGCTGGCGTTTGAACCAAGGCCCATCCGACTCCTGATTTGGGGCTCATCCTGAAGTCCCCCTGGGGCATTGGCGGTGACCCCGAGGGCTGGGGCAGGACGTGGGGAGCAGGGGCCACCTCCGCCCCTGAGGGTGCCGGCCAGGAGCGCTAGTGCAGAGGGCCCAGGCTTTGATCCTGCAGCTCCTGGCAGCCCGGTGAGATTCCCCAGGGGAGGTTCTGGATAGCCCGAGAAACCCTTCACCCGCTTTGCATCCAGCCCAGCAGTGCTCAGGCCTTCATCCCCACGCCTCTCTGTCTGAAATGGACCCTCTTTAGAGTAAACCACATTGATTCTGCCTAATTAGCTCCTCATATGAAATCACCGGTTATTTTGGGAGCAGCATCCCCACAAATGAACGTTTCCCTGGAGCATTCAGGTGGAAAATGCAGATAAACACACCGCTTTGTAAACTAAATGGATGCTATGCGTCCCCAGGACTCGGGCTATCACAGGGCCTGGGCCTCACTTTCTCAAAAGGCCTGACTCTCAGACTTCTGGAGCTCTCCCCGAATGAGGTGCCTGGGGAGTGGAACAGAAACCCGGTCTGTGTGCCCCATCAGCCGGCGCAGCCTCCTGAGCCCTCCCCGCGGCCCCAAGCCCAGCTGAGGCTTTGTCTGCGCTCACCCAGCAGCCCCACTCCAGCCCTGTGAGGAACACGCTGCTGGGAGCCCCTGCTACAGATGGGGAAACCGAGGCACGGGAAAATCAATTCGAACCCAGGAAGTCCGGCCACATAGCTCATCAGTTGATCACGAGGCCCCGTCCTCTGTCTCCACCCGTCCCTGCATCCCGGTCCTTGTGCCTGAGGGCACCTGGAATTAGCATCTTTCTTTTAAATCAGTGCAGTTCTTGTTTCCTGCACAGCACCATGATAAAGCGTTAGTCCACTTCGACATTTCAGCCCACCCGTGGGCTTCATAACCCTGTTCCGGCATGTCTCCGTGTTTTGGTATGCCAGGAACCCCCGGGGGGGCAGCCTCCCGGGCTCCCCTCTCTGACTGACCCTGCCCTCGGCGGAGGCATCTCCCTTCCATGAGCAGCTAGCAGGCCTGAAGGTTGGGAGTGAGCACCTGTCCCAGGCATCACGTTCTCAAATCCCGGCTCTGACGCCCCTCAGCCATGTGACCCTGGGTGAGCCCCTTCTGCTCTTTACCTCCTTCCTCTCTACAGTGGGAGTGGGGTGAATATGGTGCCCCCATAGGGCTGTTGTAGGAATCCATGAAGTGACAAGTTCACGTGAACATGGGGTCCGGCCCATAGTAGGTGTTCAATTAACACTACACAGCATATTGACTCTCCAGTCCCAGATGAGCACTGGGATCCCCGTCATCGGTCAGTTTGGCGGAGGGACGCTAGACTTCCTTTTATGCCCACCAGGCAGGGTCAGGCAGGGTCAGACATTCTGAGCTGCCACCAGCAAGTCGGACCAGGTGAAATAGAAGAAGGGTTGGGGGTGAGGGTGACAGAGCCTTCCTGGCCGCCGTGCTGTAGCCGAGCCTCTGCAAACAGGATCCAGGTCTGGCTTGGTCCTGCTAGGACACAGATATGGCAGCCCCTCCCTGGCCGCCCCCGTCCCCCCACCCCCCGCAACATTGCCCAGCTCCCTACCAGCAGGTGGTGTGATGGATGGAGGGACCACTCTTCCACCCACACCCCCAAACCTCGTTGGTCTCTGACAGGCTCTTCCCCGGCAGCTTGCAGCGCCATTGTCCTTGAAGGTTGGCCCCACACCATGGAAACAAGTCCCACCTGCCAGGGCCATGCCTGGGGTCTTTTCCAAAGAGCTCTTTGAACCAGAAGCCAGAAAAGAGAGTGGCAAGTCTGTGTGACCCCCACAGGGCTGCCCTCCTCCAGCCTGTGGGTCTGCAGTGTTCCTGCGCCTGCAACAGTTTGTTCCCCCCTCCACTGTCATGGTGTCTGAAAAACCCCCAGCTCTAGGGAGGGCCTGGCAAAGCACACATAGGGAACCAGGGGATGTCCCCCCCACTACTCCTGTGGCACCGTGAGGCACGTGTCCCGTGGCAGGGAGCAGGGCCAGAGGGAGGGGGACAGATGCTGGGTAGGCTTTGATTGGAGAGAGGGTGAATGGGCAGGAAGGATCTGGAAAGATATGGAGGCTGAACCCAGGGCAGCAGGGACGGGCTGTGTGGTGAGGATGCTGGGACAGCCCTGCCCTGGGAACGTGGGCATGGAAAGTCCTGGCAGGGAAACAGCAGGGAGGACAGCAGAACATAGCTGTGCCCTCCCCGCCTGCTGGGCAGCCAGGAGAGGGCTGACCTGGTGGCCTGGGCCCCTCTGTTGAAGCCCCCAGAACTTCTGGGCAGAAAGACAGAAGAACTGGACACTGCTTGCAGGGGAGGAGGCTGGGAGCAGGGAGACCAGTGAGGAGAGCATCAGAATATTCTAGGCAAAAGATGATGGTTTGGATCAGGGTGGCAGCAGCAGATGTGAAGAGGAGTATCCAAGTGTCCGATACCCAAAGCAGGAAAGAAGGGGCACGGGGAGAGAAGAAACTCCCCTCATAAGATATGTCTTTTCAGGGAGAAAAGATTTTCCCAGAATATGGCAGAGCAGAGCCCTTGCACCTCATTGGTAGAAGTGGATCAATGTCCACCAATCACAAGCAAAGGGAAAGGATCCCATGGTTTGCCTAGAACCTTCATTATTCACCCCTGGGGTGGCCTCAGGAATATGGGGGAAAACTGGAGAGTTGTCCAGCAGGAGGCAGGGCTGTGGGGAGGCTGTGGGGAGGTGACTATGTTGGCGAGAAGCTCGCCCCAACTTGAGGCGGCAGGTGCACAAGTTGCTGTCCCTGGTTTGACTGTCCCTAAAAGGGGTTTAATGCCGTGGAGAACTGTTGGAACATTCAAATGAGAGGATGCAGGTAGAGAGCTTAGAACAGGGCCTGGCACAGATGAAGACCTCGATCAGTGTCAGCTACTATTATTCTTGTTCCTACAGGGACCCAGATCCCCCTCTTCCCCGGTCCAATAGAATCACAGAATTGTAACCCCAGTATTCCTGTAGAATTTCTCCACCCCTGGCCCCCTGTCCCGGCGCCTGAAATCCCCATGTCACACATCTACCAGGAGGACGACAAATGCCCTGTTTTGGAATTCATTCGAGAGACAGCTATGGAGAATAGAGAAAAATGAAAGTCTATGTCACCATAGCTCTAGAAAATTCAAACAATATAGCACTTGCCATGCCTACACACAGCAGAGAGGACATTCTTGCTCCAGTGTGAATATCGTGTTGGACACGGCACTGCAGTGAAGACCTGGTGCCCGCCCCCATTTCTCCCTTCCTCCTGACCAAGGCATGAATGTCCCCCTAGAGGCCATGCTCCTCTACCTGCCTTGGGTGGAGCTGACCCCGGGTGTTGACAGAATACCTATGACTAGCCAATCAGAGAATTTGCATCATTCCCCTAGCCATCATGATTGGTTCACAGGTGGGCACATGAGTCATAGCTATCCAATCAGATTCAACGAGAGGCAATTCCAATCTTTTCACAGGAGGAGTTCGAAACAAGCCTCTTTCCTTCCTGCTGGGTTTCAAGATGGAACTGACAATGGGTTGGGAACTGTTGGCGTCCGTCTTGCCACCGCGTGGAACCTGAGACTGTAGCCAACACAAAGGTAATCAGAACTGGACAATGAAAGGGCCCCAGTCCTAATACCATTGTTTGGGGTTCTAGATTCAGCGGGAAGAAGACAACCGCTCTCATTTCTGTTCAGCTGCAGCCATTGGGATGGCTTCACGGACACACTGTAGCCTGTCACTCTGTCCAGTCCTGTCGCATTCTCTGCCTCCCGTCTCCAGGGAGCATCAGCCTCACAGAAGAGATGGCTGGAGCGCTGGTTCAGAGCACAGACCAGGAAGAAGCCAGACTGTCTGGCTGTGTCACCTTGGACAAGATATTCATCTGCTCTGTGCCTCAGCTTCCTCGTCTAAAGACGAGGCACCTATTCTGTAGGGTTTTTGTGAAGGAAGGAGTTAACACATCTAAAGCACTTAGCACAGGGCCGGGTCCATAATAAGTGTCATGTGCTTTGAAAGAATGTTTAGCCATTAGAAGCAGAAGTCTCCCCAGAGCAGGTCTCAGTCCTCATGCAAGTGGGAAGGCAGACTGGGATCCGGATGGTGAAAGGAGCTGGTGTGCCGGTTCTGGGCTCCCTCAGGAGAACCCTTCTCCATGGCACCTCACACTGCAGGCAGGGTACAGGGGAGCAAACTTATGGGGTGACTCTCATGCAGAATATGAATGCACCGCTTGGCTCCTCCCACGGGAATTCAAAGCGCAAAGGCAGGAGTCCGGTGTGAAATGGACATAATAGTAAGAGTATCACATCACTGGAGGCTTAAATGAATGGTACATGCAAAGCCTGGCACTCTGTGATCATTCTGTGGGTATTGGTTGTGATGATGACGATCATGATGATCATGATCATGACTCCCTTGTTAAAATCTTGTCTTGGGTGAGCTTATTCTTTTTTTTTTTTAATTTTTTATTGTTATGTTAATCACCATACATTACACATCATTAGTTTTTGATGTAGCGTTCCATGATTCATTGTTTGCCTATAACACCCAGTGCTCCATGCAGAACGTGCCCTCTTTAATACCCATCACCGGGCTAACCCATCTTCCCACCCCCCTCCCCTCTAGAACGCTCAGTTTGTTTTTCAGAGTCCGTTGTCTCTCATGGTTCATTTGGGTGAGCTTATTCTTAACAAATGAATTCTAAGTGAATGGGTCAGTTCTCTCACCCTTCAAATGGCCACAGAGGATATGCTGTGTGCCACGCAAGTGGTTCAAGGTGCAGGGGACCCAACAGTGAGCTGCACTGACCAGACCTGCCCACCCCCCAGCTCTGACATTCAGACCCAGCAGGTCAAGCAGCGAGAAGTGCTCTGAAGATGATGGGGTGAGGTGATGTGGTCACGTGGCTTTGCCCAGGAGGGTGCTTGAGGAAGGGCTCCCAGCAAGGTGGTGCAATGAACTGAATATTTCTCTACCCCAAATTCATCTGTTGAAACCTATTCCCCCAGTGTGATGGTGTTAGGAGGTGGGGCCTTTGGGAGATAGATACTTAGGTCGTGAGGGTGGGGCCCTCATGAACACAATTAGTGCCCTGATACAGAGAGCCCAGAGAGGTCCTTCACCCCCTCTAGCAGGTGAGGACACAAGGTAAAGAAGGCCTATGAACCAGAAGGTGGGCTGAAGCCTTGATCTTGGACTTCCTAGCCTCTAGAACTGAGAGAAATAAATTTCTGTTGTTTATAAGCCACTCAGTCCAAGCAAGTTTGTTATAGCAGCCCAGATGGACTAAGACAGGTGGCATGTGAGCTGAGCCCCCAAGGGCAGAGGAAGCAGCAGAGGCAAAGGCCCTGAGGTGGGAGTGAGTTGGATCATGACATCTGTGTGGGGTCGGAGGCTGCTGCAGCAGGTGGGAGCGGGAATAGCTGGGGGGTGGCAGCGAGCCCAGGGCTTGGGAGGTTGGGCAGCTGATGTGGGCTCTGGCTCTCAAGTAGTTTCCCATGACCTGCACCCCTTTCCCCAGCACTGTTGTTGGGACTAAATTCCAGGCAGTTTTGTGAGAAATCAGAGAATTGGCCATTGAAGCTGAGAAGCTATTAATATGGACACTGGTTAAGTGGCCTTCTGGGAGCCATGAGGCAGAGGAGGGAGGGATGGGGGGCCCATGGGGCTGCAGCAAAACCACGTCCGTGAGGCCAGACCGGGGAGGCCCAGGAGCCATGGGAGCCATAAATCTCTCAGGCCAGAGGGAAGAGCGCAGCTGGGGATGGTGCTGGTTCCTGGTTGGGAACCAGATGGTGAGGAACTGGAGGGCTCCAGGGTGGGCAGGGCAGGCAGCTATTCTGAGAATCCTTCCAGCCTGGAGCCATCTGCATAAAGTCTATCTTCCACCTCCAGAGAGGCCTTGGGGCTCCTGAAAGGAAGGGTATTTTTAGGGGAATTTAAAAGAAGCTGATGTGCAATGCCCCCAGGCCCAGAATTTGGAAATCTTGGTTTCTGGCCCAGACTGAATTGGATGTGGAGCATGAGATTGTCACTGTGAGTGAGCTGGGCCCCTGTTTCCCACTGGAAAGACGAGCTCCTTGCTTTCCCCAGGCCCCAAGTGTCCCATTTGGAAAATGGAAATAATGATAATACTAAATTTGTGAGCATCCATTCAATGAATTCATTCTCGAAACACTTATTGAGTGCTTACTGCAGGCCAGTCCTTGCTCCAAGCACTGAGAACGAGAGCTGACCACATGCCGTGCAAGACCTGGGCTGAGTTTTCCAGCATTCACTCCTGGAACCCTCCCCAGAGCCCCAGGCAGTAAGTACTGTGCTCTCTGGGGGGCACAGTGTTGAGGTACCCGCCCCAGGCTCTGAAAGGCAGGGGCAGAGCCGGGGACTTGAAGCCCAGCAGCCTGGCTGCAGAGACCACGCCACCCATCCTCACACGTGGCTGTACCCCTAGTCTAGGTGCGGGACCAGCAGTTGTTATGACCCCTGCTTGGAGACAAAGAGGCCCCCCAAAGTCAGCAGCTTGCTGGCTGCTACACCGTGGCCAATCCCTGGGCGTTCTCATTCTGCGGGAATCTGGGGGTGTCCATGTCACTTTCCTGAAGCTGCTCCAAGGTACATGCTTCTGGGGCAGGATTTTCCCCGGGCTCACCTGCCTCTGCTCCTGCGGGAATCCCGGCTGGTGACAATGCTGGGGTCGCCGGATGTCCTTCCTGGCTCTGATGTTAAAGCATCTGCTCTACTCACAAAGCCTGCTCTGGGCGAAGAGTCTGACCAACTCATTCACATGACCCGTAATAGTATACTGTGGGGCCATCCCTCCCTCCATCTGTCCATCTATCCAGAAATCCATATATCCATACATACATCCTTCTGTCTATTTTAGTCTATCCACCCTTCCATCCACCTGTCCATTCACCCATCCATCCATCCACCCGTCTGTTTGCCCATCTGTCTATCCACCCATCCACCCACCTGTCCAGGGCTTGGAGTATTCTGCAAACAGCAAGGCAGCCAGTGTGAGCCAGTGAGACAGGGGTGAGAGGTGAAATTGGAGAGGTGCCCACAAATAGATCAATGGCCCCAGAAAAATCTCTTTAAAAATTAAAGATTGATGAGACTTCAAAGCTTCACACATTCTGGCTCAGACCAAGACTCTCGCAGCATCTCAACAGACCCAGCCTGGGCACTCGTGGGGCTGTGGCAGAGGCTGGAGTGGCCCATTGGCGGGCAGCGGACTGAGGGGTGGGGGCAGGGAGGGAAAGGAGCCTGCGGCCCGGCCAGCAGAGTGAGGGATCCTCCCAGGGAAGTGTCCTGCTCTCTCCTTCCCAGCTGCACATTTCCCCCTGGGGAAGAGCTGACCTTGGTGCCGGGGCCCCTCCTGACTCAGGAGGCACCCAGAGGCGGGCGTCTCCTCCTGCCCCCACTCCTGCCTGCCTACCAGCTGCGTGAGATTTAGCAAGTCATGTAACCCTTTATCACCCGACGCTTTAGTTTCCCCGTCTCTAAAACGGAGGTAATAAGCCCTCCCTCCTTGGGTTATGGGGGCATTACCTAGATGCCATACTTAAGTAAGTGCCTGACACCTAGTGAGCCCTTAAGATCCTATTGATACTTCAATTAGAAGCCATTCTGGAATGGCAGAATGAGTGCCTCCAAAAATCCACTCCATAAAAGCAGTGAGAACACTGAAAACTCTCAAAACCAACCTATCTAGAACTCTGGAGAGTAACTGAATGCTGACTCTCAGGAAGAACTGTGAGCTTTGTGCAATTTTACCTCGTCCTAACCCCATCTCCCCTCTCCCCAGCTCTGTGGGAGCCTGGAAAACCAACAGCTTCACAGCCATGGCACTTGTGAAAATCGGCAGCCCAGCAGCCACTGAAGGGAGACAAGAATAGACAATTCTCCAAAGAAGCCGTCCAAGTGACCAATAAGCTCATGAGAAGATGTTCACCATCATTCGTTGCTGGGGAAATGCAAATCCAAACCACAGTGAGATATTACTTCACACCCAGGAGGATGGCTGTCTTCAAAAAGACAGACAATAGCAAGTGTTGGTGAGGAGGTGGAGAAATTGGAATCCTCAGACATTCCTAGTGGGAACGTAAAGCGGCGTGGCCACTTTGGAAAATAGTCTTGTGGTTCCTCAAAAAACTCAACACAGCGTTGCCAGGATCCAGCAATTCCACGCCTAGGTGCATCCCCAAGAGACCTGGGAGCCTAGGTGCACACAGATGCTCACAGCAACATTATTCATAGCAGCCCAGAGTGGAAGCAACCCGAAAGCCCATCAGCTGATGAGTGGATAAGCAATAAAATGTAGTCCCCACAGGCGATGGGATACTACTGGGCAATGACAAGGAATAGCGTGCTGACACGCTAAAGCATGGATGCACCTTGCCAACAGGATGCTAAGTGAATGAAGCCAGGTGCAAAAGACCACATATGGTATGATTCCTTTGTCTGCCATGCCCAGAAGAGGCAAGTCCATATAGACAGAAAGTAGACTAGTGGTTGCCTAAGGCTGGGGGTGGGGGCAGGGAGTGACTGGTAAGGGGTATGGGGTTTCTTCGGGGGTGATGAAGATGTTTTGAAATAGGTCATGGGGATGGTTGCCCAGCTCCATGAGCGAGGAGGAACCCCTCAATTGGCTACCTTAAAAGAGTGAGCATGATGGTATGCAAATTATATCTCAATAAAGCTGTTATTTAAAAAAATTTCTACTAACATGCAGTCCATGCACCACCATTTTGCACCCGGACCATCCCAGGGACCTTCTCAGGTCCTCTCCTCTGCCGCCCTGCCCTCTTCAACCCAAGCCCTCCTTAGCGAACAGAGTGGGGTTTTGGTGTCAGAAATGTGATCTTGTTTCTCCCCTGCTCAAACCCTCTCCATCTCTTGTGTTTTTACACCAACCCTTCTGTCACTGTGATTCTAGGACTTAGCACATGCTGTTCCATGTCTAATGAGGCTTCCCTTACCCTGTCCTTGGCTAAGTCCTGCCCACTCTTCGGGACTCAGCCAAAGGTCGCCTCCTCGGGGAGGTCATCCAGAAGCCCCCTGCCTGGCCAGCCTGGCCATGGCTCACGACTGTGTCCTTGTGAAACATCTATCTCACTTGTCCCGCACTTGTTTTTCCACCAGCCCCACACCCTGTGGTCAGAGGGAGGTCTGGCTTGTCCACAACTGTCCCCTCCATGTCTCTGTCAGTGTCCGGAACAGAACAGGTACCCCATCAGCACCTCTGAGTAAATAGCATCCCAGCTTCAGTGCAATACAGGCCGAGCCCAGGAGCCGGTCCCGAGACGCTCTGCTGTGTGACCTCGGGCAACACACACTCGCTCACGTGTGAGCACGCACTGGACAGCCTCCTGGCGGGACCGGTGTGAAAGTCTAATGTAATTGGCTTAAATCATCTCTGCCTGACAATACATGGCTTCGCAAGAGCTTCCCTTTATTCAAGGTTTAACAAAAAATGATCTCATCTCTCCTGTGCAGAAAGCTTTATATAATTAGCACCACTTTGCAGATGGGGAAGGTGAGGCTCAACAAGGTGCAAGGTCGTGTTTGAAGTCACACAACCGCTGGAAAGAGGTAGAACCTTCACTTTACTTGTTCACTCATTCATCCACGCATTGACTCAATAAATATATACGTACGGTCCTGCACACGTGTTCTTGGCACTGCAGGACACCACGGGGAAAGGACAAAAGGGGACCTGAAGCTAGGTAATGGCTTCAGATTATGGCGTGTGCTGAGAAAGACAACCGTGACTGAACTGGGGGAGAGGGAGGGCTATTTTATTGGTGCTGGTCACTGACGGCCTCACCGAGGAGGTGACATTCACCTGAGACCTGGGGGGGGGGGGGACACTGCAGGCAGAGGGAGCAGCCAGCACCCACCAGCCCCCGGGGGCCAGATAAGGAGGAGACAAGAGAGGAGAACCAGGATGCTGGAGAGATGGGCTCCAAGTCCTTCAGACGCTTCCCCAAAAAGGTTCAAGATCAAAGGCAATCAATTTGAAAGACCTTGCAAGCCCCAGACAGTGCAGGCCGTCGCTCCTGTTCTGCCGGCTCCTGTGACTCCAGCCCCCTGTGCCTCAGTTTCCTCACCTGAAAGTAAAGCTCGTGCTCGAATGTACCTGCCAGGGCTGCTCTGAAGATCGAATGAGTTCGTATTGCCAAGTAGTTAGAACAGCATCTGGCACATGGGTCAAGCCAGGTGGCAACTGCTGCTAGAAATTATGAGCAGAGCCCTGATCTTTGGACACAGACAGTCTCATTATTTAAAAAAAAAAAGCCAAAGTCACTGATCAAGGAGGATATTGAGCTGCCCAGGGTGGCACCTATGGCTGGGAGGGAGGTGAGGCTGGGTGAGGGGCACCTGGGTTCTTTCTACTGCTCATTCCTGAGCCAATCACCGAGGCCATGGACTGCTGGGAGGGGCCAGCCCTGGGCGAGTCAGGGGGTGGAGTCATCCTCGTCAATCAGCGTGAATGAGCGTGAAGGAGAGGCGGTCCCCCAAAGAAAACCCGGGCAGGTGGGACTGGAGGTGGCGAGGTGGGTGCTGGGCAGGAAACCACTTACTAGCATGTTCTGTTGCAACATTGGTCCTAGATCTGTGAGCAAAGGCTGGGGTACTCAGCCAGGAAGGGAGACCATTCACTGGGCTCTGAAACCAACACCGGAAACTCTCAGGTGTTACGGTGTGGAAGGACACCCTTTTGTAGGGCCGCAGTCCTCAGGCCAAGATGGGAGGTTCGGAGTAAAGAAGAACAGTTAACACTGTCCTTACTGAAAGAGTCCGCCTTACAAAGAAGGGAGTTCTGTTCTTCCCAATGTTAAAATAGAGTTTTCAGGGATATTGTAGGCAGGGCTTGTCATCTTAGGGGAGGCTCCTGCAGTGTTTTCCAAACCTCTTGCAATTTTATCCTTTTCCCTGTGCACCATCTGTACTATGACCTCTTAAATATTTTTATTTGCATGCATTTATGTAGCTTACTCATATACATGTATTTAAAAGAACTATATAGTTGTCAGGGTCTAGGGGTAGAGGAGAATGGGCAATCACTGTTTAATGGGTACAGAGTTTCAGGGTTAATTGAAGTATAGTTGACACATGAGGTTACATTAGTTTCCGGTATACAACCTAGAGATTCCACAAGTCTACACGGCTATGCTGTCCTCACGGCTACAGTAACTGCCATCTGTCACCGGACAATGTCATCACAATACCACCTACTATGTTCCCTGTGCTGTGCCTTTTGTCCCCAAGACATATTCCAAAGTCTTAGTTTTAAAAGATGAAAGAAAACGTTTTGGAGATGGATGGTGGTGATCATTGTACAACAATGTGAATGTACTTAAGGCCACGTATACCTTCAAAAGGTTCAAATGGCAAATTTAACATATATGTGTTTTAAACCACAATAAAACATATTTTTAAAGCAAAAGAGAGAGAGAAAATAAGAAAGAGACATACACATGTCACCATGATAAAATGGAACACCAGTATCATGTTCCCACACAGAATAAAATACTAAATATCAAAGCAATTAAAACAAAAATATTTATGTTAAATTCTAGCCTAATACTGTGACCTACGGAGGGTTCTGAGCTTGAGGCTCTGATCTCTTATCCTTCAAATGAGTATTAGCAAGAGCTACAAAATTGATTAAAATATATTAACACTAAACTTTGACTTTCCCCTTGACAAAATCAACAAAAGTGAAGAAGAATGGAGCTGGAAAGAGCCTCTTCTTGGTGCGAGGCCATATTATTCTAGGGCAGTGTCTACATAACCCCTGGAGTCATCTGGGGACCCCAGCAGTTTTTGGTTGTCTTCCCTCAATTTCCGAGGAGGAGCCCAGAAGAAACACCGGTGTTGGGAAAACTGAGAAGGCAGGGAGGAAAGTCTTTCCCCCTCCCTTGCCTTTCCTCCTTAAACCAAATAGCTCAGTGCTGATGTTTCCATGGTGGACGTTTCCATAGACTTTGGGTTTTGTTTGACAAAAAAGAAATTTGTTGCCTTAAAAAATATGTTTGCAAACTTGGTCTAGATCTGGGATGGTGCTTTCAACTTTAAGATTCCAGGATTCACACAGATCTGTACCTCTGAAACAAATAATACAATATATGTTTTAAAAAAAAAGAAAGAAAGAAGAAGATAGCAGGAGGGGAAGAATGAAGGGGGGGAAACCGGAGGGGGAGACAAGCTATGAGAGACGATGGACTCTGAAAAACAAACTGAGGGTTCTAGAGGGGAGGGGGGTGGGAGGATGGGTTAGTCTGGTGATGGGTATTAAAGAGGGCGTGCTGTGCATGGAGCACTGGGTGTTATACACAAACAATGAGTCATGGAACACTACATCAGAAACCAATGATGTAATGTATGGTGATTAACATAACAATAAAAAATTTAAAAAAAAAGGTTCCAGGATTCATCTTAATTATCATTCTCAAACCAAACACACCCATTCCTTTTAAAAACTTTTGTTGTTGTTGTTATGCCAAGTTTTTTAGACCAGATTTCCCCTGCCCCCAAATCCACTTCCCTTTCTCCTTGTAATTAATCCTATTTCCTTTGCAGAGCCACCCCGTTCCCTACCCTCTTTGGCAGAGTCCAGGGCTGTGCCAATCAGAAAGCTATATCCTGTGACTGCAGTGATTGGATAAAATATGGTCATGTGACCCCATGAGAGTTGATAAAAAGCCAATTCTCAGCTATCAACAGGAGTAACTGCAAAAGTGCTCCCTTTCCCTTGCTGTTGCTGAGAAGTTACGGTGTTGAGCTGGAGGAGATGGTGGCCCCCTTTAGGCGCACAAGGTCTGCCTAGAATGCAGCCAAGCCAGGTGGAGGAAAGATGGAGCGAGAGAGCCACATGGTGAATCCCCTGAGTCCCTGGATCCAGCCATGCCTAAAGCAAAAATGGCCACTCTGCTTCAGACTAGTGACCCAATAAAATCCCTGGTTTAGGGAGTCCAACCTGAGTTGACATTTCCGTCACGAGCAACCAAAGAATCCTGGCTGGTACAAGACTTTCTTTCTCACAAAAACTCTCTTGAAGCTACTAGTTGATTACTACATGCTTTCATAAACAGTAAATACAAGACATCAGACTGGGAAGGGACTCAACTTGTAGGTCTTTAGCAGGTAGTTTTTTTTTTTTTTCCCTCTAGAATCCAAAGAAATAGACCAGAGACTGTCAGATGTTAATGTCTTGACATTGGGCACTTTCTCTTCTTTGTTACTTCAAAATTACCTAATCAAAAGCCTCTGTGTGCTTCTCTGTAAGACACACAGAGTGTGGGTCCTGGGGGCTACCCACGGTCTGAGGCCCATTCCTAGCTCAGCTCTGCCCTTTTGCAAAACACTGGTCATTTTGTCTCTGAAGATGTGATTCCATTGCTCACACATCTGGCTGTTGCATCCAAAAACAATATTTTTACTTTTGGCTTAAGAGCACATCTCAACATAAACATCTGAGCTCCTGAATGTTGTTCTAACAGCTTGACAACTCCGTAGGTGCAGAGCTGGCTGCCAGCCAATCCAAATCTTTCTGCTTCTTTCTTTTACTATAAACAGGGCCTTTGAAGAACTGTGGATTCATTGAATGAACAAATGAACTTGTTTACATAAAACATGCAGGGGAAAATTTCCACTGTGCTTCAGCATATAATTTCAGTCTGTTTTCTGATGGGCCAGCCCATTATGGCGTTTGTTTTCCTAGACAAGGATGCTGTCCTCCATATGTTAGCCTAAGTATTCATCCCAGCCAGTAAATTCAAGATTTGGTGAAGGGAGGAGGAGAGGAACACTATTTAGAGTTCTGCTCTGTTGGTTCACAAAGAATGGACTCTTGAGTTTGGAAGACCCCTGCCCAGGTATATGAAGTAAGAAATAGAAATGGGTTGAAATCACAGTGCAGGAGTTTTTATTGAAAGGAAGGCAGAGGCCTCCCAGGCAACTTTTCTGACCTCCCATCCCAAAGGTACACCCCAAGTCTAGTGATTTACATTAATTTGTGGAAGATAAAATGAGCACGAAGGTCACTCAGGACGGGGATTGGGTGAGATGAATAATGACAGTTTTATGTTATTTAGGGAAAATAAAGGTTGCTTTTTATGGGCTCTTGCATGGAGGCCTATGAATCATCATGGTTAATGAAGAAGCCCTTTCCATCACTCTCCTTGCTGATGACAAATCACTCAAGGGGAGGCCAAGAGTTTTCAGAAAATGGTTTGTGTGCAGATGTGAAATCCACAGGTGAAATGTGTCATTGGGGAAGGAACAGAGAAGGTTCCAGGGCCATGTGGGCATGGGATGGGTGGGGGGGAGGGTGGCATGGAGAGGTGGGGGGCAGTTGGTGGCCATATAAATATGCCCTTGGAGAGGCACTGGAGCATCCCTGGGAGGGAAGCAACCTCACACATTGGTGATCACTGAGCTTGATGTCGGAAACCCTCCTGCTCCCCTCCCCTATTGTTATGAATGATTACTTGTTAGCCCAGGCTGTTAGTGAGCTGCTTTGGTCAGAGATGGGAATCAGTAAAACCTACTTATAAAATAAATAAATATGCCCTCCTACATGGGGGTAAGTGTTATCATCATTTCTTTTGAATGGTTCATATACTCATGCCTCTGGGATTGTACCTTCTGGGACATCAAAATGAAATCCCAGTTTTTTTGTTTGTTTGTTTTCTTTTGTTTTTTAAACGTGCCAGCAATTCAGCTCAGAGCCCACGTATGTTCCTCCAGCAAGCCAGATAAGAACAGCAGTGATAATAATTCTAGGACGAGCCAACGCTTGTGGGCCAAGCACTATTCCTGGTACTTTACGTGCTTTCTCTCCTGTTGTCATTACAACAGCTATATGAGATTGGACCATCATTAATTCTGTTTTGCAGATGAGGAAACTGAGGCACAAGCAAATTAAGCCCCTGGCCCAAGCTGATGCATCTAATGGAGACTAGAGCCCAGGTTTGAATGTTGGTGGATGTTAAGGTTCTAGGTGAGAGTGAAAAAAAATAAACAAGAGGGTGAACTAAGAGTTCAAGTCTTCGTGGAATGAAGGAGGGTATGGGGGTGTTTCCAGAAGAGGGCATGGAGAGTGTTGGAGGGGTGGTGTAGGCATGAGCAGGAGATTCAAGCAAGGCCTACTTTTGAAGTCAAAAGAAGGAAAGTGGCACCTTAAGGACCAGGAAACAAGGAGGGCACTGACCCTACCTCTTGGCCTGGGGTGCCTGAACAGAGGAAAACAAAGGATGAAAACCAAAAGCCTCCATTTGAGAGAGAAAGTCAGGTTTGGGTTTAAGGCTGGTCTGTGACAGGAGGGTTGGGAGAGTCATTTGAAGATAATGGGGAAGGAGGGGATAGTTGATTAAGCATTTGCTTCAAAGGCTTTAGGAGGCAGAAAGGAGTAAGGTAGGAAGTGGGGGGGGGGTGCTGATCAGAGACAAACATTAACAGAGAAAGTGAAAAAAAACTTATTGACAGGGAAAAAAGAACCAACATACAGATAAAAGGAATCCCTGAAGGAAGAACAGTGGCAAGTGAATACATACTAAAAACTATAATTTAAGAAAATTTTCCTAAAGCTAAAGAAAGAGGATTTGAATCTATTTCTTGAGAGACCGGCCTACATCCCAAGAAGAGTGAGCTGTAATCACCAACACCGAGTTCAAGTGGAATCACAGAACTTTAAAGAAAATGAAAACATAAATCTTTTGGACGTGTGATTGCCATGTGCAGAGGGGAGTGGACAGACTTCGGGTTTGGCCCGAGCCACTGGCTTAAATTATTTCACTGGGACTTGGCCTCTTTGACTTTTTATCTTTCATCTTTGCTTCTATCATGTAGCTTCAGGGCAGGCAAATTTTCTCCATTTGGTATCTCCCAGAATTTCTCAGCTTACACTATTACAACGCGAAATTCAGCGTAAAAAGAATGCCTCTCTGTTTAACAATTTCAGTGACAGTGTAAGGCGTGCATCTGAGTGGACCAGCTTGGAGCAAATCCAGGTGCCCAGTGTACCTGCTGTTCTGAGCATGGGTCACTTGCTCACCCCGGAGCCATCACAAGACACCCCTGGGCTGCGAGAGGACAGAGGGGTGTTCTCCCAAGAGCAATACAAATTCTGTCCTCAGAAGAGGGAGAAATAGAAAAAGCCTAGGTCAAACAACTTCTGCTCACCAATATTCTTAACCTGGTCTTTCCTGCTCCTGGCTCGCAGTCCATAACCCGAGAGGAGGTGCCATGGCTAGAGCTGGGCCACAGGATGGGCTAGTCCGTGGCTGGAAATATGATTCCACCCAGCACCCTGTTCTCCATCATAAAGCATTGGTCTGGTGTTTGTCTTGGCTTTCCGGGAGGGAACGTCCTGGTTGGTGACCACACGGAAGTGCCAGGACAGTGATGTGTCCTGATTCCACCAGGAGAGGACAGGGGGACTCTGTATTTGAGACCCTCACTGACCCTGCTCCATTGTATGTTCATTTGGCCAGTCCTGACTGGTAGCCGCTCAGCCTCCCCCCCGGGGTAGGTGAGAACAACTGCCTAAGCACACGGGGTTCTTCCCGAAACTGAGGACCACTCACACGCTGGTACCTGGTACCGGATCTCAGGGCTAGCGCTGACTTGCACATTCTCTGCCTACCTCTTTACCTCTCCTCACTTACTCCCTGTTTGTTTCTTGGGCCTTGTGTCACAGTGAGAAGGGGGTGGGAGGTGGGCAGCAAATGCCTATCCAGCTTATCAGGGTCGTGAAGGTATTGGGATTCACAACCAAAGGACGATTCTGGAATAAGAAGTGTGCACCTGACCTCACCTTTCCTCGCACTCTATCTTTTTAAAATCTAAGCATGGCACATGGGGGCATGAGGATACAGAAGGCCTGAACATCCCTTGGATAATTCTGGTGTAGGCTGTTAATCTTGCCATAGGCATAAGAAATAACTGTGTTGACATATTTACTTGTACCCGAACCCATGTATGGATCATTGTAACTAATATATAGCATCCATATGAACCAAAACACTGGCAACTCTGTCCTGGAAACTCCTCTAAATGGGACTTCTTCCAATCACCCACAAGGCCAACATCATTAGCGGACCCTTTTCCATTTAGCAGCTAAATGACAGGTCTGTGGGGGATGCTACTGACCCATGTTTGCTTCTATGGGATGGAAACCTGCTTGGCTCTGTTTCTAGTAAGTTCAGCTCCAAAATATTTGCTCCTAAATGGGTTAACTGTTTTCCCCTGACCACACCGAAACTGGCAGCAAGGGATGGACAGTGAGCCTTAACACTCATTTTCCCAGGGAAGAAGCTAATTCATCATCATGCAGCAGCTGGTATGCCACGCCGGGGCCTGGCGAGGAGTGAGCCAGACTGGGGTTGCCCGGGACACCATGAGGGAGCCAGAGACACAGAGAAGACACGCGTTGGCCCCCGGCAGAAGCGAGCGTGAGAAATGCCCTGGCTTCTGCCTTCCCCCAGCCTCCGGTCCCCTGACAGAGCTTGCGATTGGCCAAATCGGGCCCAAAGCCCGATGACAAGGGAGTCTAGGGAAGCAGGGGCCAGGCTCCCTGTGACAGAGCAGAGCAGGACGAGGGCATGCAGAGGAGGAGCTAAGAACAAACGAGAGAGTGATCAGCACGGAGAGAGCAGGAGACCGTTGAGATAATGGGCCTTCCTAGAAGCTGGGCCTCGACAGGTGGTCTCTCAATATGCATTTCTGTCTCCTACTAGTCTGCTAGATTTCTCCCACGAGCCCTTCAGGATCCCTCCTTAGAAGAAGCTGTATTTTTGTCCAGTTACGTTGAACTCTTGGCAGCGTTGGTAAATAGCAGATATATAATCAGACGTGTTATGTGCGAAGTGACAGAATTCCAACTCGAACTGACTTACGCTACAAATGGTGACCTATGGGCTCAAGGAATAGAAAAGTCCAAGGAGATCTCACTTCAGACACAGATGGACCCAGGGGCTTTAACAATGTGTTTAGAATATCCTTCACCTCTCGGCTTCCCTCGGTAGGGGTTTCATTGTTGGCCGGCCTCTGTCCTTGAACTGGCAAGAGGACCTCAACACCTCTGGGCTGAGATACGACCAGATCAGCAACTCCAGGAAAAGGAGCTACACAACTCGCAGGATTAACACAGATTGGATCCACCCGGGCCTTGTGTTCACCCATGAACCAGTCAATGGGCCAAGAAAAATGGAAGAAATTGTGGGACCAGACCCACCTCACATGCTGGATCCCTTCATGTTTAATCAAACCTCCTGAATGGAAAAGGAGCAAGTATTTCTGATGATAAAGCAAATCCCTCCTCCTTCCCGTGCCCCATCAGCTCATGTTCTCTGGTATCTCCCTCCTTTTCCAGAAGAAATAAAGGGACAAACTCAAACCAAGAAGACAGGAGCTTCCAGCAGTGCCCAGGTTCTGGGGAGACCTCCCTAGAATCCTGCCAGGCAGTTACCAAGGAACAACAGTTACTTATGCCTTTGTTCAAAATGAAAAACACAGGTTTTGGGAGGGAAGCGGCAAGTCTCTCCCTCTCTCTCTCTCTCTCGTTCCTTCTCCTCCCACCCCCACTTCCCTGAGGTGGTAGCCAAAGGTCTCCCGAAGAATCCAAATTAGGACCCTGAGCTCATCATGTCACAGCATCCCCCCACCAGGAACACAGGCTTTCTGAGCGGCCTCTGACCACTGCAACCTCGACAGAGAAGAACTCACAAAGGCTGATCCTTTATAGCTCAGAGGGCAGGTGCAGCTCGGAAGCCATCCTCCCCACCACACATAAGGACTCCTTTGTACACGGATGGCACAGTGGGCAGGATGGGATGGTGCGGACTGTGACTCTCTGCTCTGTCTTTTGCCTCTCACGTTTCTGCTGTGTTCCAGTCTATGTGCTTCTCCCTGATTCTCTCCTCCGTTCTCTACTTCTGCTCTCGATAAGTCTTTGGGTCTCACAGTGAATATTTCTTAAGCACCTACTATCAGCTCTGGGTAGTGCTAGACTCTGAGGAATACAAACATGGAGACAGCAGGGTCTCCATCTCTCTAGAATCCACCATCCTGTCAGGAAAATGAATAATTAAGATAGAGCTTGATGATATCATAGGGACAAGATGCTCTGAGGTGTCTCCAGAGAGAGACACGCTTCTCCTGCTTCAGACGCTCTGGGAACAATGAATAGAGACAGATGTGACAGATGGGTCCTGAAGTATATGTAGGAGTTCACAGGCTGCTCTTGGGATGCACTTCCACCAGATCTTCCCTTTCTCACCTTTCCCTGAAAAAAGTGTAACATTGTGGTTAAAAGCACAGACTCAGGAGACAGACTCTCATTTCCGTTCCTGCCCCCCTCCCCGCAGTAGCTAGGTGGTCTTTGGAACAGGACATCAGGGAAATGACTTTACCTCTTTCAGGCCTCAATATCTCCATTTACACAGTGGGGATAATAACGGTACCTACCTTATAAGGTTGTCATGGTAACCACATCAGGATCGCCAGGGTAGCTAACCGCTGTGTCAGATGACCCCCAAACCTAGGGTAGCCAGACTTTGGTTGGCCTAGGACTGAGGGGTTCCCCAGCATGTAGGACTTTCAGTGCTAAACCCAACAAAATTCCAGGCAACCTGGAGCGGATGATTACTCTGCTAAATCTCAGAAGATCTTTTTCGGCTCACATGGGTGTTGGGTGGCCACCCTCCACGCAGTGATTCAGGGACCCAGGGACCCACCCAAACATCCAAGGATGTTGCCTTGGAGATGTCTCTGGGCCAGCCACAGGTGGTTATTCAAATCGAGGTCCCATGGCAGCAACTGCAAGGGAGGCTGGGAAAGGAAGCTCTTCTGTTTGACCAGGAGGGAGAGGAAACTGATTGAGGACCTGCCTGTGTCTACCTCAAGAGTGAGTTGAGGGACATAAAGGAGTGAGGGGAGTGGGCAGATGGTAGGACTGTGGTGCATTATTATTGGTGGTATTCTCATCACTAATCCGGCTCCTTCTCATGTTCACCTCCCCAGAGAAGCCAGCCCTGACCCACCGAGTGAAACAACCCCTCCACTCCCACTCTCTGCTTACCACCACCTTGGTTGTGTGGACGGCGTGAATTTCTTACTTACCTCCTGTTTTCCTGTTCACTAGCCATCACCCCTAAGTGCCGCTAGAACCAGAGCCTTGGACATCTCTTATTCCATCTGCTGATGGAAACGGGGTACAGAGTGGGCTGGGCCTTTGACACAGAAGTCCCTCTTTCTGGGATCAAGCAGTCTGTCCAGTTTCCCTGAGTCCTCAGTCTCCTCTGACCCCCTGGCCCCACCTGTCCCTCCTGCCTGGGTCAAACGTTCAGCCCCCAAGTTCGGGGAGCCCTGGGGTTCTTGGCAGCTTCACTCACCACCCACCGTTCCAGCCTGCCCCTCCCGCCCTAGGCCTTTCTTCCCGCCCACACCCCACACTCCTTCTTTGAAGAGCAAGGTTTGTTTTGCTACAAGTGTAATTAACACACATTCGGTAAACACCTTATGTCACAAATTGTAGCAAGCTCCTCGTTATTAGACTCTGCAGATGGCTTCTGGGTACAAAATATTTATGAATCTTGTTTCAGTGGCATATGGCCCAAGAGGCAAGAGTAACGTGGATGGGAGTGACATTTCTCCCAGCATGCACCCTTCTCTGCTGCCTCGGGGGTTGTCAGTCCCATCCCCCTCCTGTCTAGAAGGCCCCTGGGGTTTGGGATGAGGCTCGTGGAGAGCCCTCCCTGGGGACCCAGTCACAGGGCTTTGTTGGGACTCATAGCCAGGAGATGACTCCATCTGTGTACATTCAGCCCAAAGGAAGACACACAGAGAGATGGAAAGATCTACAGAGAGAAAGCAAAGTAACCATTTAAAATGTGAACAGCACACGTGACTTTTTTTGCACCATTAACATAGCGGCTAAGATCACGAACTCTGAAGCCAGACCATCTGGGTTCAAACCCTCAGACATTTTTGGCCTCGTTTTCTCCATCTGAGAAATGGGAGGAATAGCGTAACCTAATAATGAAATAGGTTTAAACGTGTGAAATACTTGGGAAACCTCTTGGCACATAGAAAGTGCTCAGGATTATGCTATTGTTGCTGTTGTCATTGTTAAAATCAGTAATCACGGGCCCTGAAACAGCGGGCTATGAGAACATGCCCCACTCATTCTTCTGTGACTTGGATCATGGGCACCTTGCTCCCCTCTTTTAAATATGATTCTAGTTTTTAAAATATATGTCTTCAACATGATCCCCCAGTGCAAGCAACTGCATGTGTATTAAAAAAATTCATGCCTACTGTAACTTATGGGTGATCTGTTCAGGGTGTTTTTAACTCTACCTGGTCTCTGCCCTATACTTGGTCTTTTGTCAGATACATGGACCCCTCTCCAAGACCCTCTCCCTTAGACTCTACTCCTGCTGTGAGCGCCTGCAAGTAACTCCAGCCCCCAGCCCCAGTGGCAGGGTCTTAGGAATGAGGAAGGGGAGAGCAGAGGGGAAGGGTTTAGGAAACGTAGCCCTTTTCTGGAAGCAGCTGAAACAAGGTCGGGTTCCCAGTTGCACTCTGAGCAACCTCGAGCTGAAGGATAGTTGTGGCCTCCTATCTCCTTTCTGTGATTGTCCAGTGGCCTCTCCTTTCTCCCTTGGTCCCTCCGTGTGTCCCATTCAGAGAAGCTCAGCCACCGCCGAGCAAGGGTGCTGGTGAGGCGGGCTCTGTGGTTCCTCAGGGCTCGTCAGGAAGGGCCTGCGTGCACTAAAGCCTCGCTCTGCATCTACCTCCACCTGCCCCCCCTTCTCTTTCTGCTCACCCCTCTGCCTGGGTCTGCACTGCGCTCTCATCCTCTGTGTTCTAGAGATCCCAGACTAACGCACACCTTGTGGCTCATCTGCTTCCCGGGCTCTGCAGCAAACCTCAGGGACGGGGCTAGTCCCCTAGATCTGCCCACATCTATCCCTGATGATTCTTAGAAACTGCAAACAATACCGGGTGGCACAGATTGGCAGCCTGACTTGTGTGTGCCTGGCCTTGGCAAAGACCCAGATGGTATGTGACGAACAATACCTGGGATGCTCTGAGACGCAATCTCGGGGCCCGCTCCTGGGCTGGCTTACTAAATCGTCCTCGAGTTACGTGATATCCACAGAAAGGTGCGCTGCTTGTCTCGGTCTTCTCCCGAGTCATGGTCTTTGAGTTTGTGGGGATCCCTCCACCCCACCTGATGAACGGGCATCGCCGCGCCCTGACCTACTCCCCTAAGCCTGGGTGACAGACGTGCTCTCTGCTCTTAAGAAGATGAATAGTGGGTATTTCTGGGACTGAACCCTCAGTTTTATTTCAGAAGTTGTCTCAGGCTCTGCTGGCTCACGGGGGCACCCCCTCCTCTGGATGGCTTGGGGCACAATGAGGATTATCGTCTAAAGATGGTGTGAAAGGTAAAAATGGTGTATGGTTAAAATTACCCTTGAAAAGCCTTCACCGTGTGCAGAGAATGGTCAGCGCTGGGACAGGCTCAGAAGGGCCCTATGTTTGGGGGTTAACGTTCTGCAGTCATTGTCTTGAAATTCTTCGTAATTTTATTTTTGAACTTGTGTTTGTGCGTGAAGACCAATGGGACAATGGAGCATGCTGGGAGCCTTAGCTTATGAGCAGCCCGGACTCCTCGCCTCCCCAGATGGGCTTTCAACTGCACACTCCCTGTCCCCTGTCCCCTGAGGCCCCACACAGCCTTCCTCTTCCTGACCCCCACTCCACGACCACTGCCATCGGGTGGTGACCCAGTCTGGGAGAGCTAGGGTCGTGCGTGCATTTCACGGCATCACTGGAAGGGCTTGGGCCATCCCCACCCCAAGCTGGCAGCTAGAATTTCCCTAGATCTTTCCAGTTACTGAATCATAATTTTATTTTATTTATTTTTTTTTACCTTAAGCCATTTTGAATTGGTCTATAGCCTCAAAGCAAAAGATTCTTATGGACTCTTTAGGCAGCCAGGGCTCTGTCCACAGCACCCCATCCCCAACACCAAAATCCAATTTCAGGAAATGATTTGATAATTCTTCCAACTAGGTGGCAATAGCTGATAAGTTTTCGTGTGTTTCCCCCTCAAGAGCATGGCTAGGAATGTGGAAAGTCAAAGAGCAATCTTAAAGATGTCTTGGGGGATCTGCCTCTTTTTTCTATATCAGTAAATTGGTACTCAGAGAGGGCAAGGGACTCGCCCAGGGTCACACAGCAGGCTTGGTGCTCTGGCTCAGGTTCCCATTTGGCTGCAGAGTTACCTCAGACACGCACTGGCCCCCACCCCCAATTCCAATATGACCCTCTGGTGTTCTCTCTCTCTGTGTTTCTCCATGTCTGCCTCTCTCTGTCTCCGTCCTCTGTCTGTCTGTCTGTCTCTCTCCTTCAAATATACCATCACATGCTGCATGGATAAGCAAAATGCGATGTATCCACACAATGCATATTATCAGGCCCTAACAAAAGGAGAAAGTACTGACCTTCCCCACACCACATGCCAAAAACACGACAGTCACAACCGGCCCTATCGTGCATGATTCCATTTACATGAAATGTCCAGAAGAGGAACATCCATAGACACAGAAGTAGACCAGGGGTTGCCTGGGGCTGGGAGGAGGGAGGAATGGGGAGTGACCACTAGTGGATGTGGGGCTTTCTTAGGGAATGATGAAAATGTTCTAGAATTAGATAGCGATGATGATTTTCAAATCACATAAACTGCTAATGGTCATTCACAGGATACGCATGCTTAGGCAGGAGACAACACTATTTTTTATAGGGCGAATTTTACGGCACGTGGATTATATCGCAGGAAAGCAGTTCTCAAATACAGTCACATGACTGCACATATGCTCGTTGTGTGTGCAGAAAGTGATGGCACAGGGGGATCGCACACGAGCATGGACACTGTTCTCTGGGCTGTGGACAGTGTTCAAGGCTGATTTTGAATCCAGGAGATTTCCCCTTTAGGTTCAGAGGCTCACACCTCAGGTACGATGCCCTGTCATGGGCTCACCAGTGCTGGCCGCAAGATAGCCAGAAAATCCTGAACACGGAGGTAAACACTGCGAATCGCTGGGCCCTGCAGACTCTGAGCCGGGCTTGCTTTCTCTTTTTTTCCAAAAGAGAGATTAGCATTTGTTCATAGTTAAAGACTCTCGAGGACCAACCTGGAACTTTCCTCTTGATAAAATCACAAGGTTCCAAATGAATTGAAAAGAGACTGATTCTGGATGGGATGCGGTGTGATCTCAGTGCTGTTTCTCAGACCCCTCCCCCTGTCTTGAGGACAGTGGATTCCTCTCAGCCGGATTCCTCCCCGTGGGCCATTCTGGGCCATTCCATCCGTGCATGTGGCTCTCACGGAAGCAGAACCAGCCGCCTGGCACAGGCCATGCTGGGCACCCAAGCCCCGCTCACTGCGCCCGGAATGAGCGTGGATCAGAGCCGCAGACTCTGCTGTCCCCAGTCTGTTCCGTTCCCCACTCGGCTCCATGCCTGGAGTCTTATAGACCTGAATGCAGTTCGTCCTACAGGCCACCAGCCGCCAAAGGCAGTGGATGCCTTCATCTGGAAGCCAGCTGAAAACAGTGAGGCCTCGTCCCAGCGCTCCGAGAAGCACTACGTCAAACGCACCGAGAAATGGTGCACCTGGGTACCCCAAGCTCCATGGCAACTCTGACGCCGCCCTGGTTCTGTCTTGTACACCAGCCTCGGACCTTAGCCCTGACGGTGCTCCGGGAGATCCAGAGGGAGGGGTGGGACCCTGCCGGCTCCACTTCTGGCTAGGAAACTGAGGCACAGGGAGGCTTCTCTTAGACATTCTGAGTCTCTGCCTCTGAGCTGTGCAGCTTGCGGGCTGGCCTCACAGGTAGAAATGAGTCATGTCCAGGTGTGAAGGGTCCCCTCTCCTGGCTCACGATGCTCGTCCTGGGTACTGGCCTCCTCCCACAAGGGGCTAGCCTCCACCACGGGCATGGCCCTGAGTGAGAATGTCATGCTCCCACAGTGCCCAGTGTGGAGCAACCAGAACCCGTCCCTGAGGCTGGGGACCGCGTACGCTGGCGGGAGCCCTCTGGCGAGCGGTTTGGTGTCGTTTCCTACAGCTGAAGACACACAGACCTCGTGGCCACAGAGCACTGTTGCCGTATCCCCCGCGCCAAAGGCTTGCACGAGCGCAGCAGGAAGTACGTCCAAGGACATCGGCCGTAGCCGCATTGGGAATAGCCTGGGTCCTTAGTGAGACCCAGGCGTCCATCCACCGTGGAAGGGATGAGCACCATGGGATGCACTCACCCAAAGGCACACCATCAAGAGTGGGGAGGGGATTGACCCTACATCCATCACACCACTGAGCACAAGAAGCCAGGCACAAAAGATATGACATCTGATAAATAATTCCTCGCACATCGCGCCCCAAATCAGGCCACACTAAACTGTAGTGTGTGTTTGGGCAAGCAGGCTCAGGCTGTGTAAAAGCAGGAGGAGGACCAGGAAGCCAGCGCTCCGAGTCGCAACAGTGATGACCTCGAAGAACTGAGGGGGCTGCGTTTGGGCCAGGACACGCGAGAGCTTCTGGGAACATCTATGCCTTAATGTGGTGGTGGGAGGGGCACCTGAGTATTCCCCTGATAATAGTAATATTAATTAATAGAAATAAATATGTATTATGTATACGTATTATGCACTCGTCTGGATGTGTGTTGAGTTTCACAACTTTTATAAAAATGTAAACGCTCATGGATCTACCAACTCATTGGTAGACCCTCCCCTTCTACTGCGATTCCTAATTTCCCACGACCACTTAGCCATAGCGCCCCACGCTCAAGCTTCATAGGCAATCAAGGGCTTTGTGCTACTTTATCAATCACTGCAGGCTTCTCTCTGTCCGCCCCGCCCCTGCCCCCCCCCATGGCATCCTAAGGTTTGCAGAGAGAAGCATGTTCGGGCTGTACCCAGCAACCCTGGCAGAAGGGCTAGTGAGGGTGGGGGATAGAGGGAGCGTGGTCTTCCAGTTTTTCCAGGGATCCGCACACCCCAGAGCCGGCTCCCCAACTTCTGTGCTTGAACACGATATTTTCTGCTTTGTAAACAAAAATGCAAGGCAATGAAAACTTGCCCAGAAGCCTCGGGAATGCTGCGTTCCTGCAGCTCCCCCGTGAAACCTGCTCTCGGCCGCACCCCTGGAGCCTGCAGCCTGTCTCCGCCACCCGCAGGAGGGGAAAACAACACCCTTTTCTTCTCGGCGTCCAATGATGGGCCAGGATCTCCCTCCCCAGAGGAAGGTGCTGTCTGTTTGGACTTGCAGTACTTTGGGGTTTCATTCCGTTTACTTAGTTATTTGCACTTTGTTCAGGTCTGAGGTTGAAAGCGGGTTTTGATGCTGATGGTTCGCGTGAGGTCTGGGCGGCTGGTCTGTTGGAAGAGAACTTGGCACCTCGGCCCTGCAGACACAACCGCAGGGTGGTGGGTGCTGCTTTGGGGCGAGTGTGTCTCTATTTCTGGTTGGCGGCCGCCTTCTTGGTTTGCTTTCACCTGCTTCTCCCCAGTCTCTTGCTGAGTGAGGATCAGAAGCCTGAAGCAAACAAAAGAACCTCTGAACTTTCAGGGCCCCCTGTGTGCAGAGCACCACTGTGTCTAATCCCCACACTTCCCTCTATGAGAGATGTCCTTACTAACATGTGAATTTTGTAGATGAGGACACTGTGGCACAGAGAGGCCAAGCAACTTGCCCAGGGTCACACAGCTACTTCCTGGCTGAGCTGGGATTTGAACCCTGACGGTGTGGTTCGAGGGCTTTGCTCTAACCACTGCTCCCTTCCATTTCCCTGGGGAGATCCCATCCCTAATGGGATGGTGTTCCCATCTCAGAGTTGAGGCAAAGAGAGTGGGGGGAGGAGGTCCAGCCCCAAGACAGATGCTGCTGGAGTTACATCTACAGAGTCCGTTGCTGCTCGGGAGACCATCATGCACACGGGACCTGCGCCTTTGGAGAACCAGCCCCTCCTAAAGACCCGAGAATGATAACAGGAGTAGTAATTACAGCGGTTGTTGTTATGAGAACTGTTCTTCCTCCTGCTGTCCAGCGCCGCTGTCAAGGTCATGCTCTGCTGCTGTATCGGGCAGCAAAAATACCCACCCATGCTCTCATCCTAGCTTCCCACTAACCCCAGACAGAGCCGTCCCCCCCAAGGCCCTGGCCCACACGGCCTCTGGGTCCCTTTCTTTGGCATTTGTGGAAATCCCCAAGCCCTATCCTTCCTGCCCATCTCCAAGAATCCACCTGCAAATGTTTATGGAGCATCCGCTATGTGTCAGGCACAGTTCTAGGCTCTGGGGATACAGCTCTGAGCATTACCCCTGCCAGCATGGGATTTAAATTACCCTCAGAGAGACTGATAATAAGCAAAACAGATATGTAAATCTACAGAGAATACCAGGTGATGATGAGTACCGGGGAAGAGCATAAAGGCTGGGAGGGAGAACAAGGGATACCTGGATGGGCTTGGATGATTTGCAATTTCAAATTGGTGCATTGGGGATGACCTGACTGAGAGGGGCCAAGATGTGAGCAAGGTGAAGAAGCAAGCTCTGGAGATATCTGGAGGAAAAGCTTCAGAGGCAGAGGGAACTGCAAGTGCAAATGTCCTGGGGCAGTTGTGTGCATGGATGTTGGAGAAACAGCCAGGGGGCCAGGGCAGGGCTTTGACTTTTACATGGAGTATGATGGGAAATCATTAGAAATTGTTGATTTTGGGTATGACTCGGTCTGATTCATGTTTTTAAAAGGTCCCTCTGGCTGCTGGTGAGGGAACAGAGTGGAGGGATCGAGAGAGGAATCAAGGACACCAATGAAGAGGCTACTGACATGCCGATGGCAACATGGCTCAGGGGCATGGCTGTGCAGATGGTGAGAAGTGGTCATGGCTGGCTGTGTTTTGAAGGTAGAGGGAGGTGATGGAGATGCGTGGAAGGTGCCGCATGGGCCTGTTTGCCTTGGGGCTTAGGACGGTCTCCGTGGAGAGGCTGTTGGACCCCAACACAGAAAGAGGAGGAGAGGTTCACCGGGAAACATGGGCAAAGGAGGTCAAGGCATGGAGGCCTGGACAAGCATGGGGTCCGGGTTCTTGGGGCTCCACTGGCCCAGATCAAGCCTCATGGGGGCCAGGCACCAAGCCTGCAGGGCAGGCTGTAGGGAGGGTCTGCCAGACCTGCGCTCCCCTCTTCTCTGGCCCCCCCTTCCACTTTAATCTCTGCACCTTGCTCAGCTCTGGTCACTCCAGCCACCCCAGCCTCCCGCTCTGTTCAAGCCCTGTTCCCTCTGCAGATGATTCTCACCTGGTCCCTCGACTCCACTCAAGCCTCTGTCCATAGGCACCTTCCACTCCATCCCCTGCCCTGCGTTCCTTTCTTCACAGCACCCCCATTCATTGGAATTACAGTGTGTATTGATCAGCTTCTTGGTTTAACTGTCCCCTAGACTAGAATGCCAGCGTCCTATGAGGAGGGCTGCCTGCCCTGTTCACTGTGATGCCCAGCACCTGGCAGATAGCCACTGCTCAGCAAATACCTATAGGATGAACGGATGAAGTATGTATGGATCAGTAAAAGGGGGTACTGTCATGATCATAAGCAGCAAGTTCCTTGCTGTTACGGCGCTCGTATTTGTGTGAGGGGCGGGGGCCATCTGGGGCGGGAGCAGGTGCAGAGGCACGTCATGGACATGTAAATAAATAAACCGTGCTGGAGGCTGGCATCAAGCTGACCCATCAGTTTGCGGCCTCTGCCATCAGGTAAAGAACTGAATAGTAATGGAGTCCTGGGGGCATCGGGTGCAGGAGCAGGCATCCCTGAGGCCAGGAGTCCTTCCCTACACCCCAGAAAGCACGCCCTGTCGGGGTGAGAAAGTCCTGCTCTTAATCCCTTTATATCCCACCTTGCTCTGAGCGCAGGTGACACTACTCGATAAATGTACACCAGGCTGTTTGGGAGATGAGACCAGTGTGTCTTCACGCATGGTCTTCTGACACTCTAAAAATTTCTGGAAAAGCGTAGGCACTATTGTGTGAGAATTCTCAGAAGTCAGGACTGCAGGGACTTTCAGGAAATGCTCTCTAATGTCTCCTCCCATTGCACAGGTAAGGAAACGGATGTCTGGGGCCAGGCAAGAGCCGGTGGGCTGGCCTGGCCCAGACCCCAGCTTCTGACCACGGTGCCAGGCCATTTGCTTAGCAAAGGACTTCTAAGCCACACGGGAAGATGGGGGCTTTCAAAGAAATACTAGATGTCTGGGTGGAAAACAAATAGATCACACACAATCGCATCAAATCACAGACACCATTCTCTTGTCATCCCTCCATTTCCTGCTGGGGAAGGTCTCGCTCGTTGCTAGACACTTTTTCTTCTCCCAGCTATGCAGAGATATAACACACAAATAAAACTGCATATACTTAGGGTGCCTGGGTGGCTCAGTTGGTTAAGCGACTGCCTTCAGCTCAGGTCATGATTCTGGAGTCCCGGGATCGAGTCCCACGTTGGGCTCCCTGCTCAGCGGGGGGTCTGCTTCTCCCTCTGACCCTCTTCCCTCTCTTGCTATCTGTCCCTCATTCTCTCTCTCTCAAATAAATAAATAAAATCTTAAAAAAAAAAACTGCATATACTTAAAGTGTACGACGTGATCGTTTGATATATGTAGACATTGTGACTTGATCACCAAAATCAAGTTAATGAACACATCATCACCACACATAGTTACTTACCTGTTTTTTTTTTTTCTTGGTGATGAGATACTTAAGATCCACATTCTCTGCAAATTTTAAGTGCACAATACACAATACAATATAATTAACCATAGTCACCAGGCCGTACATTACATCCCAGCACTTATTCATCCTGTACATTAAAGTTTGTGTCCTTCAACCAACATGCATCCCCCCAGCCCTGGCAACGACCATTCTACTCTCTGTTTCTATGAGTTGGCTATTTTTTTAGATTCCACATACATGTGAAATCATACATGAAGTATTGGTCTCTGTCTGGTTTATTCCACTTAGCACAATGTCTTCCAGATTCTTCTGCATTGTCTCAAATGGCAGCATTTCCTTCTTTTGATGGCTGAATAATATTCCATTGTATATATACTCCACATTTTCACGATCCATTCATCCGTCGACAGACACGCTGTTTCCACATCTTGGCTATCGTGAATGATGCTGCCATGAATGTGGGGGTGCAGGTATCTCTTTGAGGTCCTGATTGCAAACCTGCCATGAACACGGGTCCGCCACCTGCCGGCCCGTCCCTCTGCCCAAGACCTCGGGCCTCAGGCTCACAGCTTTGAAGGCCACCACAGTGGGGTTTACATTGTGCGAACTTCTATTTATGACAAATGGCACTGGTTTTAAATTTTGAAATGTGAATACATAAGGTGATTTCTATTATAAATAACTATATTTAAGTAGAATGTGTGCCGGTTTTTTAAAAATCACTAGATAAAACTAGAGACAAGCACAGATGTCATGAAAAGTGGAAACGGAGGTGCGGATGAGGCTTGGGAAACCATCAGGGGCAGGTGGTGGTTGATGTGGTAGGAAAGTAGTCATAACCAACATCTGCTGAGAATTTACTACGGGCTCGGCTCTGCTCTAAGCACCTCTATGTGTCATAATTAATTCACCCCCCCCCCCAGTGACTCAGTAACAATCCCTATTGGACCATTGGAGAAACTAAGGCACAAAGAGGCCACGGGACTTGCCCACAGACACACGACTAGGAGGTGACGAGGCTGGAAGGGTCGTTAGATGAATGACCCCCTGACTAAGGGTCATTGGTGGGAAGGCCCCGCCGTGATGGGCCTGGACGTGTCCTGAAGCTGTGTGTGAGTTAGCCTTCCCCAGGCTGGCCTTGCCTGCGCGGTGGGACAGGGGTGTCATCCCCTGTAGATACCAGCTGCGGATAAGGCCTCCAGGAAGCTCCACGGCAGCTGAGCTGGGCTTTGATTCCTAACCTACCACGGGTGTTATAAAACCACTGAATGCGATTGACTGCAACCGTGCCCTGGGTGGAATCGGTCATTGCCATGGCTAATGGCATTTGCAGACCATTAGCTGACCTTGGCTTATTCTTCTGCTGAATCAGGGCCCTACCTACCGCAGGCTGACAGGGCCTTCATGCGCTCCTGTCCCATGGCTCAGGACCCAGGTGGGAGCAGGTACACTGGGGCAGCTCTGGGTGGCTGACTATGTTGAGAGCAAAGTCAGGACTTGGGGTTTGGGGCAAGAGCAGAGTGGGAGGGCCCAGAGGGGCTTGCTCGGATCAGAGGATGGGAAGTCCTGGGTCCTGGAGACCCTTTTTTCCTTCATTTCCCAGAGGAACCAAAATGCATGCTAGCAGGCCCTCAGAAATTGCTGATCTGGTCCATGCTGGTGGTGGTTGGGCGGGATGGGGGGTGGGGGGGGGGAGGTGTTCTTAATTAACCTGAGTCAGCATTTGGGTTTGCTGGATTGGGAGGGCTTCCTGGAGGAGGTGGTCTGGAAGCTTGTCCTTGAAGGAGTCACTGCTGGACTTTAGGAGAGATGGAAGATGCAGGGAAAGTATTCCAGGCACGGGTTGGGAAAAGTGGGAATATATGGAGGCTAGAACCTGGGGTGGGAGGCCCACAGCAGGAGGCAGGCATGGAGCACATCATGAGGGACTCCGATACCAGGCAAAGAGGGTGGGAGAAATGAGAGAACTGTTTTTGTTTGTTTTTTGTGTTTGTTTAGTTTAAATAAATTGAATTTTTAAAAACATCAAACTAGAGACTTTGTAATTTTTGTTTGTTTTTCCCTTACCTGTGGAATGAACACTCCACACCTAGCTCCCACCTACCCGGCAGGTAGCCGCAGGCTGGGGGTGCCATAGCTGGACACGGTGGGCCCCCTGCTATGTGATCGCTACCCGGGGATGCCGGCCTGATGTCGCCAGGTGCTTGGTCTTGGCCAGCAAAGTCAGAAATCTGGACTTTTTTTTTTTAAGATTTTATTTATTTATTTGTCAGAGAGAGAGAGAGAGCACAAGCCGGGGGAGCGGCAGGCAGAGGGAGAAGCAGGCTCCCCGCTGAGCAGGGAGCCCGATGTGGGGCTGGATCCCAGGACCCCGGGATCATGACCTGAGCCGAAGGTGGACACTTAACCAACTGATCCACCGAAGTGCCCCAGAAATCTGGATTTTTACATAAGAACTTGAAACATGAATAGATTGGCACTTGCATGGGCAGCCTCTGCCTAGGCATCTCTAACGGTTGAAGATTTTGTCAGCAAGGGGTAGGTGGCCGGGGGGTGGGGGTGGGGGTGCAGAGAAACCTGGGCATGATCACATGTGATTGGGTCCAACTCCTGAGCAGACATCCTCCCGGGACTCAGAGTTGTGTTGGGGGCGGCGGGGCCCATGGCTTCTTGGAGGCATCTGGTTTCCAGCAGCCTCCCAGCATGGCGCCCACACCATCTGGAACCACTTATGGAGCCCGTGTTCCCATGTCTCTGAGAGCACAAGAGTCAGAGACTCTGTTTGACCTTGGCTGTGACCTGCGTGGATGGGAGAGAGAGAGGGGCTGAGTCCCCCAAGCACAGGCTGCTCTGGTTACAGCCCAGGACCCCTGGGCCCTCCTGGCGCCTACATTAGCATATATTAGCTAATCAAGAATAAATTCACAGCTTGCCCTTCCCTGGGGACAGGAGAAGGAGCCAAGACATCAGTTGGAGGGCTTTTCTGACTCAGAAATCTCAGGGGTTGGAGCCCTCAGCTTTGACTGGATAGAAAGGCAAATGGCCAAGGGGTGGGCAAGGGGGTGGAAGTGTGGGAGTGAGAGAGCCAGATACTTTGTGGGGATGGGGAGACCCCAAGTGCAACTCAGCATGTCCACGCCTAGCTCCTGACTTCTGCCTCCCTTTTTCCTTTTTTCTCTCCAGAAGGGATGGGGATTCCATTTGGGAGCGAATGGAGGGGGCAAGAATGAGGCAACACATCAGGAGTGGTCAGTGGGGGTTGAAAAACAGCCCGGACCAAGGAAAGTGTCAGGAGAACTAGAAGAGAAGGGGGCAGGACCAGGGAAGCCCCAAGGGCAGCCTGGAAACAGGCCCGTGGGAACCATGCGGGGGCGCGGTGTCCAAGGAAGCGGTCCGGGTCAGAGTGTGGAAGGTTGGCCCCATGGGAGGGTGATGGTCAATACCTGATGCACCCGAGAATGGAGTGTGTTCGGGGCACTGGTTAAGGGCTTTATGGGAATCCACACCTTTCATTTTCCCGAAATCCTCTGAGCTGGGTGGTTTCGTCATGCCCACGATGGGGATGAGAAGCGGGGCGTTTTATCCAGCAGCACAGAGCTCACAGTCATGGAACCAAGTAGGGCCCTGCCTCCTCCGGGGCCGCCCAGACGGGCATGGCCTTTTCACGGGCAAACGTTGCCAGGTCTGAAGGGCCCTTCACAGAGAAGGAGACAGCCTCGTGCATGTCCTCAGCACAGACAGGTGGTCACACACGGGGGTCCTTCATGATGGCACCAGAGGCAGGATGGCAGGGTTTTGTTTTTGTTTTTGTTTTTATTTCTGTTTTTGGAATCTCTCTGCCCTTCCTCCCCCTCTCTTCTCCTCCTGAGTCCTGGACAGAAACCCACCTCTGTTCTGCATTTCTGGATCAGCGGAAGTCAGTGTGCTCTGTGACCCCAGCAGCCGGTCAGGTTGGGGCCGTCAGGAGTGCGTGTGTGCGTGCCTCCCCCCGACACAAAGACACACACGCGTTCACACCTGCGCTTGCAAACACACTTACGCGCTCCTACACACGTGCACATCCATTTATCAAACACACTCATGCACTATAAACACGCACTCGGACACACATACCCACACTCATGCACACACGCACACACTCATACACTTAGACAACGCACACGCACACACACTCGTACTACCAAACCTCTTACTCAGATGCTCTAAACTTGCCCTTGTTGAAGACCTCATTCCAATCCACAATATACAAATCACCGCACAAACACACCCCCACATATGTAGCCTCATCCATTAGCAAGCTCACAAACGCATCCACTTGTCATCCAAAGCATGTAAACACAAGCATGTCCCCAATTATACTTTCTGAACACAAACACATGCTTGCTCATCTGTTTCCATCCACTGAACATCTCTTGCGCCCCTGGCACTTCTTTGTAACGCCTCCTGTCAGGTGTCTGTGGGGGCGAGGAGGAGCATCTAGCCATGGGGCTTGGCAGGGCTGCCAGGGGGAGAACAGAGTGAAGCCAGGTGTTGAATGAAGAAAGGGAAGTTGCCTGGAAAGTTGGAAGGATCATTCATTCATTCATTTTTGCTTGAAACTATATCTTCGCTTGCTTGTGAATTATCTATGTCCCCCAGTAGAATAGAAGTCCCACTGGGGCAGGATTTTGGTTTTGTTCCTTGCTTTGTCTCTAGTGATTTGAGCAGAATCTGACATTCATCTGAGCTCCTAATACATACTATTGAATGAATGAACGCATACATTAATCCTCCCCGAAGAATTCTGATGGAGGTGATTTAGCTCATATGTGATGCAATGCGTTGTTTCAAAATATTCACAAGGAGCAAGGATCTTTCCACCCCTAACAGAGTGGAGGATGAAATTAGTGGGGTTTTCACTGGGAGATAGTGAGTTAGAATAAGTGGATTAAGCAGAGCTGAGGTCTGAAAACCTGCTGGGTATTTCAGGGTTCTGGAAAGGGGAGAGGATGGGAGAAGGAGGAAGGAAGAAAGAAAGGAAGGAGAGGAGAAGAAGCAGTTGGAAGGAGAGAGGCAGGGAGGAGAAGGGAGGAGGAGGGAGACAGGGAGAAATCGAGGAGCACTGACACTTGTCTCTGAGAACTAAGTGGCCCACTTTCTGAACATCAGTTGGGAACGAACCAGCCCAGAGGAGACAAGGGAAGGTGGGGATATGCGGGGGTCACTAATAGCATGGTTTCGTACAAATTTCTGGGCTTCAACTGTGCGTGAACTTAGGGGCTGGACTATAGCAGGTTTCTCGAGGGGTCATCGTGGGTGGATTTCAGGTGGTGCCAGGATGCACACTTTTAATTTTTATAACCATTTATCAGAAGTAAAAGAACTAGCTATGAGGTCATGATTATTATTCCCAAGGATGAGGTTAACCTCCACAAGGCAGCTGATGTGAACTGGTTTGAGGAGACAGATCTAATCACGGGCAGGCGAGAGGCGGGTATGCCCCACCATGCTGGGGGGTGTGAATGCTCCCGTTTGGGAAACACAGACCTGTGTGACATCAAAGGAAACTTCCAGCTCCCTGACTTTAAGGTATGACAGGACCTGGTTCTCAGGCCAGTGGATGAGTTAACCTGAGAGAGGGGATCCATGGAGCTCCCTGCACCCTTCATCACCCTGCTCTCCAGAAGAGGAAGGAGAGCGTATAAGGTCTTACTGGAGTGAAAGGCTGCACCTCCATCCTCATGAAGCCAAGAAGCACCCTGAGCGGATGAGAACAATTCTGATTGGTGAATGCTGTAGATTCCAAATAAGGTAGACTCTGAGCCTCTGTGCTGGCTGTTCCCACCTCTTAGATACTTTTCCCTGTGCTACTTGTTCAGCTGTTCTTTCTCATCCAGGTCCCCACTCCTGTGCCACCTGAGTGGGACAGCTTTATTGGCATGCCCTGTGCGACATCCGCCCGCCCACCCCCACCACTCTCTGGTCCAAGATTTCATGTTGTTTCCTTGGCTGGAATCACCTTTTTTATTTGCCAGCGTGTCAAGCGTCCGTCTCCCCCATATGTGTCAGCTCCAGGAGGGAGGGACAGCATCTGGGGTGTTGACGGCTGGTTCCCAGCAGGGGCTCTGGTATTTGCTGAGTGATTGAATGAATGGCCACGCAATATTCTGGTTATCTGCCTCTACCTCTTAAACATGCTCTTTGTTACACAGTCAAGATAGGCCAGGCTTGTTCCTTTATCTCTTTCTTCCGGGACAGACCGGGAGGGCCTTCAGACGGCCACCAGACCTAGCACGGCGGGCTTAATAACAGCAATGGAAGGACAAAAGCTAGAGCTGAACACTATTTAACCAGAACCTGTGCCTATGGTCCATGGAGAGAGCTCATCGAGGGCCCCGAGCCATCTGCGCCTGCTTTGGGGTGCCCTGGTCAGCCGGGCCCCCAGCAGCGGGGAGGGAAGCCCTGGCCCCCTGAGGACGCCTGGCAGATTTGCTGGTAGCTTTTGCACTCAGGGAGAGGCTTTGTGAAGACAAAAGCTTCGAAGGCCAGGCCCAGCTGCCCGTCAAGGTTGCCAGGTTGACGCATCTCCATGGAGACCATAAAAGCACATCTGTCCCCTCTCACTTCCCAGGGAGGGTGTCTGCTCTGGATCTGCAGGGCCCGGGCCTGGAACCTTCTGCGGGGGAGCACCTCCCATACCTCCTCCCTCCCCGCCTCCCCAGGCAGAAGCCCAGGCTGGGTCCCCCTGCCCAGGCAGAGGACAAGAAGGAAGGCAGACGCTGCTTTCCCCAGGAGAGGGACAGCTTGTGGGACAGAGCAGACAGAGGGGCTGGGCGCAGAGGAGGCCCCGAGGGACTCCCTCCCATGCCGGTGACTGGGCTGTGGCTGCTGGGCTCCTGGGAGTCTGGGGGTGTGGGGGGGGAGACAGCACCAAAAGCTGGGTGGGGGCCTGTCCCGGCAGGAAGAAGCAACAGCTTCTGTGGGGCTCAGTCTCCCCGCCTCCAGCCCTGGAACCCCATGCCTCCCTGCTTGCTGTAGCTCCCGGCTCTGGGCATCCTGCTTCTCTGTCTTTCCCTCACTCTCTCTGGAACTCTCTCTCCTCTCAGTTCTGTCTCTCTCAGTCTGTCTCCCTCTGTGCATTCCTCTCTCTCTCCTGTCTCTCCATCTCTCTCAGCATGTGTCTCTGTCTTGTTTTTCTCCTTTCTTGGCCCCACATATAACCAACAAGAGTCGTTGTCTCCGGAGCTCTAGAAGCTATTAGAAATTGTCACATTGTTCACAGCCCCCTCTCCTGCCCCGGGGCTAGTTTGAACCCTGGTCTTGACCCCTTGAGCCTGTTGCCCCAGATTATCCCCCCTCTGAGCTCTGTCTCCTCCCTCTCCCCACATGGCAGAGGGGACCCTTTGCCAGCAGGAAGGATGTTTAGGGGAGGAATCTCAGGTCCATGCACCAGCACTCCCGCAGGGAGGGAGTGACCTGCTTGATCATGGGTTCATCTCTACCCTCTGAGTCTCCCTTCCCCCATCAGAAGAGCATATCTAATTACCGTGGGCCAGACCACAGGAGTGCAGAGAGAGCTAAGTCAGAAAAGAGGTATGAATATCCTTTGCAAACTAAAGCGGGAGCATAACCCTAATGCCATCGAGGACCCGACCAGTAGCACAAAGGAGCCAAGAGGGAAGTAGACCAGTGCCCAGGGCAACATGGAGGGAATGGGGACTGTGACAAACCACAGAGCCCAGGCTGGAAAGGGCACACGACATAGCTCTAGTTAATTGTCACTAATCAGACCCCCAGACCCAAGATGGCCAAGATGCTAAAAATTGGATTTTTATTTAAATTCTTAATGCTGACAGCGTCTCTGGGCTTGGCTTCATTGCCATCGGGCTGAGTCCTCTGGAATCAACCTAGTGTCTTCCCGGGAAAGCATCCGAACCCCCATTTCCCTATGGAGCTAGATTGTCTGTAGGGCGCATGGTGATGCTAGAGCGGAGGCTTGAACTTTTACCCACAAGCAGGCACGGACGGAGTCTTAGGTTTAGAGCCCCAGAGTGACTAGCCCACCGTGCTGGCCACTCCCAGTCCCCGGACCCTGCGCCTCTCTGTGCTCCGGCAAGTGAAGGGTTCATGCTAGGCACGAGACAGAAGGCTCTTTAGGACGTGCTCCAGAGCCATGGCCAGTGTCCATGAAATATTTGGACTAATCCACCCAGCTCCGCACTGGCAGGCAGAGAGGGAAGGGAGAGTCTGTGATCTGGGAATTTGAGCTCTGATCTGAAAGTATCCTTTTATTTTCCCTTACAGTATGTGTGACAGTATTCCTGCGGCCACTGCCCGCCGGCTGCTATGAGGAGAGACAATGTTTGGAGGAATTTTGGAGCCCAGGCTGGGGACCATCTGTACGGGGTGGGGAGGGTAGGGGGTGTGGATCACGTTTGCTGAGCTGGCCTTTTCGACATTTTCCTCTGAGGAAGGGTCTGCGTTTCAAGAGGTAGCCCGTAAGCCAGTGTCCCTGCTGCCCTCCATGGCAGTGCCAACCCTACTTTCAAGGCCTAGCTCTGGTGCCCCTCCTCCAGGAAGCCTTCCTTGATGTCCACAGAAGCACATGATGATGTTCAGGCCATCGGAAGTCTTCCAGCTCTTCCAGGCTGTGCTCTTGAGAGAGATAAAAGATGGGCAAAGGCAGGACCACCTCCACTTTGAGAGACCAAGAACCAAGATGGAAGTCTGTTCACAGGGGCTCAAAACATCCGCACACGACGTGTGTCGTAGCAGCAAGAGCTCAGAACCAAAAGACATCACATCTCCACCAGTGAGAACCAGCGAGGTGCACCACAATGGGGCCACACCGTGGACTCTGTCCACCATCAGAACGAGGCAGCTCCGTGTGAGCAGAGAAGACGTGTCTCCCAGCTGAAGAAAGCGAGAGAAGCGAGCCACAGAGCGGTGTGCACAATGCATGTGCTGCCAGGAGAGTGGAAACAGGCTGTGTCCACTGCTCACAGATTCGTCCATCCAGAACCAGGGGCCAGCTGCTGATCTTGACACTGAAGTCTCAGCAGGGAAAGAAGCAGGCAGGTCCCCATCCTCGTAGAGCTGTTACTGACTTTCTCTTTTCTTTTCTTTCCTTCCCTTTGTCTTTCTGTCTTTGTCTTATTTATTTTATTTTTTTATGTGTTTATTTTGCACAGATGCTGTATATGAAGGGACATCCTCCAGAAGGCCCCCCGAGAAACAGCTCCCTGATTTTCAGTGGTCACCTCTGGGAAACAGGAACGGGAGGGAGATTCACTTCCCCCAGATGCCCTTTTGTGTCATTGCTTTTCCTTTGTGTATCCTACCTAGTTAACATTAGTTTCCGTAGAAGATTCTAGAACTTCAGCTACCGTTCCCTTGCAATACACAAGGAGGGCGTCTGCCTTCTGCACCCCATGCTCCAGCGCACTCTCAGACCAGCTGGAAGAGTCCTCTGCCCTCGCTCACTGGATTATGCTGTCGGCCAGCAAACTCACTCTGTGTGTATGTCCTGGGTGCTTTGCTAACACACTGAACCCCCCAACACTCTTTGAAGGAAGCACAGGGACGGTTCCCATAATGCAGATGAAGAGAGTGATGGCTCCTAGTTTATAACTTTTCTAGTTTTGTGCCACGTTCAGGCTCTCTATGCCCCAGAAGTTAGCGTCATAAAACAAGAACATTTATTCTGCTGACACAGCTGAGATGTGCGCTGGCCTTGGTGGGGTCAGCCTGTCCTTGCTCTGCTGTGTAGCGCCGGGTTGCTGCGAAATCATCTGAAGACCCCACACTCACAGTGATGCTGAGGCCCGGGGCTGGGGCTCCTCCATCGATTCCATCCCTCTCTGTGGTCTCTCATCATGGTGTCTCCAGCAGAGCTTCAGGGTAGCTAAACTTGGTGGCTCAGGGCTCCCAAGGCACAAGTCCGAAGGGGGGGGGTGATAAGAGCGGAATCTGTACCACCTTCCTTGACCAGGCTTTGAAAAAGTGCAATGTCACTTCCAGCACATTCTATCCCTGCTGACAACTCATTCATAGTCCACAGAAAGCGAATTAAAGTCTTCTTCCAGTGGAAAGAGTGTTAAAGAATCCACAGACAGATCTTAAAGCCACTACGCACAGCAAGGCAATGGTTGTAAGATTTGAACCCAGACAACAAGGCTCCAGAACTTAAGCTCTTGGCCACCTGCTTCACCTCTTCATTGTCTTCTCTTCTGGGGAAAAATGCTGCCCTCAGGCCAGAGCGCATAACAGGTGTTCAATAAATGTTTTTTTGTTTATGTCGCACAGACTGCAAAATACCATGGGCCCAAGGACTTGAAACGAACCTAGCTCTCATCTCCAGAGCTCAGGGAAAAAGTGGGCCGGAGAGGTGCGAGCAGGAAACATGCAGGGGCTGCTGGTTAGAGGAGCTAACGAGATCACCGAGAGGCTTCCACGTCACCTGCCATGACACGCAGCTCTGATGGGGGAAGAGCCGGCAGTGTTTCCATAGTAACCAGAAGAAGGCCTGGCACCAGCTGCTGGACACCAAGCATCCTTCTCTGCAGGCTGCTTCCAGGGAACAAAACTAACCAACTCATAGGAGCTGAGGATGGTTATCGCCTCAGCACCAGGGACGGGATCTGTTACTCTGGCAGAAGCGAGACAATGGGGGTAGGCTTCGAGACAGAAAGGAGCGGGCGGCCAATTCTTGTTAGAATGGCATGGGAATAAAGAAAAAAAAAAAAGCAGAGATCATCTAAGGCAGCAAATAAGTTTCATTCATTCATTGATTCACTCAACAAACTTTCATGGCGCATCTGCTCTGGGCCAGAAGGTCTTCTAGGAACTGAACCGCAAACAAAAGGTCTGTTCTCTTGGGGCTGACGATAAACTGAATACATCTGAAGGGAATCATTGTACCAGCTGGTGGCAAGCACTGTGGGGAAAATAAAGCAGGGCAGGGGGACGAGGGTGGGGGGGAGTGGCCTGGGCAAGCCTCGCTGGGAAGCAGGCAAGTCAGCGAAGAAAATTAACCTGGAGAAAAATAGATCTTAAACCTTACATTAAAGCCTCTTAGATGAGGACATGAGAATCTGTTTTCTATGAGCGATAGCTGATGAGGGAAAAGTAGAATTTGTGGCATGGTCCATTCTTGGTACCAGCCTTTAAGATATTTTAGGAGCACGATGACTCTGGGGATGTGACCCAGCAGAGTATCAAGACTAGAGGCCTGATTTCTCATCTTTCTGGTGATTCATTTTGCCTAGCAAATATTTCCGGAACCCTAACTATGTGCCGAGGCCCGTGCTGAGCAACAGTTTGTCAGTTGTGTGATTTTGGACAAAGGACCTTTCTGAGTTGGGTGGGTTAGGTCCGAAGCAGTCAACAGGAGGACTTTGGGGCCAATGGAGGGGAGATGGAGTTCATTTGCACACAGGAGGGATTAATCAGGAATGGATTCATGCTCTCTGAGTTTGGAACAGGGACTTAAGAGAAGATAGGTAAACAGTCTGAGGGGCCCAGCCCGGGTGTGTGTCTGACCAAGCAAAGGGAGGGGCATTTTCTCTGTGTGTCACCTCTGATGGAAGCTCTAGACTAGACCAGTGCCCTGCAGGCGGTAGCATCTTTCGAGGAGACATTTTGTCAGGATTCTTCTGACTGCAAGTGACAGAAACCCAAATCAAATAGACTGAAATGAAAGGAGTATATTAGCTTACATAAATTAAAGCTTGAGGTGCTTGCAGCTTCAGGTATGGCTGGATCCAGGGTTTAAGTGACCTGGATATGGAAACATGGATCTGTTTCTCTTCATCTCTCAGTCCTGCTTTCCTCCTAGTTGGCTTGATTCCTGACTGGCTGCAACGATGATGAGCAGCACCTCGTGCCTTGATTCTGTCCTCACAGCAACTGCTGTAGCGAAAGACACCTCTTTTCCAATTGTGGCAGCAATGATCTCAGGTTCGACTCTGATTGGACCAACCAACTCGGGTCACGTGACCACACCCTGCTGGGGACTGAAGCTGGACAATGGATGGGCCAGGCCTGGGTCACATGCCCATTCCTGGACCCAGGGATGGAGACAGCCCCACCCCAACCACATAGGTTGAGCATGGGGGAGGGGTGGTCCCACAAAAGAGAATGTGGTGCCGTCACCAGATGGAGGAATAGACTCTGATAGTCAGGAAGACCCAGCGCCCATGACACGGACCCAGCGCCCATGACACTTCCTCCCCTTAGTACAAGTGCCCCTGGGGGCAGCCCTTTCCTTGTCAATGAAATGCGGGCTGCATTCATTTCTCACACCAAATACGTCAAGATGGTGCGTGGCTCATTAAGAAGAAGGATGAGCCACACCACTGGATTTTAATGCTTTAAAGACGACTTCTCCTCCATCTGTTTAAGGATTACTATTCCTTGAAGAATTCAGCTCCACACGATAAGTGTTAATACCTTATTTCTTGCGGGACTCTGCAGTCTGGAGTTGGAATTGATAGTGAACAGAATAAAATAATTTGCTTTTATCAGCATCCTCCACAGAAACTTGTTTGCGGCCAGGATGGGCCTCGGAGGAAAATGCTTCACCTCCTTAATCCCTCCATAAGATTCCTAAATCACAGCCGTCACTCAGCGCCACTCAGCCAGAAATGACCGGCGCTCTATAATAATAAAAACAGAATTACGGTCGCTGTCACCTCCCGCTGACGGCTCCTTTAGGGCCGGCTGAGAGCGGGACTCCAGAGTTAGCTATCTTGGAGGACGGCAAGGACGGACCCACGGGCTCTGCCAAGAGGCGGGCGGCCCGGGCTGCAGGGCTCCCGACACCCCAAGTCAGCATTAATGACCCTTTCCTGTACCCTGGAGGTGGTGGGCCCACTGCAGATCTACAGATCGCGGATGTGTTTCATTTGGTTTTTAACAAGTAAGTCACCAAATCTGGTCATTGGGAATTGCCGCATGAAGATGGAGCTCTTGCGCTCTGCCTGGAAGATCGGCGAGTGGAGAGCCCGGCCTTGGGGTCAGAGCTCAGACCCTGCAGACAGACTGCCAGCTTCCACTGCCCCGGGCACGCAGGGAGAGCCATGCACCGGAGAGCTGTCGCCGTGTTGCTTCTATGTCCGTTTGGCTTCATGCCATTCTTGTCGTCATCTTGAGTGGTGCAGTGGGTTGAATTGTGACCCCCAAGAAGCTCTGTCCAACCCCGAACTTCTGGTACCTGTGAACGGGACCTTATTTGGAAAAGGGGTCTTTGCAGATGTAAGGAAGGGAAGGATCTCAAGAGGAGATCACACTGGATTCACCAGGTGGGTCCTAGATCTGCGTAAGGCCAGGAGAAGAGGCATGAGGGAGAAGGCAGTGTGAAGATGGAGGCAGAGATTGGAGAGCCACAGACTAAGGAAGGCCAGGAAGAGCAGGGAAGGAGTCTCCCCCAGAGTCTCCAAGGGGAGCACAACCCTGTGGACACCTTGTACTTTGGGGGGAGTGCAGTATGAACCGAGTAAGCCAGGCTAAAGGTAAGTGCATGGTCCTCATCCTCGTGGCCAAACATGGCTCATTAGATCTACTTTCTACTCACCGGAAGCGGAAAGAGAGAGGATGGAAGAACAGAGAGGTTAAGTAACCTTCAAAGTTTGCACAGCCAGCTTGTGAGCGAGAGAGAGCCAGTCTCTAGTCTGTGGCTCTTACCTGCTTCCCCTCAGGCAGGCCAGGGCTGAGAGAGCCCGTATGCGGCCCTTCACATACAGTAATGCCTTTAACTTCCCAAGAGGTCAGACCTCTTATTACCCTCACATTACAGATGAGGAAGCTGAGGCACAGAGGGCTTAAGTACGGTGGCACAGGTCACACAGCCCATGAGTGGCAGAGCTGGGGGATGAACCTGGGAGGCTGTGCATGTGACCCCGGTTCTCTACGATTCCACCAACGAGACAGTGGATTTTCACAACGAGTCCTAGCTTGTTAGATTGTCTTCCGTCCTGACTCTTCAAGTAATTGGGCCCATTTTAATGCAACTTCACTGAATCTGGTATTGTTTTAACATAAGTGGGATCAGGAAATCACATTCTTTTTTGCCCAAAGGAAAAAATATTACAAGAATTTGCCTCACAAGGAGGCTTTCAGGAAGGAATCACATGTGTGATGAGGCGGGAGATTGAGTTTCTCACCTCTGCAAGATCACCGCGGGCTGCAGATCTGGATCGGTCTCTGCTCCTGTCACTGCTGCCCCCTCTTTGGTCTGTTTTCTTCACTGCCCTGTCTGTCTGTCTCTGGGCGCTGAGCACAGTGCCCCGCACTTGCGGGTGGTTGAATGAATCTCTCCCTCTCTCTGCTTCAGTCTCTGTCACTGTCTCTCTGTTTGTCTCTGTCTCTCTCTGTCTCTGACTTCTTGAGGCTTGTGACTCAGGGCCCCCGCCCTTGGTCCCATCACTCCAGGAAGGAGACGGATGGACCCGGGCCTGTGGTGATCAGCGCCTGGATTGGGGGTCTGATTACCTGTCTATGGAACATTGATTTATGGGTATTCTCCCTCTCTTCCAAGACTCCGGATTGCAGCTAATTTACTGATGGTCTTAAATCACCTCCTCCCCGCACACAGCAAAGCCACGCAGGAAGCACCATCTATCATGTGCCTCCCGTAACCACTGACTTGAATAAAACAAGGGCAGGAAAGAGAAATACCCACCTCCTTGCCAAGGATGGAGGCTCGGGGGTGTAGGGGGGAGCTGGCTGTGTAATTTATCCAGAAACGGTGCAGCCCACACACAGCCCGCTTAATTTCATGTTTGGCTGCTGATGGGTTTTCATTTATAGATAATATAAACAGGTTGACAGGGCCCTAATTAACTGATTTGTGGTCCTTTGGGAACAAATGGTTATTAATATTCATAAACATTTGTAACGCTCAGGCAGATGCCCGGCCCTGACATGATCATAATATGTCCTCAACTGCGTGCACCTGTGATTGCTGATTTGTCTCTTGCCCATGGACACCGGAGGGCGTTGACAAGTGCTGATGGCCCCTTGCCAGGAGACGGGTCCATCTCTTGATCACATCATTATGCGAGGTTTGCCGATTACAACTTGCTGGATCTTCCCTGATCCTTTTTTCTCTCTGGGTGTCGCTGGCCCAGCTCTCCTCTGATCCCACCCATGAATCTCTTTGAGACAAGCCAAGAACTCCCTCCTTCAGGAAGCCTTCCTGGATTGACTCTCTCCATGGTGAGGCCATCTTTCCATAGCCTAGTCTGTTGGTGCCGTGTAATTGTTTACATGAGGATTTGGTTTTTAATGTTTCTAGGCTATTTTATCCAAGAATGTCCTGCCTCATGAACTTTTCCTAAAATCAGGGACAAATCAATTTCTCCCTTTGGCCGTGGAGTGCCATCTTAGGCAAAGTTGGTTGCCATGGTGATAAACTGTGGTAAATAACAAACAAACACCAACAACTGGCCTCTAGCTGGCTCTTTATCATATGCCACGAGTCTCTACCTGCTTCTGTCTATTCATCGTCTTGCCACAGCCCCGTGAAGCAGCACGAGGGGCTTCCCCATCTTCCAGAGTGGCCCAGGAACTCAGCCAAGACCTTAAGTCATGAGTGGCACAGTCAAAGTGTCTCTTAAAAGAACCTCTGGGGACGCCTGGGTGGCTCAGTCAGTTAAGCATCTGCCTTCGGCTCAGATCATGATCCCAGAGTCCTGAGATCAAGTCCCGCATCGGGCTCCTTGCTCAGAGGGGAGCCTGCTTCTCCCTCTCCCTCTGCCACTCCTCCTGCTCATGCACTTTCTCTCTCTGGCAAATAAATAAATACAATCTTAAAAAAAAAAAATCTCTGGAAGAACTCATGACATCCAGTCCATATGGTTTAATCCAGTGACTTTAAAACTTTCTTTCTGTGACACGTAGCATGAAATGTATTTTTCATCATGACCCGCACCACATACGTGTGCAGAGACACACATGTGGGCGTACGCATACACGACAGAATTGACAAGACTTGTAAAGCAAGATCTACCTTACGATATGTAAAACCATCTGTTAGTTCCCTTCCTGTTCTATTGTCTTCCACCCTATTCCATCCCATTCAGAAAAATTCTGACCCACTGAGTTTATTTCTTAAGTTAGTAATAGCTCACAGTAACATGGTGGGAAGCAAGACACACAAACACATGGAAAAGATGTTATACATTTCCTTAAAGCTTTATAAATAGTGATACTGACACTTTTCTAGAACTTACTAGGTGCCAGGCACTGTTCTTAGTATTTTTCAATTATTAACTCAGTCCCTAGCACAACCTTATGGAGTATTACATGAAATTGCCAATACCGACAATTTCCTATGGGGAGCAGCCATTGTATATGGGTGAGCTTAATATACAGCCTCATGATAATTCCATTTTACAAACAATAAAACTAAGGAACAGAGAGGTTAAGTAACCTACCCAAGGTGACACAGCTGGTGAGGTTGCTGTGAATCACGCTCAGGCAGGCTGGCTCAAGCCCCCGTCCTCCTAACCATTGTTTGGCAGATGCTCTTGAGTCACTGACTACTCCAGAACACCAAGGAAGCTTTCTATAGGATTTCTGAGCTTCCCTGGCCTGTTCAGACATCACAGTATCCAGTGCCCCTGCACCCCTAAAGCACCCCCACTCACATCGAGTCCTCCATGCTTCGTCTCCCTCCTCGAGGGCCGCCGAATTTGCCAGTGACTTAGAGACAGTACAGTGTGATGGCCCACTGTGCCCTCCTCGAGCTGGTTTGTAACTGGGTTGCATTTAGCAAACACCAGTGTAAAAAAGTAGTCAGAGGCCCACTGAAAGGCTGAGCCTCGTTACCTAATGAACACAGGGAAAGGATTGGGCTGGAGGAGGCGTCAGAGTTCTGAGAGTCCGACTGCCAGGCCTGCCCGGCACCACACTGTGCATCAGAACGTCCCCAACACTTGATGACCCGCCCTGTCACAAAACCTTCCAGTTACACAGTCTCCTGTGAGTCCAGGGCATCATCCATCAGCTTCTGGAAATTTGAATTACATCTTGCAAGCGGTGAGGTGCTTGCTTACAGTTTATTGGCCTCTGCGGGCCTTTCATTTCCTTGTAAGCATCAGGACCGTCAGGGTCTGTGGGTTCCAACCAAATAGCCATCACCCAGCTCTGCTGTGGAGCCTGGGGAAGGCAGCGCCCTCCTCTACGGAAAACAATGCGGTAGGACCCAAAGCTGAGCTCGGCTCAGGTTCTAAAATTACTGAACAAAGGGAGTATCAAGTGTAGGAAAGACTGAGTCTGATTCAAACCCCAGAATGGATCTCAACTTGGGTAGATGAACCCCGTCCTGAGTGGCCCTTGGCAACTGAGACTCGCCTAGGTCTCCACCTCCTAGTGGGCGGGGCTCCGTGCAGGGGCGTGGCCGGCTGGGTTATTTACATGCATTCATCTCCATAGTCGGTGTTTAATTATTAGCATTACGTTTACTCTTATATTTGTTGTAAGACTAAAGCTACTCTTCCCATGTTTTATATTCTGTCAAGTGTATCCAGCTGTATTTATGTCTGGTGCAACTCCCTGCTATCCTAACACTAAAAATATCTGTTCAAGGGACACTGATTTTGAAGAGCATCTGGTGGGACAGGATTGAAGAGAGCTGGATGCTCGACCTGCCTCTCATTTACCAACCGTGTGACTTCGGGGAAGTCATCTAATATTTCTGAGACATATGTCCTCTTTTTTCTAGACGAGCGACTCCACTGAGGACAATTTTGCCCATAGGGGACATTCGGCAATGTCTGGAGACATACTTTTGGGCTGTCACCCTCTGGAGGGGAGGATGCTACTGGCATCTCGTGGGGGAGTGGACAGGGATGCTGCTAAATATCTTACAAGGAACAGGACCACGGCTCCTTACACAGTAGGATTGCTCAGCCCAAAGTGTCAACAACGCTGAGGTTGAGAAACTCTGGTTTAGACTTACAAAAGGTATACAAAATACTGTAATGAGTATCCATGCCTCTGCTTCCCAAACATCAGGAGAGAGTCTAAGTCCTCCATGTACCCCCACCCCCCCGCATGCCCTTCCCTCCTTGCAAAGGTAGCTGCCATCCCAAATCGTGTGGTTGTCATTCTCATGCATGTCTACCCCCATAACAAGGACGTGTAATAGCAGATTGGCCTCATTTATAAGACTGTCACAACTGAGTTGAGACAGAAAGCCCAAGAAAATATCTTAAATATCCCATAAAATAATTTACAATCAGGGGCAATTACTATGACTCTATTTGCTTTTTCCTATTGTCTTTTTGAGCATTCAGAGTAGAAATCATTCCACCTCATTTGACATATGCAGAAATAAAGCCCAGAAAGGTTGAGTGACTTTTCCTTGGCCACACAGCAAGGTAGGACCCAAGTTGGGCTCAAACGCCAGTCCTCTGAGTCGACTCCTGGTTTCCAGAGTTGAGCTTAAGACCTTTCAAAGAATTTGAAGCACAGGAGTTAATAGAAGTTGGTCCTGGGCCTCTCACTCAGGTTAACATCTGCTCTCCGGTGTGTGTCAAAAGCATTTCTCTCCGATTTATTTGCCTCCCCCTAAGTTGCCATTTCATTTCATAAAGAAGCATTGAGGCCACTGTCTCTCCAGATGGATTGAAAATTGAGGCTTGCCCCGAAGGCCTTTGCCCTTCCAGGCCAACCCCTCTATAGAGCGAGAGCCAGCAGGGACGGCAATTTAGCTGCCTCTTATGCTCTTTTTTGTTCCTCATGAAAAACAGTTAAAAAGAAACCAATTTTTGAGAAAATGACCCAGGTGATTAGATGAAATCGCTTCTCTTGCTTTATGCTCCAGCTGAGAAGCAGCGACCAGAATGGAGGAAGGAGAGGTGGGAGTCAGGTGGCTGTGGGACCTGGGTCAGTTACTACCCTTCTCCCCCACACTCCGGGTAAGGTCAAGGTTGGAATGCAGACCCACTTCACAGTTGACTCCAATCTTACTTTTTTCTATTTATTTAAGCAAAGGTATGCGCACACAGATTAACCAAACAGTTCTGAAGGTTTGGTACAGAAAAGGCATTTTCTCATTCCCTTTGCCCCAATTTTCCTTCATTCTAGGGTAGCTACTTTCAACTCTTTTAGCTGAGTATTCTGATATTTAAATCTAAACAGCATGCTTTTGAAAAGCCTCCCCGGTTTTCAATGGCTAAGCAGGTGACCAAGGAGACATAACCAGATGTTACTATGTGAAGGACACAGATTCAGCTGCAGGCACATCAGCAGCCACTTTGTGTTCATGAGGCACATGCAGCTAATGATGTTAAATGGAAAAGAAGAAGACACCCATGTCCTACTGCCAACAAGGAACCTACTTACCAGGAGGGCCAGGAATATTCCCCAGGTCTTCTGTAACTCCTAGTGTGGTAATCATCCACTTCATTACAGTAGAGCTGATAATAAAGGTCAAGTTTCCATCAAGTTAGCAAAATCTTCTAGCAACAGTAACAGTAATACAGACACTCTTGGTTGTCTAGCCAACAGCCATCACCTTTCTTTTCTTTCCTGCAAACATATCCCTGACTTTGTGTTGAGGTAGGAGCTAGTGATCTCACGATCTCAGGGAAGCTAACCCATCTTTAATCCCAGAGGATCAACCTGTGCTATAACCATTACGGTACATCCTTTTCCACTTTGCCAGTGACTGGCTCAGGAGTTGGTATGTGAATCTGTTCTGGTTAATGAGATAAAAGAGGGGCGCCTGGGTGGCTCAGTTGGTTAAGCGACTGCCTTCGGCTCAGGTCATGATCCTGGAGTCCCTGGATCGAGTCCCGCATCGGGCTCCCTGCTCGGCAGGGAGCCTGCTTCTCCCTCTGACCCTCCCCCCTCTCATGTGCCCTCTCTCTCTCTCTCATTCTCTCTGTCTCAAATAAATAAATAAAATCTTTAAAAAAAAAAAAATGAGATAAAAGAAAAGGTTGGGGGCTGCCCACCCTGAAAAAAAAAAATAGACAAAGCTCATGACAAAATCTTTCTCCCGTTTAGGAATGGAAGATCTGCATCTTGGCAGCCATTTTGTGACCATGAGGATGAAGAGCTAATATGTTGAGGAAGATGGGACAGAAGTGTGAGAAGACCCTGAATCCATGGTGATGACACAACGTTACCACACCAGCCCAAGGATCTCAGGGCTCCAGCTAGCTTGATATATGAGACAAGATATTGTCTTGTCTCTGCCCGAGATGGAGTTCATTGGGTGCTCTGTAATTGCAACCAAGGGTCTTCCCACTGATACACGTATCTTCCCGTTCAGAGTGGGCTCCTACTGAGTCCCATTTCCTCCTGAGGAAAGCAGCAAACATTCTGTGCAGCCACAACCAAGAGCCAGTCATTTTCTAGACCCACGGAATACAAAAATGAGATGAATCCAGTCTCTGATAGCACAACAACTGAAAGCGTAAGAGAAGTAGCATGCAAAATGGAGGTATTCCTAACAGCTACTACCCGCGTATGGGGTTCTGCACTGAGCACTGGACACGGGATGACTCGCTTGACCCGGGGCAGTCAAAGCTGGTTGGAAGTAGCACCAGCCTCACCAGACAGCAGTGGTTCTGTTTCCTGGGCTTACCTGACCCCAGGTCCCCTGTGAGTCTAGAGGCTGAACTTCACGGAGGGGTGGAGGGTGGGGCTGGGGGGACCACCCTAAAAGTCAACGGTGGGCTGCAACCCGAAACCCTGACCCTTCCTCATCTTTGATGGAGTGTGTCAGCCTCTGCTCAATGAGAAAAAAAGTTCAGATACCCCAGCTGATGGGGACCTGAACCAAACAGGCCAGACCAGACTCGCAAGTTCGAGCTCCTCTGCCCTTCAGGAGGGGAACACGTGTGTGTTGGCCTCACAGTGCACATGTGGCAGGAAAGGTTATAAATAAACTGTCCTCCTTCCCTCCCTTTCTGCTGCCCCCACGCTCTGAATGTTCAGTGTGTGGTTTCTTCTCCCTTTGAAAGCTTTGCCTGGACCGATGTGAATCCTAATTAAAGTCATACACAGCGTGACTTTTAATTAGCCTAAGCAACCCCACAAAAGGCATCAATATTGAGCAGGATAATTGTGCCAAGTGACTTTCCCCCAAGGATCAGCAGGATGCCCCAGCTGGTGGGAGGCCTGGCACCCATGTTGCGAAGGGCCATGAAGGGGTCAGGTTGGGCTCAGCCAATCACAGTTTTCATTTGGGGCTGCCTCTTTGCAGACAGGAGGCAATGACTTTTATCAGAAGGTTGCAGATTTATTTCATGTAAACTACATGGGATTTAAACTAGGTCCCAACTGGGGCGCCTGGGTGGCTCAGTCGTTAAGCGTCTGCCTTCAGCTCAGGTCATGATCCCAGGGTCCTGGGATTGAGCCCCACATCGGGCTCTGCATCGGGCTCCAGGCTCGGCAGGAAGCCTGCTTCACCCTTTCCCACTCCTCCTGCTTGTGTTCCCTCTCTCGCTGTGCCTCTCTCTGTCAAATAAATAAATAAAATCTTAAAAAATAAATAAATAAATAAATAAATAAATAAAATCTTAAAAATAAATAAATAAATAAATAAACTAGGTCCCAATTAGCTAAGACAACTGCCCCCTAAGGGGCACGGCTGGATTTCCTATCTTGGGGCAAGTCAGCAGGGATCAATGTAGAGGGAGGGGTATAGATCCAAATCTGTTCTTTTGAAGGAAGGTTCTGAATCTAGATGTATAGGAGATAAATAAATGGAGGATGAAATCATTTTTTCTTAACAAATAAAATAATTGGGGCACAGTGATTTCTGAAAACAGAAATGATTTCACTCTTCCTCATTCTCCCGAAGCCATAGATTTTTCCATGCCTTTGCTCATTAATCAACCAGAAACATGCCTTGGGGGAGGTGGAGTAAGAGCATTTTTTTTGCTGAGGAGAATTCATTAGGAATTCTGGAATACTGACATCATAATTCACTCCTAGCACAGCTGGCTGCAAATTTCCCATACCCAAGGTGGGGGAACCCATTTAAAAATGCAGGCAGCCTTCTTGCCAAGCAACTGGCTCGAAATGGACGACTATTCTATAAGCAGGACACCAGGACGCCTGCTTAGGGGCCTAGACTCTAACAGCTCCCCCCAGTCCATGGAAACATTGGCTTCAAAATGGTACGCATATTGGGGGGCAGGCCTGGGAAACTCTAGAGCTAGTGGGGAGCAGGAGATAACTTACACATGTCAGAAATCATAACAAAAGTCAGTGGGAACATAGGATTCTATCTGCCAAAAAACAGCTTTTCATCAGACACATATCTGCACGTTGCTATTTTGCAAATCTAGGTGTGGCTTGTTCTAAAACTAATGTAAAAGGGTTGGCTATTGACCTTCTTTTCCCTTAAATTATTTAAGTGCCTCGCTCCCTTATTTTATGAATGTGACATTTTTAAGGAGACAAGATAGATTATCCGATTTAACAAATGGATAATGAGCTCCAACAAAAGGGACACCTTGTTTAATGTGAATTTCAGAAGTGAGAAGGATAGATGTGTGTGCCGGGCACAGGGGGAGGGGGTGGTCTCGAGGCCACACTTCCTAGGGCAACAGAAATCTGACAAGTTAGGTTGAAAGTCTTTGCCCTTTTCTAATTCCCCGAGGTCATGAAACATCTCTAGGCTATGCTGCTTCCAGCAATAGCCTACATCTGTCTGTCTCATTCCGACCAGGAGCTTCGGTGCTAGGCATGTACCCTTCCAAAGGACAGGACACCTCTTCCTGTGGGTCTCACCCACCGGCAGGCAGAGACAGCTTCTTTAGCACTTCTGTGACACCTGCATCCCATCCCCCCGCACGCACCTGTGGTTGGCCGCCATGTTCCCCAGGATATGCGGTTGTGGCAGAGAAATGGCCTAACTTCGCTTCTCCTCTTTCACTCAGGCTCAGCCCAACATGGCAGTGAGACTTGTAGGTCCCTGCCAAATGTCCAGCATCCGACCGCAGCCCCCACCTCCATGTTATCACCTTGATTCAGGTCCCCTTCGTCACCTCTCCTGGTTTGCTGTGACAGCCCCTAACTGGGTTCCTTGCTTCCATCCTCATCTGTAGAAACCGACCTATCCAAGGTTACATGTTTTTTAACCTTTTCATTTTAAAATGAAACTTGGTTACCAAAACAACACATTAAAAATGCATAGCTTCGTGAAATAGTATAAACGAACATCGTTATATCCTGGACCAAGTCAAGAAATAGCACTTTGCCAGAAGTCTCTCCATGGCCGCACGCCAGTCACAGCCCCACTCCCCCCTCCAGAGCGGCCACCCCTCTGACTCACAGTGAACACCTCGCAGTCCATCTCTGCAGCGTCGCCAGCTGAGGTGCCTCCTCAGACCCTATGGCTAATGTGACTGATTCCAAAGATCTTGGTAGGTCTTTAAAGTCCACAGGATATCCTTCTGTGCCTCTTTTCCCGAGAATTCCTCTGTTGCAGTCCTGGGCCATGGGACCGGTAGAGTTTCTCACCATTTGGGTTCTGGTAATTCCTTATTTATGGTCAGTCAGTGTCATCCACACATTCCCTCCATCCTCCATATTTCTTGAAAAATGGCAGCTGGATCCAGGAGGCTTGGTCAGAATTATGTCCGAAACTGGAAAAAAAAAAAAAAAGTTCTGAATTATAAAGGAGGTCTTGGAGAACCGCGGGAGATAACATGAGAAGGTTGGGCCATGATGTTCATCCCACCAACCAAAGACCACTGGGACTTTAGCTGCAGCCAGTCATGGTTCCATTTGTTTAGCTTGCTGCAACAGAGGAGATCGTCCACCACAGGCCCGGAGCATCTCAGTAAGAGGGATGGAGAAGTTCTTCTGGAGGGCTTGGGCTTCTGCTGGGGGATTAAGGAGGCAGGGTCACGAGGTGCAACACTTTGGTGGCTGGGTAACTCAAATATTTTTTGCTTGGAGGCAGGGAGATTAAAGCAGGGCTAGAGTTCTCAGTGGTAAAGAGGCGGCCATCACTCCTGTTAGAAGAAGAGGGGTATGTGCAGTCATTTCTATGTCCTATTTCTGCCTAGTTTCACACATGGCCATGGTATGGCCTTTTCTGAATATATCGTATTCCGTGAGCATTGTTCCTGCTGATTTGGGAACATCGTGACCTAACTGCCAGTTGCCGGGAGGGTTGTTTATCTCTTTCTCGGTTCCCCTCCTGAGTCTAGCTGCAAACAGGACAGATTTTACTTTGTCAGAGGTCATATTGTGGAAGGCCTTGGCTATCAGCGTGAGGAGGTTTATATCTAACTTGGTAGATAAGAACAAGCCACCAAAGACATCGGGTGCTGGAGTGATAGAGTTAGAATTGTACCTGAGGAATGGAGTGTCAGTTTTTTGGGAGAGAAAAGATTGACCAGAGGTGGTGTGTCCTTTTAGAGGCAAATATTATGATTGAGGTGAGAGTCAGCTCCATGTAGATCAAGGCGCTGGCAATGGGCATGAAACAAAGATGACAGAGGCATTTGAGGGAAGAAAATGGGATAGGATGTTGGGGGTGGAAGAAGATGGTGTGGCAGGCACCGATGTCCCCTAACCCAACAGCCATCCCCACCTTTCTTGCTAACAAATCCCTGATTGTTTTCTAGGAACAATGGAAGAGCCACGGTTGGTCAAAACCAATCTTGACTCTCCCAAGCACCATGCCCAATACTTCCCCATGCCCCCTGAAGTAAGGGCTGCCCTGTGGCCTCATTCTGGCCAAGGACCTGACAGGATGTGTGATGGAGCTCCTAAGAAAGGTCTGTATCCTTATGAAAAGGACAGGTGCAAAAAAGATGCTCCCTGAACTGCCCTTTTATTCCTTGTTCTCAGCACAAGTAGACTATGTGATGCCTGAAGATGCCCTCCTCAATCTTTTGCTAAATACACTTATTTTTTATGCAGCATTGTTTGTTGGAGTTGCTGTTAGCTGTGGCCCAAAGCGTCCTAACTATTAGAGTCTCCCACCTGGGAGAGCCAAAAATGACTCAAATGTCTTTGAGCCTGGGTGGCTGACCTGATGGCTGAACAGAAGCAGAGGAGTCTGAAGGAGAAGTGGATTGGGGGTGGGTGGGAAGATGGTAAATTTGGTTGAATCTTCTGGGTTTAAACTGACAGAGAATATCAAGATCTGGAGGTTGGGGCAGAGGCTAGAACTTGAGAAGGAGGCTCCCAGCGCTGTTGCCATCTCTGGAAACCTGGTCATCAGCAGAACAGCCCATAAGGCATGATGGGTCCATTGAGGAAGGAGGTAAGGGGATGAGGATAAGGAGGAGCAGACCCTCAGGCAGGGGCCCCAGGAGGGTGGATCAGGAAGGACAGGTCTAGGTGGTGAGTCAGGAAGGGAATGCAGGAGAGTTGGGGGGACCCGTGGACCGCTGAGCCCTTGACCTCTTAAAATAGCCACTCTAACCATTTAACACAGGAGAAAGTTGCCCATTTTTCTACAGAGAAGGATGAAGCTGACACCAGAGTTAGTTCTTGTTCCACTGCTTTCTTCTCCCTTTTCATTCTGAATGAGATGAGAAATCAATGAAGGGTTTTGAACAGGGGACTCGCACAATGCTCAGACTGCTGCGACGGGGAGAGGAAGGAAGGGTGCGGGGGCGAGGGCAGGAGGTGAGAGGCAGTGAGGAGGCCATTGATGAAACCAGGTGTGAGATCCGGTGGTTTGGACGGAGGTGGGGGTGGGGGCAGTGGTGGAGGTGGCAGGAAATGGTTGGACTGGGAATATCTTCCAAAGATCAAGCCCACACAGCCTCCTGATGGACCGGACATGACTTAGGAGAGAAAGGAAGGAGGTAAAGATGACTCCCAGGTTTGGGTCCCGAGCAACCAGAAGGCTGGCCTGGCCATTGATGGAGAAGCAGAAGAGCAGAGAAGATACAGACGGAGAGGGAGGTATTAGAGTCTTAATTTGGACAGGTTACATCTGTGTGTCTGGGCCACCAAGTACACCCGTCAGGAGCTCAGGGGAGTGTCAGCCCTGATGGAGGAGATATTAATGCCTTCGGCTAGAGAAGATCTCGCAGGGAGAGATATGGGTAGTCTCAAGAAAAGAAGAGCTCCTCCCTAATCTTCCTAGACCTGGGTTTACTGTGTGACCTTGAGCGAACCACTCTTGAGCCTCTGGCTTGTCTACAGAAACACAGATGGAAGAATCTATCTCCGAAATCCTGTCTTCTCTGTGACTCTACAATGGTCCAGGTGGACCGCAGCCTGGGAGCTGCAGACTGATAAAAACAGCTGACCCTTATGAGGATAAAGACCTATGCACAAACTATCACCGCCCTGGACCTGCCTCCGGAGGGAGACTTCGGACGTCCCCAGTTCTTCAAGCCCTGAAACATGAGGCACCAATCAGCAAGACCCTGACCTCCAGTGTTCTACAGCAGGAAATCAGAACCATTCTAGAGAATTTAGGAGGAACTTGTTCTACCAGATTTGGTGTTGATACGGGAATAACAAAAAGGATTGATGGAACAAAATCCAGATGCACACATTAATGAATAGGCAGTTAAGGGTGCCTGGGTGGCTCAGTCAATTAAGTGTCTGCCTTCAGCTCAGGTCATGATCTTGGGGTCCTGGGATTGAGTCCCTCATCAGGCTCCCTGCTCAGCAGAGGGTCTGCCTCTCCCTCTCCCTCCGCCCCTCCCCCCCAGCTTGTGCTCTCTGCTCTCTCTCATAGCTCTCTCTCTCAAATATATAAATAAAATCTTAAAAAAAAAAAAGAATAGGCAGTTAAACCCAAACAAGAAAAAAGTCCAATTTTCCATAACAATGGCATACAGCACATGACTTAGATGTTATAACAAGTCTTGGGATCCATATGAATAAAACTATGAAAAGAAACAATAAGATACATAACATATTCCTAGATAGAGTTAATATTGACTAAATATTTACTGCCTCTTTTTTCAATCTATAAAATATGAAGCTCCACAAAGGTATCATGAGGAAAATGGTCTAAAGTGAATTTAGAAAATTAAGTCATAAAAATTTTTTTTTTAAAAGAAATTATGGTATTAGCCCTACCAGGTACTCTCACACATTGAATTGTAATAACTGAAATGTGGGGCTGATTGGGAACAGAACAGCAGAGCTCAATAGAAAGTTCCGGAAAAGACCGGCATCGATGTAAGAATTCGCAATGTGACAAAGTTTGCATTTCCATTATTTGGAGGAAGATTATTCCACAAATGATATTCAGACCATTTTGAAAGTGCCTAATGATCTAGATAAAAATATTAAATCCGATCCATATCTCATTATGTACATCAAAATACATTCCGGATGCATGGATAAATTAAATGTAGAAAACTTGAGTCTTGGAAGAAATAAGTGAATGTTTACATAATATTGGGAGAATCTGTAAACAGGACAATAAATGCAGAAAGTACAAAGGAAAAGTTTACCGAATGTGAAACAAAAATGAGAAATTTTCTTCCGAATCTCTCAAATTCATTTGTTTCTCAAGTCTATGAACTTAGGCCAAGATATCATTTCTTGCCTTCATTCATTCATTCATTCATTCATTCATTCATTGAGTGCCTCCTACATGGCAGATGCTGTTGCTGGGATGAGGGATACAGTAGTTCTTTAGAAAGGGCAAACTGCTGGCCCTCCAGAGCTTACATCGCAGTGGGGCAGACAATCAACAGAATAAATAGGTAACATATATACTAGGTCAGATTGTGCTGGGATTTCTGAAGCACAATGAAGGAAACAAAGGAGTTATGTTTGGGGAGGAATAATCTGCAATGTTAAACGGAGTGCTCAGGAAGTCTTTCTCTGAGAAGTGGACATTTGAGCGCAGAGCTCTTGGAGGAAAGGGGGTGACTATGGGGCTAAGGACAAAGACCCTGAGCCAGATGTGTGCCTGACCGTGTTTGGGGACCCTCAAAGAAGCCCGTGTGTGAGGGAAAAGAGTTGCGAAAATGAAGACAGGAAATGTTCGCTGGGGCCTGGGGGCTGATCGTGTGGACTCTCGCGTCCCCAGGGTCAGAGAACAAAATGGTCCTAGAACCGCAGCTCAAAGGCAAGTCACACAATTCCAGGCTTCCGTGCGCGCTCCCCAAACCCGGCTGGCACGACTCTACTCATCCGCCTCCGCTGGGAGGGAGGGCTCGACACCCCATGCGGACCATGGGATTTATCCCCCAAACTAGATCCTCGCTGAGCATTAACGACGATTCCAGGCAAAGTGGGACTTGTAGCCCACCCTAACTGGATGCCACGTGGGCACAATGCTGTACATCAGACCGAGGAAATACCACCCTGTGCGCGGAGAGTGGGGACGGGCTGGGGACCCAAAGGGCTGGAACCCAGGCTTTTCCTCTGGGCCTCAGTTTGCTCACTTGTCAAATGGTGGCAGCAATAATGATCCCTGCCTTTCACGTTTCTCGAGAGATGCAGTGAGTAATGCATGAAAAGCTCCTCAAACTGCCTGGTGTGTGGTATGCGCTCTGCAAGGACTGGCTTGGGTGTCCTGGGTCCATATTGGGTCTGGAAGGTCTGAAACGGGAAGTGTGGGCAGGGCTACGCTAAGGGAGACTCGGTTTCCTCAACTTTTTCACCTTCCAAGGCAGGCTGGTGGCCTCTTTTCTCCAAAGTGAGCACTATTGGGCCGAGTCCTCCTCCAGCTTCCATCCGTCTGGCTCTCCCTCTTCCGTCTCCTGCGTCTACTTATAAGGACCCTTGGGATGATGACACCGGGCCCACCCAGATAACCCAGGAGCGTCTCCCTCTTTTAGGGTCCACTGATTAGCAACTTAATTCCATCAGCAACTTGAATTTCCCTCTGCCGTGTAACCTAGCATATTCCGTTCCAAGGATTAGGACACAGACATCTGGTGGGAGAACCATTATTCTCCCTACCAAGGGGGTAACAGAACTAAATCTCCTCCTCCCATTCCACAGAGGGGAGCACTGAGGCCCCAGAAGAGGAAGTGAACCGCCCAAGGCGCTACCACCCCCCCTACCCCCATCAGTGCAGTTAGCAGACTCCTTCCGAATGTCCCCACTCCCAGGCCAGGGCTTCCCCAGGTAGAGAAAATTCCATGTGACCTAATCTGCAGCCGGGGTATTCAGGGAGAGATTTATGCATTGCCGCAGTGGGAAGAACCTGCTGCATCTCCTAAGTGGCTCAGCCTGGGATCTTTCCCCTTGGTAATAGGAGGTAAAAGTAAACCCAGGGACAGTCAGTGACTTTCTCTGCTGCTGGAAGTCACATCAAGTTCAACAGTAATAATTGTAGAAGCGCCCTTTCCAAATCGCAGATTCATTACAGAAAATATTTCAAAATAAATGTCCGTTTTCTGCCCCTCGAATAGAAAATCGATACGGCAGTCATGCTCAGGGCAGATGGCTGAGACAAGAGTTGGTTTAGTCACACTCCCCCGTCTCAAAGGTCACTCGGGAACCTTCATCACTGGCACACCCCCTCTCGCACCCGGGCCGGGGAGGGAGGAGGAGGCGGGTAATTTATACACGTAATTATCCTCACGGAGCGAACAGATGGGAGACTTTCTCCAGGGGACACAGTGTACAACGTCCCATTTCTCACTGGGGCAGCAGGGACAGTTCCAATTAACCAACTTCCCATGAACCGGCCCCCAGCAGAACTCAGGGGAGGGGAGGAGAAGGAGAAAAATGTGCAGTGTTTGCTTTCGCGTCTGGCGCAGCCCGGTGCCCACTTGAAAGCTTACTGCTCTGCCCATGATTAGAGGCCATATTCTCAGGTTCCTGCCCTCAGAGGCTGCCCACAGGGGCCCCTCCTCTCCTCAGCCAGGAGGCCAGGGTGCATGGGGGTGCTCCGCCCCTGGGTGGAGCACAGGGACCCCAGAGGCACTGCTGCTGACCTGAGGGATATGGGGCGCACCCGGCGTGGGGGGGGATCAGCCAGGCTGACCGGAGTGCCCTGGGAACCGCCGCGTGGGAGAGAGCGTGCACCTGCGCGGGAGGCACACCGGGTTCCCACCCCTGCCAAGCGCCGTACCTAGCTGTGACCTTGGGCCCCTCGTTACTACCCTCTGAGCCTCAGTTTCCCCGACCAATGAAGATGTGCAGTCAACAGCGCCTGAAGAGCTTGGAGGAATGGCCAGGAAGACGCACATTTCAGCATATCCTTTTTCCTCTTCTTTTTCACTTTACTGTCTCAGAAGTGGGGGGGCAGCCCACTGACTTGCGGTAAGGAGGGGAGGATTTTCAGCGGGGGTGCAGGCTGAGCTGAGCTGTGAAGAAGGGTTCTGCTGGTTGCCTTCCAAGTGTCCGCTGGTCCCTCCCACGCGTCAGGCCCCGGGCTTTGTTCAAGGTGGCACTGCGCCCCACTGAAATACTCACTTTCCCAGACCCCCTTGCAGCTCCGGGGCCACGTGACCCCGTTCTGGCCAATGAAACATAAACAGATTCTGCGTTCTCAGGAATGGCCTCTGGCTTCTGTGACTTAAGAGCACCCCCAGCTCCTCCTCTCTCCTTCCTGCCTGAAGGAGAAGCCACCCCTTGGGAATCAGAGGGTGCTGAGCCCGTGGATGACGGCCAGCGAGCTGAGGATGCAAAGCGGGGAGACAGAGCCTGGTCCCTGGGCCCCGAGGGACTGATACTCACTGGCTTCGCACTGCTGCCTCTGCGCTTCTTGGGCTGGGAGAAGAACAAACCCATCTTCATTTAAGTCACTCTTACTTGGGCTTCATGTTACTTGCAGCTGAAACGAGTCCCACACGATAGAAATGGTTTGTCAGAGTGGTACTGAGGAACGGGACAGGCGTTCGTTGGTGCGGGAGGAACGGCAGAAGCAAGTGAAGGAAAGCAGGGGAGCACAGAGTCTGTGTGGTGGACACGGATCCTGCTTCTCCACCATCCAGTCAACTCCAGATGATCAGTCATGGCAGCCTGATGGGAAGTCTTCTGGAAGATTCCAGTGAATGGTTTCAGAGCTCTATAACAAAACCCCCAAGAACAGACAACCTCTCCTGTCTCCTCTCTTTCAGACATTCTTCACATCTGGAACTGTGGGCAGCCAGCTCGTTGTCAAGAGGGGAGTTGGGCTGTGGACCAAGCTGACAGACATCCCAGAACAGAAAGTGGGAAAGACCCAGATTCCTTAATGCCGTCCCTGAGCCACTGTATTACGCACACTGCAGCTTCCTGAACTCCCGTGCAAATAATAATAATCGCTGAAGTCATCCTTGCTGAAAGCAAGTGGAGTTGGGTCAGCCAGAATCATCCAAACCGACGCTTTGTATTTGAGGGAAAAAAAGATGCATTGATCAGCGTCCGTTAACTAGGCTGATAGCATCTGGTTGTTTTAAGTTACCACGTACTCGGCTTTCTTTAGTATTCCAGAGTAGATCATAGCACTTGCTTCAGGCTTTGATTAAGTCTGTGTCACTCGTCAGGGTACAGCTTGATGGTAAGAACGTGGACCGTGGGCCAGACTGCCCAAGTTTGAATCCTGCTTCTGCCAACTTCTTGCTTCATGACCTTGAGTAAGTTGTTTAAACTCTCCTTACCTTGCTTACTTTAAAAACAGAGATAACACTAGCACCTCCTTCGAGGGGTGGTCGTAAGGATTACATAACCTAAATCACAAAAAGAACGGTCTCTGGCCCGTGGTAAGTGCCGTGTAAGACTTAGCTGTTGTCGTGCTGGTACACAGGCAAACAACACTGTTGACCCCGATTGTTTTTCTGCTGTTACAGCGATAATATTCCCATATTACAGATAAGGTAGCCGAGGCACAGAGAACTAAAGGTATTTGCCAGGGGTTCGCACAAGTGGTAAATGGAGAAGCTGGGATTTGAGCCCAGGCAGCGGGACTCCGGGGCCTGATCTCTTAACCACCGTGCTATTCGGGATCCTTTACATGGTGGTCAGACTGAATGAAGCAGACAGCTAACCAGGGTGACTGTGACGCAGGCTGGAATCGTGAATATAGTCAAGCACCAGCAACAACGGCAAGCTCCTTCTCTGCCAAGCTCCTCATGGTTCTCCAGCTCCTGTCATTTCAAAGCACCGTTACAATTTCTCTGTTGCATTCTGGAGCCCCTGGAAGGGTCAGCGGGCTCACAGATATGGAGGGAATCTAGCCAAACCCCCACCATCTGGCACCACCCAGGAGACAGCGTATGCTATGGCCCTCTGCATGAAGCGCCCCTCCAGATGCCTCCAGATGAGATCCTAAATGCCCCCCAACCAAGTGCAGGTGGTCCCTGAGCCCCGGCTGAGGAGAGCCAGCCCCCCACAGCTGACAGGTTCTCCCATGCCCTGGGTCTTCTGGGGCCTTCCCAAGCCAACAGCCCAAAGGGGACCAAGCTTGGAAGAAAGCACTCTTTTTCTTCTTCAGGCTGGAACAGCGCCCTTCGGGCAGGAGGTATGGAAAAACAACTGCCATGAGACCAGACTCACAAGCGTGGGGCACGGATGTGGCACGCAGCACGTCCAGGCGCTGCACACGGTGCCAAGAATATGAAGATAAATAAACCCTGGTTCACGCCCTTAAGATGCTCACAGGGTAGAGAACAAGACAGACAGCAAACAACGAGTGGGAGCTCTTTACTGAGTACTCGCCGCGTGCCAGGCACCATTTTAAGCATTAAGACATTTGGTCTCCACACCTACTCTGCGAAGTGGGTCCTTTAATCAGTGTCATTTCCCCTGGGAAACTGAGGCATACACAGAGAGCTTAGGTCACAGTCGAGGCACAGAAAGGTTGGATGACTTGCCTCATTTCAGGTGAACAGGGAGAAGCAGAGCCAGGATTTGAACCCAGGGAATCTGGCCTCAGAGCCTGTGACCTCACCACTAGACCAAAGGGACAGGGAGAGGGTCGAGGGACAGGAAGCTCTCCAGGCAAAGGAGGAGACATGGGATGGTGCCTGGCCTGGGTAGGGAATGAGTCGCAGTGCCCGGCATAGTGAGGGGGGCGGACTGTGGGTGAAGGGACATTAGAGGAAAAGGGATGTTAAAAAGGCCTTGAATTTAGCCTAAAAGGAGACAAGACCTCAGCTGACCATGGCTGAGAGATGTCGACAGTTTCTCCGCATCGAGGTCATGTCCGGTGTTCAGTGGGGATCTGAGTTCCAGTTGTGGCTCCGGCCAACATGTGACCATGTAGCTGAGACTCAGCTTTCTCTTCTGTGAAGTGGGCACTTCGCAGCTTATAGTAAGATAAAAACTCCAGTGCACGGAATAGTGTAAGGGAGTGAGAAGCGAGGAGTCCATGCTTGGTGTACCCTTGGAGTACAAAGTGCGAGATGAAGCACCAGACGTGAAGCTGCAGAGGGACGTGCAGGGCAGGGTGGGCGGGGAAACAATGAGTACCATTTCGGTGGGAGAAAGATGTGCTTTATATCAGGCAGTCTTCTTAACTGCAACCGACAAACTCCACTCTGACTGGCTCACACAAAACTGAAATTGATTAAAAGATAGCAGGCAGCATAGTTTTCCAAAGAATCCAAAAGCCAAGATCAGGACATACACAGCCACAAGCTGCACCTGACCTCGGGGCACTGGAAACCAGAAAGTGCACGGCGCTCCAGAAGGACCAGATGCCTCCACGGCCTTGTTTAACAAACCCTCCATTCTCCCTGCCTCTTTCCTTCCAGAGCATCCTCCCAAACGAGAGGATCTGATTGGAGAAACCAAAGTCACATGACTGCCCCTGCAGGAAGGGAGGCTGGGAGGATGCCATCTGGAGAGGTGGGAACTGCATTATGGGAAAGTCTCCAAACACGAGGTGGGCATTCGGAAGGTGCTGGGCAGCCTCAAAAATTCTCAAATGTCCTTCTGTGGTCCAATTTGCCTTGTAGTAAGATTTCTCCGGTAGGAGCCTGGGGTTGAGATTTTGGAAGGACAAGACTGGAGACCAGGGAGACCCCTGGGAATCAGCAAGAGGCAACAGGGACCTGAATGTGGGCAGTGGTGGCCAAGATGCCGAGAAGGGGGCAGATCTATGAAATATTTAGGAGGGAGAATCTGCAGGACTTGAAAATGAGGAATTAAAACCATTGGGGGGTGGGGCCCGCCTGAGTGGCTCAGTCATTAAGCGTCTGCCTTCGGCTCAGGTCATGATCCCAGGGTCCTGGGATGGAGCCCCGCGTCACGTCGGACTCTCTGCTCAGCGGGGGGCCTGCTTCTCCTTCTACCCTCTGCCCCTCCCCCTGCTTGTGTTCCCTCTCTCACTGTCTCTCTGTCAAATAAATAAATAAAATCTTTAAAAAAATAAATAAAAAATAAAACCATCAAGGGGACCAAAATGGAGCTAAAGGGATCATCAACCTTTAAGAACATTGTAAAAACACCTCTGCAGGGAAGGATGCAAAGGGTCAGGGTGGCTGAATTTCAGGCAAGGAAGTTGGGTGAGAAGAAAGCGGGGTCAGGGGAAGGCTTTAACAGTTGTACTCATGGTGCATTGGTCTTCTTTGAACCCCTTGCAACAGGAATGTGCTCCTCAGCCATCATTCCTTTATCTGCTCAGACATTGCTTTTCCAGGAAATACTAGCCACAGACCCTCGGCAGGGATGGGCACCAAGATCCTAGAGGGAGCTGAGATCTGTGGCTCGTTCACCTTTTAATTCCAGGGACCCAACCCCGGCACTCAGTGACCATTCATCATGCAATGACCACGTCTCCTGGAGCTAGGACTTCAAGAAGGTCACTTCTATTGGAGAAATACGGAACAAGAGAAAAGTTCTGTATTCCCAGCCCTCCTTTTAGGCAAGGCTGTTTTTGAAAGAATGAGCAACATTCTCTGTATTCATCAGTGATGTTTTATTACGACTTCCCAGTGAATCGGCCTCAGGATTAGGGGTGAGGTAGGGCCATAGCAAGGCCCTATCCTCATTAGCTCTGACCACATTTTCAACCCACTGAAAGATTTAAGGTTTGGCAGCAAAAAGGGAGTGCACAAGGGGAGGGAAAGAGAAAAGCGCTCAGGGGCGTCTGGGTGGCTCAGATGGTTAAGCATCTGCCTTTGGCTCAGGTCATGATCTCAGGGTCCTGGGATCGAGCTAAGCAAGGAGCCTGCTTCTCCCTCTGCCTGCCACTCCCCCTGCTTGTACTCTCCCTCTCTCTCTGGCAAATAAATAAATAAAATCTTTAAAAAAAAAAAAAAAGAAAGAAAAAAAAAAGCATTCAGAGGCTGGCTCCATTGTTTACCAGCGGTGGGACCCAGGGCAAGTTTCTTTCACAGCTGGGTCCCAGTTCCATGCTTTGGAAAACAAGGAAGGGGATCACCGAACCAGTGTCTGAGCTGGGGGGTTAAGGGAAGTGATACACATGCGCACTTAGCAGAGAGCCTAACACAGTAAGCACGCTATGTTAACACTTCTTATTGCAAGCTTTTTATGACTTGTGCCAAGCTTGTCATGCCTCTCGGATTTTGTACCTGCTCTTCCTTCACCTGGAAACCTTGTGACCCTTCCAGGTGTGCAGCTCCTTCTCAACACAAAGGTCTCAGCTCCAGTGTCACCTCCTTGGACCACGTAAACTAAAAGGGCCCCTTGCACCAGAGTGCCTGTCTAATTTCTTTCAAGGACTTACCACTCCCAGAAAATACCATCTTTACTTTTATCACTTATTTATCGTCTGCCTTCCCACACTAGGACTGTCACGGCATGAGGGGAGCGGTTGTGACAGCTTGTCCCCCTGCACGATCCCCCGAGCTGGGGACAGTGCATGGCCCAGAGTGTGCTAACCATTCGCATCTGGTGAAGGACAGGCAGAGCTTAGACTTGATTCTTTCCTGCCCTGTGTTCCCCAGGGTCTGGTCTTCACTTCATTCTCCTGAAGGGCATTGGTATGGTTGAGGGGAATTCTCTGGATTCTTCCTCTACCCACCCCGTTTTAGCTGCTGTAGATGTTTGGCTGCAGAAACCGGAAACAAGGTTAAACACAGGAAAAGTTGATCTCTCTCTCACACACATGTAACAGGGAAGCTCCACACTGCAAAGTGGTCAGGGGCCAGGCTCCTTTGTCTCCTGGTTTCCCCCACCCACAGGGCATCAACCTTATCCACATGGCCCCTGATGGCTCCCTGTCCCATCTGGACTCCATCCAAGGAAGGAATATGACAAAGGGCTCCCGAAGGAAGCTGTACTCACCACTTCCACTCAGTTGGCCAGAGCCTGGTCCCAGAGACCCACAGACACCAAGGAGGCTGGGGAAGGGGGATCCTCACTCTGCACAGCCAGGCCAGTGAGAAGTAGGGGGTGCTGTCACTGTGGGACAGAAGTCTCCAACCCACCTCCCCCTTCCCCTTCCCTGGGGCGACTGTCAAATCAACGCCTTTGGGGCGCCCGGGTGGCTCAGTCCTTGGGCGTTGGGTGTCTGCCTTTGGCTCAGGTCATGATCCCAGGGTCCTGGGATCGAGCCCCGCATCGGGCTCCCTGCTCCGTGGGAAGCCTGCTTCTCCCTCTCCCACTCCCCCTGTTTGTGTTCCCTCTCTCGCTGTGTCTCTCTCTGTCAAATAAATAAATAAAATCTAAAAAAAAAAAAAAAAAACAATGCCCTTGTGAGAGAGGAGAGGAGAGAATGGGCCGAGGAGGGGCGGCCAGGGGTCTGCCCCATGTGGGAGGAGTGGGGATGGTTTGGGCCTCTCCCTGCCCACTGCTGATCTTGCTGTTACTCCCCCTCCAGCGCCACTTGGGGATGTATCTGAGTTTCTCCTGCTGATAAGGTCAGAGTAGAACTGATCTCCCCTGGACACGCTTTGAATCAAAGACAGTCACAATGACCAGGTCAGGCCAACGAGAGTTTGGGCTGAGAGATTTGCTGGAAGCCTTCGAGCTCCCTCTTGTTTTTCTGGAGTTGCTGACCTGTAAGATGTAACCTGAGCTTGTGGGGTCATCTCTGTCATTAGGAGAGAAAGCCTCCTACAAACTGAGCCAAAAGAGATGAAAGAAAGGCAGAGAGATGGAATGCAAAAAGCAGACGCCCCAGTCCAGCTACACCTGAACTCCATGTATCCCTCAATGCTTTCAACACAAGATTCTTTGTTGTCTTACACCACTTAGAAATAGGTTCTTGTTACCTGAATCTGAAAGCTTTCTGCCTATGGCTTTTCTTCCTGGATCCATAGAGTAGCCCACAGGGTGTGGGGAGAGGCTGGGGTTCCCATCGGTGTGGACATCTGCTGGCCCTGGCTTCCACCTGATTGGTCGCCTGCCCCTTTAACAGCCCTTCCCCCCAGGCATTGCCCAGCCTCCTTCCCTCAGCCCCTGCTCAGGTCCTTCCAGCCTGTTTCTCACTCGCTTTCCTCCCCTTTGTGCATCTGAGCCTGAGACCCCTTCACAACCCCCAAGACAATTCCACAGCTGCCAAAGACGAGTATTGTGATATGCAGCAGGGCACCGACTCCTTAAAGCTTTCTCTCTCTCTGAAGCCAAAACATTTTTAAATTCTAATTAAATTTTAAATTGTAGTAAAATATACATAACGTAAAATTTACTATTGAACTATTTTTAAATCTTTTTTTTTTAAAGATTTTATTTATTTATTTGACAGAGAAAGAGCGAGAGAGGGAATACAAGCAGGGGGAGGGGGAGAGGGAGAAGCAGGCTTCCCGCTAAGCAGGGAGCCCGATGCGGGGCTCGATCCCAGGACCCTGGGATCATGACCTGAGTTGAAGGCAAATGCTTAACGACTAAGCCACCCAGGCGCCCGGCTATTGAACTATTTTTAAATGCACAGTTCAATGGCATTAAGTCCATTCACATTGTTATGTAACCATCACTACCGTCCACCTCCAGAACGTTCTTCATCTTGCAAAGTGGAAACTCTATTTCCATTAAACAACAACTCTCCGTTCTCCTTTCCCAGATCCCGTGGAAACCACCCAACCATTTTCTATCGGTATGAGTTTGACTATTCTAGGTACCTCATACAATATTTGTCCTATTGTGACTGGCTTATTTCACTTTAACACCATGTCCTCAAGGTTCATCTGTGTAGGAGCTTAGGCCAGAATTTCCCTCCTTTTTAAGGCAGAATAATAGTCCATTGTATGGAGAGACCACAGTTTTTTTATCCATTCTCTCTTGATGGTTACTTGTTGCTTCCACCTTTTGGCTGTGGTGAATAGAGCTGCTATGAACACGGGCGTACAAATACCTGTTCTTGTCCCTGCTTTTGATTCTTTGGGGGTATCTACCCAGAAGTGGGATTATTGAGTCACATAACAATTCTATTTTTAATTTTTTGAAGAACCTCCATTCTGTTTCCCCCAGTGGCTGCACCATTTTATTTTCCCACCAGTAACGTACACAGGTTCCAGTTTCTCCACATCCCCATCAACACTTGCTCTTTTCTGGGTTTTGTTTTTTTGTTTTTTGTTTTAATAGCAGCCATCCTGGTAGGTGTGAGGTGGTATCTCACTGTGGTCTTGATTTGCATTTCCCTAATGATGAGTGATGTTGAGCATCTTTTCATGTGCATATTGGCCGTTTGTGTTTATCCTTGGAGACCTGTGTATTGAAGCTTTGGCGCCTTCTTTACTCATTTCATGCATTCTTTAGTCATCCATCCAGCAAATATTTCTCGGGCATCTACTACATGCCAGGTATTGTTCTATGTGTTATAGATACAACAGTGACCAAGATAAAATAAAATTGAATTAAAAGCTCTTGTCTCCATGGAGCTGCCAATTTTAATCTCTTTATAACATAATTCTTATTTCAGAGGGCTTGTTTCAGGAATGCAATAAAATCATGTCTAAGGCCCCCATCAGAGGTGGGGCACCAGGCAGCGCCTCCCTCACCCCTCCCCTCTCTCCCTGTGCTTTCACACTCCCTCCATCCCCTCCACCATCTTCTCCCTACCTGGCGCCATCCAGCCTCCCCTACCTCTTCCCTTCGTGTGCATTTCAGGAGCTGGGGAGTCCAGAGCTAGAGCTACGGTGCCTGTGGGGTCCTGGTGGGCATTTCCATCCCTCCTTCAGCTTTGCTCCTGAAATATAAGAAAACATCTTGAAAACACTCATCAAACATTACTTGTTAACGCTGCCATGGAGCAGGTGTACTCTAAGCCTATGGAGAACCTCCATGAAGAACGCTGTCTTCTCACAATAAAGTCCTTTGTCTGATACATTTATTGGCAATTTTCTGTGACCCAGGACATATGGTGAGGCTGGAACAGACAACTCAAATATCTACAACGAAAACGCATGGGAAAGTAGACACTACTGTTTCAGACTCACGCTGAGGAAGAGGTGGCTTGGAGATGGGAAGTGTCTGGCTAGCGAGTTGGGGGTTAGCCCAAGCTTGGAGCAATGGGCAGAATTTGAACTGGAGATGAGTAGACAGGGAGTAAAAAGTGGGGAATAAGGCTTATCAGTTGGTCTTCCCTTCTCATAACTAATGAGGACTTCCTCCCTGCTATCTGTCAAGGACTCTCTAAAGGGCTTTATCTAGATTAACTTGTTTGATCCTCACAACGACTACTCTAGAAGGTGTTATTAAACCCATTTTCTAAAGCATGAAACTGACATAAAAGAAATCAAGTCATTTTCCCAAAGTCATCGTACTGTTGAGTGAATGATGCCAGGTTCAAATCCAGGCCTGCTTCCATGAGCTGAAACAGCCCCCCCCCCCCCCCCCCGTACTCCAAGGCAGACACACATACCATCCCTTGGATTCCTAGTCTAGGCCTGCAGTCATTGTTCAATAAGTATGTGGTGAGTGTTAATAAACACTTGCAAAGGACTTTTCAGTTTATAAAACATTTCACCTCTGTCATGAGTCCTCCCCAGAACCCTGGGAGGGAAAAAAATCAATATTCTATAGATTAAGAAAATGAGGCATGATCCCAAACCAACTAAGTAGCAGAGTTGGAGCTTGAACCTCTGTTCAAGAAACTCTGACAATTCCTGGTTTGGGGTTGTCTCTACCAGGCCAAACCATTAGCAGCCATCAAGGCCAGAGTAAGCACAGCCCTTAGGCAAGGACATGATAAATTGACAGCTGAAAAGGAGACTGATGTTAGGAGAGAAATTTATCAAGTTCTAGTGCCCAGTGAAAAAAATAATGCAGAGAGGGAACTTAGAAAGGAAAATGACAAAGAGGCAACCCTTTAAAGATCTGGGGGGAAAAGAATCTATCCAGGCAGCAAAAGTCACATGTGCAAAGGTCCTGAGGCAGGAATGTACTTGATGTGTTCAAGGGTCAGAGAGCAACCCGATTCATCTGGAGTGTTGCAAGCATGTTATGGGGTCCAGGAATACAGAGTTAAAGCTAAGGAAGGAGGCAGAATTTTATTCTAGATGCAATAACCCCCTGGAGGTCTGATAAATATTTTTAAATCATGTCTCTTGCATTTTACAGAGGATTCATTGAAGAGTGCAAAATGGAAGAGACAAGGCTGAGGGACTCTGAGTGGTCCAGGTTAAAAATGGTGGTGGTTTGGACCAGCATGGACTTGATGGAGACAGAGAGAAGTGGACAAGGCAGAGCCTATTATGGAGGTAGAGCCACGGGATTTGCTGATGCCTTGGAAGGTGACTCCACGAGCAGTCAAGCATTGACCTTGCATCATGGACAGCTGGCTAAAACTTATCTTCTGGAAGCTTCTCTCAATGGAATGGGAAGGTGTCTCAGCAGGAGCTAAGCAAGTTGCCTCGTGTCCTTAGGAAGAGGTGAACAGGACCCTGGTAAATGCCCACCTTCTTCTTCAGGCTTCTTCTTGGAGCTCATTCCATATGTCAAGGGAGGGGCTGGGCCTCAGGGGCCGCCAGGTTTTCCAGCTCTCTGGACGGGTGCATTCCACACCGTCTGTTGCTCCTGGACAGAGAAATGCAGGACAGGGAAAACATGCACGGCGGCCAGCCCCGGCCCTTCCTCCATCGGCGGTCTGCTCAGGCCTACGTGTCCTGGTGCCAAGCAGCCCATACAGATGGGCTCTGTTAGCTCCTCACCAGCTTGTGATGGATGGTGGTCGGAGCCGGGACTCTGCCAGCCTCAAGACTTAGAGGTGTTCAGAGGCAGCCAGGGCAGGCATGAGTCCCCACAGTGCACCTTTCTACTGGAACAGAAACATCTGGAAGGGTCTGGACATCTCTCCACAAAAATGGGGCAGGGGGATGACTGTGCCTTCATCATGTCCCCATCATTCTTCTCTGGGTGGCCACCTCCCGGGATTCCTATGGTTGAACAGCCCACGCCCCCTGTCCCTGACTTTCCTGGGGGGACGGCAGGCTTTCACCCTCCATCTAGGCTCCTCACCCCAGCAGAGAAGTTTCCTGTGTCCCTCCCCTAACAACTTCTGATTCTATTGTATCTCATCTCCGATGACACTGTTCTGAGAACTTAGCTGATCTGATAAGAGAATGGGCACAGAAGTGTTGAAAGATACATTGGCTGTACCCTCACTGACTTGGAGTCCTGTCCCAACATCATCCCTAATTAGCTTGGGGAGATTAGAAAGCCCTGGAGAGACGGTAAGGACTGCTTAGCACCCAACCAAGACTCTCTCTTTTGCTCACCCGGAGGGCGGGGAAGAGAGAGGAAAGACCGCAGCTCGGCACTGTGGGATCCACCGTGGTTTCAGTCCGTCCTCGGTGGGTTCTGTGACAGTCGACGAGAGTGTCTGTGACCTGCCAGGGGCAGGGGGGTGGCGGTGCGCCGGGCACTGGATGTTGGCACAAACTACGACCTACAGTGTGGTGGTCGGAGTGTTCTTCCACAGCGCTATTGCCTCTGTTTCCCCTGCGAAGCAGTTGCGTTTCTGACCCTCGATTCCAGCAGGAGCACTTTCAGCAACTCCCCAAATTCAAGGGCCAGGTTGAAGCGGGGCAGTCCCCGCCCGTCTTCGTAACACCCCCCACCCCATTTATTGAGCGCCTGCCGTGGGTCACCCTCTATGCTGGGTGCTTTAACGTACATGTCCTGATTTAATCCTCTTTACAAACAGTTGAGATTGGAGTTTGTCCTTTCTCAGGCGGGAAACTCGGGGCTCCAGTGCTGCCCCGAGGCCGCACAGTGGGGAGAGGCCCAAGCGGGCAGGAGCACCTCACAGCGCCCTTGACCCCCGCGTCCGCCTTCTCTCCGTGACCCTTGCTCTCCCTGCTTCGTAGCGAGAGTATATGTCCCGGGAGGCCCAGATTGATTATCCTGACTTTTACCACCCTTCGCTTTAGGTTCCTTTGACTCCTGCTTTGCTGTGCTTGTTAAGGGGTTTTCTCTGAGGCACGGAGAACTTCACTGTATCAGAGGCTGGGATCGTGGTATCTCTGCCTCTCACTTCGCCGCTCGGCTCGCCCTCCCCTCCCCTCTCCTTTGCTCCCTGTCCTCTCTTCTCTGACCAGCCAAATGATGCTCTAAAGTCTCCTTTATTCAAGCCACAAGACCTCCAATGCAAAATGGCTGATCCGTTAAGACAGGACCTCGGCTTTTTTAACCAAGCCCGGCAGCCCCAGAGTGGGTTTCAGGAGCAGGGTGACTATGTCGTTCAAAGGACACAGTCAGGACCTGGTGTTTCTATCTCTTGGCTCTGTTCTCAGATCAATTTCCCCTCGTGGCTGCAGCATATTTCATCTGTTCTCAAATGCAAGGCTTCTGGAAAGAGGGAGCATCTTAGTGCCAACATGAACATATTCAGTCAACAATATTTGGAAGCATCATTTTGCTGCAGGTTGTTTTCTAGGTGCGGAGGACACTTGAGACAACGCAGAGGGAAATCCCTGCCCTCTTGGAGCTTACGGTGCAGGCGGGGGACCGACAATAAAAGGATTCGCAAATAAATACATGAAAGATGTCAGGGAGTAACACATGTAATGAAGAAAAGTAGCACAAGGCCAGGAGATAGAGGGACGGTGGGGTGGCTATCTCTGAGCAGTGGGGAAGGCCCCTCGAGGTCAATCTTCAGAGAAGGCCTACAAGAAACAGGCTGTGAATCCTTGAGAGAAGAATGTTCTAGGGAGAGGGACCAGCAAGACAGAGGTCACGGCGAGGGAGTGTTGGGTATGTCCCCACAAGAACAGGAGGTGGGGGTGCTGGGGACAAGGGGAAAGGGGGAGGGTGGTGAAGTGGGCAGGAGCCCCGTCAGGACATGGGAGGAGCTTGACTCTCCCTCTCCCTGAGAACGAGGGGCCAGTGGAGACTGGAGAGCAGGGGAGGAGCTCTGATCTGCACCCAAAGGACCCTCTGGCAGCAGGGAGGCTCCCGGACTTTGGGGGCCGCATGCTCATTCCTGCACCTTTCCTGGGACTGGGGCTGAGACTCTGGAGGGCCGTGGTCTGAGCTGAGCAGGGGGCAAAAGTGGTTCTCCAGAGAATCATCCCATCCTGCCGGCAGAAGGCAGACAAGGGGATTCCAGGTTGTAGAATCACAGGGCGGTAGAACCACTGTGTAGTGTAAAACCACTCCAGTGGCCCTCCAGTCCACGGTCCAGGAACCTTCCCGATGCCCATCCTTCCACAGGGTCTCTGAGGAGCACACTGGGGGCCAGTACAGGCGACATAAGGTTGTCTGTGGCCTCTAGGCACACGTCTATGTCTTGCCTTCTCTGATGGATCAGGGGTTGGTGAACAAGTACCCTGGGCCAAATCCAGCCCACACGGCCTATTTTTATCCAGCTCTTGAACAGTGTTTTTTTACATTATACACACACGTGTGCACACACACACACACACACACGCACGCACGATAAAGACCACACTTGGCCTGTAAAGCCTAAAATAGTCACTACCTGGCCCTTAGAGAGGGCCTTTTGTTCCCTTCATCCCCGCCTGTCTTCCTGGATTGGTTCCAATGGCGACATCTGATTGCATCGTGATGTAATCAGTCCTCTGTGATTATCAGTAAATGCATGGTGTTTCAGAGCACGCCGAGAATCTAATTTTGCCATCCATGTTTTCATATACAAGAGTCAGAGTAGACGGTGGGTACTGACAGTTACGGGGGACATCTGCTGTTTGTCCCCGCACAGCATCCGTTCTGCTTCTTCGGATCACGGCACCATGGTTTTCATTCAGTGACACTCCCCTACTCTTCTTAGCACTTGAGTTTCCTAGGGCAACAGCCCAGGTTCCAGAAGGGAGTTCTAAACCCGCACTGGGCCAATGAGCTGAAAATCTGTGATTGCCTTTTAGAAACCTGGCGGGGTGGGGGGTGAGGGGTTGGGAAGGCGCCTCTTCCCATTGGCCTTGGAAGTGGGAGGATCTCACCAGACCACTGGGGGCTGAGCCCAAACAGAGGAAGGTGGAGGTGAGAGATAGAGAAAGGGAGGCTGGGTTTGGTGATGTCAGCTGACCCCATTAATAACTATTCGTGTCCCAGCTTCTCCTCTTCCCAGCTCCGTGACCTTGGTAGAATAACCATAGAATTCATTAATCAAATCGGACCACTTTTGAGGATAAATGGGGGTGCTCATAATTATTATTTTGGGGGTATCCCAGGCGAACCAAGATGTATGATCACTCTGGACCGGAGCAGGTTACTTTAGGTGTCAGGGTCTCGGGCTCTCCATCTGAGGAATATCCATCTCCAAAGAGATGCCATGAAGATTAAATTAAGTGATGTGCGTACTTAAAAGACTGCCAGGCACACCACAAATTACTGAGATGGGCTTGCTACTGTTGCTGTCATTAATTGTCCCCGAGCACCTTGAAATTTCCTCCCATACTTAGAGGACTTCCCTGCTGGGCCAGCGGTTCTCACTTTGGTGCAGCTCCACTCTGCAGTCAGATGTCCTTCCCGATTTCAGAGCTACCACACCCAATTCTTTTCTCTTCTCCGAGATTGTGTGAGCCACGCGATAGCCTTCGACAAGCCCTTTTACACTTACCCAAGCTAGTTGGATTTCTCCTGTTTGTAACTAACTCATAACCAATAAAACCCCCTAGATCCAACCATGCCTCCCCCGTTGAATTTTCAGGTTAACAAGACAGTCATCCTTCTAATTCCATTTAATTTGGATCCTTATCACTTGCAGCCAAAGCTTACTAACCAATACACATACTTGCTATCAAAATTGGGGCAGGATGTGGTGGGGGGAGGAGGTAGAAAAGCGAAAAACCATAGTTCTTGTATAAAACCTTAAAACTACAATTCCTTAAACACTCGCCTCCCCACCTTGTAACATGTCCCTCCTCACTCAACAGCCACTTAGAGTCCCAGCTAGCTAAACATGAAGCTAAACATAGCCCACAGGCGTCCCCTACCTGATACTTCCCGATTGCTAGCTTAGAAAACGCTAATTGAACATAATAATAAAAAATTTAAAAAATAAATGCAAACAAAGCCTCGGGTCTGTTGCGGCCCCCTTGGCAGGGCTGGAGGAGTAAGGTGAATCCTTGCATGTGCTTTGAAAGGTGATTGTCTCTGGAAAAGCCCATCTTCCTTCCCACAGGAAACTTGTGATTCACCGGTATCTAGAGTAATTTGTGAGCATATAAAAAAGAAAAGAAAACACGGCACATTCGGATTGCCATACAACAGCCACCCCAACTCCGTATAAAAAAAGTGAAGCCTGAGAAGGACGGGTTTTCTGAATACAGACCTTTGTGAAAACCCTTTAAGATTTATCTTCTTATCAACACCCCAAATAATTTATTTGGATATGAATGAAGGTTTCAACCCAAGAGAAAAAAAAATTATAAACAGCTCTGGAAATAAAATTCCCATTCATGCTCAAAGTTCACATTTCTAACATTATTTCCATATGTGGGAGAAGGAAGAGGAAAAAATCTGAGCACTAAGATCAGGACTTTGCTTGTGCTGTATTTTTACGGGTAGGCACAGGCAGTGATGCCGCCTTGGACGAAGGGGTTCCCGGCACCGTCCTTCTGCAGGGATTTGGTTCTGGAATGTCAGCCCATACCTGGATGAGAGCAGGACCCATAGGAGAGTCTTGTTTTTAAGAGAAATCCAACTAATGCATTCAGAGACCTCAGTTTTGTGTGTGTGACTTTAAATATCATGTAAAAAATATTATACAGTAGAATTTAACTTGTGTACATTTCTGTGAATTTTAATGTATGTATGTATTGCATAACCACCTCTCGATAATCAGGATACAGAATAGTTCTATCAGCCCCCCACAAAAAAATCCAACTTCCTGCTATTCCCTTAGAGTCACCAGCCGCCCTACATGCATAACTCCTGGCAGCCCCTGTCCTGCTCTCTATCAATATGGTTTTTCTGCTTTTTCAGGAAGTCATATAAATGGAAATATACAGTATGTAATTTTTTGAGACTGTTTTCCTTCACTCAACATAATGCCTTCCAGATTCAAAGAAGGTGCTGTGGATCTCGACAGTTCATTCCTCTTCTGGTTGAGTCATCTCCTGTCACATGGATGAACCCCAGACGAGTCCACCATTCGCCCGCTGAAGGTCATTTCAGTTGCTGTCGTGTTTTCGCAATTATGGATGGAGCTGCTATAAACATGTGTGTCCAGGTTCTGGTGTGGATGTGAGTTTTCTTTCCTCTGGGTGAATACCCAGGAATGGGGATCCGGGATCATCTGGCAAGTGTATGTTTCATGTTATAAGAAACTGAAACACGGTTTTCCAGCATGACCGTACCATGTTGTGTTCCTAAAAGCCATATGTGAGCTTCCGTTGTGCCCCAAGCTCTCCTGAGCTCCTGCTGTCCAGTCTTTGGTACAACCTTTCTCAGATGTCCCCAGCGCCATCACATTGTGGCTTTCTTTGGCATTTCCCTGATGCCTAAAGACACAGAAACTTTCATCACGTGGGTATTTGCCATCTATATATCCTCCTTACCAAGAGTCTGTTCAAGTCTTCGCCGATTCCTTAATTGGGCTTTTTGTTTTCCTTCTGGGTTTCAAGAATCTTTTACATATTCTGGATAAGTGATTTGCAAATATGTATTCCGATTTGCGATTTGCATATATTTTCTCCCAATAACAGACCTGATTTAGCAGTCTTTTCACAGTCTTTTAATTTTTACAGAGTCCATTTTTTCACTTTTTTTCTTTTATGGGTTATGCTATTGGTATCAAGTCTAGAAACCTTTCCCTAACCGCAGGTCACAAAGCTGTTTCCTATTCTTGGCTTCGATTCCATTTTTCCGTTTTCTTCTTGTGTGTCCATAATTGTGTATTGGGAGATTTTTATCACAGTCTTTGTCTGAAAATTTCAATATCTGTGTTATTTTATTGTTGGTGTCTGTTAACTGTCCTTTCCATAAGTGGTGAGATTTTCCTGGTTCCCTATAAATCAAGCAATTTTAGATTTTATCCTGGATATTTTGTATATTATGTCATAAGACATAGAGTCTTTTTCAAATCCTGTACACCACAGCGTTGCTTAAGAGTTTGGGTATGAGAGGGATGCCTGGGTGGCTCAGTCCATTAAGCGTCGGCCTTCGGTTCAGGTCATGATCCCAGGGTCCTGGGATCGAGTCCCACTTCGGGCTCCTTGCTCAGCAGGGATCCTGCTTCTCCTTCTGCCCGCTGCTCCCCCTGCTTGTGCTCTCTCTCTCCCTTTCTCTCTCTCTGACATATAAATAAATAAAATCTTAAAAAAAAATAGTTTGGATATGAGAGACTGGAGAAGAGAAGGCGGGGATGGGAGATGTTCACACTCTCTCTGAGTATTGGCAGTTCCCTTTACCAGAACTGGTTCCCTGAACAAGGCTAGCGGGCTCCTCTGGGCTTCTCCGGGAGCTCTTTCCATCTCTACCCTAATGCCTGTGTCTGGGTTTGGGATCGGGTCACTTGATACCAGAAGTGGAAATCTGGCTCGCCACCAGCTTGGTGATACTTCAAATTCCAGTCTTCTTCCCTGATCGACCTGCAACAATTTCCTCTTCAGAGTCCTCCATTCACAGCTCCATGCAATCTTTCCAGGCTCTATAGATCTATTTTGTGGGAGAGACAGGGCAAACTGTTTATCTTATCTGGAACCAGAAGGGCCAACATCATTTTTTAAAACTAATGATCCATTTTTTAAGACTGAGCTGGGTGGCTCAGTCGTTTAAGCATCTGACTCTTGATCTCAGCTCAGGGCTCGATCTCAAGGTCGAGAGTTCAAGCCCCAAGAATCCATCCATTCATTCAGCATGTTTATTACAGTTGTCCTTGTGTCACAGTCCCATGTATATATGCCACCTGTATCACTGATGTGAACTTCTCTAGCTCCAGTGCCTGGCTTCATTCATCCCCGAGTCTGGCTTTGTTGTGGTTTGGTTTGGCTAGGGTTGGTGCCCGTAACAGAAAAGGACAGGGTAGCATGCTTCATGGCAGGTCTAGTCCAGGATCCTAAGGGATTCCGTTTCTCTTGTTCATCCCTGCTTTCTGTAACGTTGGCTTCATCTTTGGACTGCACCTTCTGCCAGCTCATCTGGGGGCAACAGAATAGTTCCTGAGTGTCTAGGACACAGATTTTCTTTAATCATGAGGCACAAACTAGAGAAAGAAAGGAGATCTCATAGTATCTACTGCATAGGTCTCAAGTTTTTTATCCTTTTGCTAGCCCAAATTGGGCTATATGTCTATTCCTAAACCATCATCAAAACCAGAATGCGGAGAGTGTGAAGCTTGACAGAAGCTCCTATGAGCTCCCCTGTGTATCTGAGCATGGAATCGGTCCCGCCCAATACCTGCATCTGGGAATGCAGGAGGCGTGATTTTCCCAAAGGAAAATCAGAGTGTAAACAATAGGAGAAAGGATAGATGGTTAGATAGATGCCATGGAACTAACTCATGTAAATTAATTTTGAATGCAAACATCAAAAGTGGTAACTCATCCTTACGTAATTATTTCAAATGATTTGTTGTTCATGTAAGCAATTACGTCTAGGGGTTCAGACATCAGGAGTGGCTTGATTATGATCCCTCGACGTTTTATCTTTCATTTTCTGTGAGGCTCCCTTCTCCTCCTCCTCAGTCTCACTTCCCAAAATGGCCCAGAAGTTCCAGGATTCAAGTCACCAAAGCTCCACCTCCAGAGGAGGGTTCCAAGGAAAATATGAGTTCTGCACTGACTGGGCCAAGCTGTATCTAGGAAAATATTACACACCGATTGGCTTACACCTGGTTTTTCAGAAACAATCATGTGGCCAAAAAGGTGGAATTATGCTAGTTTTCTTGGAACATTCAGATCCCACTGCTATAGTTGGACATGAGGTACATTTTCCTGAGAGACATGGGGTACCTGGGAGGAGGGTGAGCATCCCCTGAGGGCACTGCATGGTAGGGGCATGAGCAGTTAGATACCGGATGGGCATGACAAATACCTACAAAAACCAGGACACTTGGGTGGCTCAGTTGGTGAAGCGCCTGACTCTTGATTTTGGCTCTGGTCATGGTCTCAGGGTCATGGGATTGAGCCCCATGTCGGGCTCCATGCTCAGCTCTGAGTCTGCTTGAGATTCTTCCTCTCCCTCTCCCTCTGCCCCTTACCCCAGCTTGTACATGCATGCTCTCTCTCTCTAAAATAAATAAATAAAACTTAAAAAGAATACCTACAAAAACTACCAAACATAGAACCATGTCCTTCCAAAGCAGAGAATGGGTCTTCTTCGTTTTGAATTTCCACAGTATTCACAGTCAATGGCACTCAGTAGGCACTCGATCAATTTTGAATGACGGGATTAATGAGTTAAAACAACCAGGCTATAGGCAATAAAATTCTAATCACATTTAAATTAGGATTCACAGTCCTAGGGCTAATTCCAATTGTAGGCACTCTAATGGAGAGACATACTTTGCTATAGTTGTGTTTCTGAAAACCTGTCAAAATATTTGGAAGTTAGGTAATAATTTGTTATCTATTAAAATTCTATCTTCAAAAGCCTTTTTTCAGTGAACACAGAGCGTCGAGGACAAGGCAAAACCAATGTCAAAACATTCGTTTTATATCATTTTATCTTGGCTTCTAGGCTAAAAGCTGTGATACATTGACACATGTCACAAAACTCAAAACTCAGACAGTTCTTAGGAAGGGAACCGTGATCACTGAACACATAGTGCCTGGTGAGTGAGTCTGAAAGTCAACGCTGGAGAAGCTCAAGAAGGGTAAAAACCCTCCCAAACTCCTGGTCAAGGTGAGATTTGGGCAGAGTCCTGGGGGTCAGTAAGCCGATCCTAAAAGTCAAAGACGGTGTTACAGGTGGGATGGAGCATCCACGGCAAAGGCTTAGAGCCAAGAAAAGGGAAGGGATGCCATGCTGGGGGTCCCCAAGACCTCCTGTCCCCTGGGAGGGCCTACAGGACTCGGCATATAGTTGTGTCCATGCTCTGATTTATTACAGCATAAAGACACAAAACAAATCATCGGAGGGAGAAGGCACCTCGGGTGAGGTCCAGAGGAAACCAAGAGCCACCTTCCAAGGGTCTCTCCCACTGGAGTCACACAAGACTCCCTTCATTCCTCCAGTAACGAGTTGTGACAACACGTGTGAAACGTTACCCACCAGGGAAGCTCATCAGAGAGTTGGTGCCTGTGATTTTTACCGGAGGCTCCTCATGGGGCAGCCTCGACCTAGCATGTGCCAAAATCCCAGACTCCCAGAAGGAGAGCAGGTGCTCGGCAGAAACCATATTGTTTTGTATAAACAGTTTAGGCCCAGTGAGCCTCTCTTTATCAGTCAGGGTGTTGGGAACCCTCCCCAGATCCCAGTTCCCTGACGCCAGCCAAGGGCCAACCCTTGCAGCCAGGCCTTTCAAACCCCCAGCATCAGGCCTGCTACGGCGACTCTCTTCTGCACAGACATTCAAGAGTCCACCCTTCAGGTCAAGGCTCTTAACTCCTCTAATCACGGGGACTTGGCGTAATAATAAATGACACTTAAGGCCCCCACCCTGTGCCAATAATTGGGTGAGTTATTGCCTCAGTTTCTTTTTTCTGAAAACAGAAACAAGGCCAACCACAAAGTGGCAGATCTAATTAACCCAGGCCAGAGGTGAGAACACCTGCTCCCCTCGGGGGGAAGATGATGAGCATCACCTCCCTCCATCCCCTCTCCTCTACAGCCTCTGATGTAATGCAGGGGCGGGAGGCAGGGGATCCTCTGAGCCTGTCCAGGCAGGAGCAGGATTCCTCTCCACTTACCCCACCCCAGCCTCGGAGAACGACAGGCTGCCCAGCAGAGTGGGAGAAATGGGCCGGGAAGCAGGCTGGATTTATACCCTGCCTTTCAAACACTTTGAGAATGTGCACCTGCATCACTTCATCTCTCTCATGAAGACCAAGAGACAGCCCAGACACACAGGGATATAGGAGTCTCTCTAGACTGTGTTTGATACCTAGAGTGGATCGAAAAGTGTTTGTAGAAGAAACAAGTGCATCAATAAGTGAATGCCGGGATGCATGAAACCTGATTGTGAATGCAGAAATATTTTGAAAACGACTTCCCTTGGATTCCACAGAGCAGAATTTACAAACTCAGTCAGTCATCAACGGTTGCAACTCAACTCAGTGGTTTACAAGAAGCACTTACTCCCACACTCGCAGGCCCGCGGGGCCACGGCCCTTCAGCTGATCTGGACTGGGCTCCAGCAGGCTTGACGCAGCCCGGGACTCGGGTTGGCTCCACGCGTGTCCTCCCTGGCCCAGTCGGAAGGGGCACACTCTTCTCGTGGCTGAGCCCCGAGAGCAAGAGCGGGATGAACTGTGGGAGCACATTTAATGTCTTTGCTCTTGTCCCTTCCACTGATATGTAATTGCTTAAAGCAAGTCACAGAGCCAAACCCCCATCAAAGGGGTGTGAAGCACTGTCCGCTCACAATGGGAAGGGAAGAGGGTGAATATCTGCTGAACAATAATCCCAACTGTCACATGAGCCACAGCCTTAAACATGCTGATAAATACGTATGCACATACATACACGCTAGAATCCGGAATACCCTCCTGAAGGGAAAAATCACAGTGGCAGCTAATGCAAGCGCACCCCATGGCCACGAGCCAGTGGCCTCAAGTTCCAGCAATGCCAAGAATAATGGGCAATGGCCCCCAGGGGGCTTCTAGCCGACTCTGGGATGGGGGAGGTGAGATCGTTGCTCCTCCTTTAGCAGGTGGATGCAGCACATGTCTTACCCCCAATTCCAACTTAAAGGGCAGCTGTCATCCTGGCCTGGGGCCCCCTATCTCTTTACATTGTAGATCGGTTGCCCGCCACTGCAATGAAGAACTCTCCATGGGTTATCTGGAACCTCTAAATCAGCACTGCAGAGAGCCTGGCCGATAGAGCAGGCAGGCTCCCCGTCGGGGACGATTGATGCCAGACTCAAGGCAATCATGGGGTCCCACCACATACATCAGCTCAAGGAAAGACATCTGCTTCCCCCCGCCCGGTGAGGCCAGTGGTGGGGTGTTTGGGCAACAACAAAGGATGCAAGCTGCTGGGCGCATATCCGAGCTATATCAGTTTTGCCTGCATCACATCACATTCATGAAGAAGTACTTGCCAGCCTTCTTTAATATCTGTTTGGCCCCCAACTGTGTCCTTACCTTTCTACAGTGGAGAGGACAGAGATGATGGCCAGGTGCTAGATGGGCCTTCATCACATCGGAGTACCCAGACTCCTGGGGGGACATGAAGATTTTCAAAGGGTTCATAGTCACGGACACATTACGAGCATCAATTTCCAGACCCTCTGCTGACATGTGTCCTCTTTGGCACGTCCTCCTTCGCACATATCCTTCTTCCACTATATAAAAAAATCAGCTTATCAGTCAGGGTACCAACGTAAAACTGACAGCGCGCTCAGAGTGGGTAATTCCAGGAGAGTTTACTAGAGGAAATGTTTCTAAAGGTGTGGGTGGGGCACAGGAAACAACTAAGGGTAATGCTGGGCTTGTGAGACCTGAGTAGGGTGAGGGGATGGCGAAGTTTCTAGAACCTGTCAGGAGAGGCTGTGTAAAATGTGAAGGAGCTATGGCCTCCTGGAACAGGTACAGTCACCCTGAGTCCCCTGCTCCCCAACCCACAGATGAGGCCTGGGAACACATGCCCAACCTTACCCTCTTCTCTTCCCTGCCCCCCACTCCCAGGGCCTCCCATGGGCCAAATCCAGCCCAAAGCCATAAGGAGAAGGATGAAGAACAAAAGCTGTCCTCACTGAAAAGGCATCACCCATTCTGAACCTTACAAAGATGCCCTCCCCTGCCGCTGAAAGTCTTTCAGGGCACCAAACAAAGGCACATTCACCTCAGCATTCAGAACACAAATGTCGCGGTAACTGGGTACCGCACCTGGTCTAGAACCAGGAACCACCCCCTTTAACGAGGCAGAGTGTTTTCAAGTCTTCATTGTCACTGGGGTGGAAGAAGAGCCCAGTACCAATGTCAGCTCTTGGATTATCAAAAAGCACGGTGTCGTTTTTGGCTTACAACTCGAAAGGAGCCCGAGCCATGGAACAGCATACAACAGAAGCCCTTCTTCCATTCCCGTCTGTTTGTTTACGTACACAGTGTCTCAGCGCTGACACCCACAAAAACAAAATGGTGTGAACAGGATTCATGCTGACACCTGCCTCTTTCAAATCCCAAGATTCATTCATAAATGCATTCACTGAGAAAAACAGTCCTGCCTATCATATTAAGAGAAGTATCTCGCAAAGTGTTTTACCCTTTTAGGATTAATCATTCTTTATCACGAGCTATGACATATTTATACTGTTCTGATCGATTGCATTCTATGAAGAACCATAATGATAATTGAATTAAAAATAACTTATTTTAAAATTTAAAGACGTAGTCAACGAAAATGTTTAAAATTTAAATTTCAAATCATGAACCTATTTTTGTCACAGTCAGTGATGTATAATAGTCATTAATAAAGGATTTCTACGAATAAAAATATGATACATTAAGACCAAATTTCTGCCAGGGGAGTAAACTTCAGCAAGAAAAAAGAACAACGCAGAATTTTTCACAATGGAAATGAAACTTGTACATGATTTTCTTTTAAATCCAAGATGACAGGTAGCAAACCACAATGGTTTTGGGCTTCAATGGCATATACTTTGAAATTGATATTATAGTTCCCTTTTAAAAGATCAGTATTTACAATAAGCCACATATTATATCCATATATTAATTTTACTTATTATATTTCCTTATATGTGAAACATAATACATGTAAAATATATATTCTATTTTAATAATGTATAATATATACTTATATATTAACATAATATATAATTTCTATATACTTCTATTATATCCAAATACATGTTTAAACCCATGATAAAACATTTAGCCGAGAGCTTAAAAATGTGAGAGTGCAGATGTGATTTTTAAAGCTGGAGGAGACGCAGCACATGAATCTGCAGAATTCAGCAGGGGTCAGATATCTTGCAGGGTCTGGTCTGCCCAGCAAAATAAGTAAAATCCATACATGATGTCACTGGACAGCTGTATCCAGGGCCCAATGACAAGGTGACAATGAGGAGGACAGGTTGCTATGGACCAAGACGACCACAGTAGATGTCCCAGAGGAGCAGAGACTAACCCAGGATTTGAGGGAGGGTTCAAGTGCACCTAGGTACAAGGAGGAGACCCAGGGAAGTTTGGAAAAAGGCAGTCAGTCAACTTATGGCACCTGGATCCTCTCATTTGCAATCAGATCAACCTGTTGACACCAGTTCCTCTCCACCATAACCACCTTGCCCACCACAACGGCGGCAACAATAATATCACTCGCCTGTATTTTTTGAACACTATTTCTAGGCATTGGTCTGAGATACAGAGACAAGGAGACATACATTGTAGGATTCTGACACCTGTTCTTAGCCACGATCCCATGCTGTTTCTCTTTTGTCTGTCCTCGTGTTATTCAGGCAGCCATTCCTTCGTTTATTTCATTCAGCACATAACTGTTGAGAGCGGACTGTGTGCTACGTACTCTAGATCTATTTGTCAAGATACACGAACTGTTGGTAAGCTCTCATCTGCATTTTTTGCCTTAGAGAATCTCACTCTGGTGTGGTTCGATTCTCCGATGGAAGGCCAACACCCCTTTCCAAACCTTGGAGGAGACCCCTGCTTTCTCTGCTCTCCTCCCCTCATTCCCCAACCTCAGGGCCCAGCTCCCAATCCCACCTGTCGCAACCAGTCCTCGAGGGCCCACCTCTCTCCAAACCCTGACATCTCATACAGCCCATCACACCACCCGGCCCACAATCCATGGAGCTTCATATCATGCTTCTGATCAGAGCGTACACTAGGGCCACCCCCTAACCTCTGAATCTCTCCAAGACTTCTGGATCAGTGGCCCCTGCTGAGATGAGATTTGAGATTTCATTGAGTTATGTATTTCCAGGTCCTGCTCCGGATTGGACATCCGAGTCCCAGCAGAAGCAGGGCAGAGTGATGGAGGGAGGGACTGCTCTCTCTCCTTATAATACTTCTCAGAATTGGAACACAGCAGTGAGGCTTTTATTCCACCAACTAGAACTTAGTGGCCACATCTCCCAGCAAGCCTGAATGGGAAATGTAGTTTTTATTCCCCTCAAAGTCTGCCGTAGCCTCTTTCCACCCGGCCTTGATTCATTTCTCCAGCCCAGCCTCCACCCTCTGGTCCCACGGATCTTAAGAACCAGGGCACAGAGTTTCCCTGTCTGTGACCAGCCTTTCTCCCCACCCCCAGAAAAATCTTTATTATTAACTAATATCAATATCATTTCCCAGAGACTTGTTCCTCTGACTTATAAAGTTTAGCATTTGTGAACACATGTTCATAGACGGCTTTCCATTGATTTATGATACAGTTCTCCCATTTTGATGCAAGAAATGTTTTCTGCTTATAGCCAACAATACTGTATTACACACTTAAACATTTGTTAGGAGCCTAGATCTCATGTTCAGTGTTCTTACCACAAAGAAAAAAGGAGACATGGGAACTTTCGGGGGGTTATATCTATTACCTCAATTGTGGTGATGGTTTCACAGATGCTTTCCTATGTTCAGACTCATCAAATTGTATACATTAAATGTGTACATTTTTTGGTATATCAATGGCACCTCGGCAAAGCTCCTTAACAATAAATAAATGAGTACATTTTCCTGCTGGGTTAGTTTTGTTGGCTATTGTGGGGAAGTGAGCAGGAGCACCTGGATGGTGGTTATCCAGCAGCCAAGGGCTATTCAGACCTGGACAGGGTGAGCCCTTCCAATGGAGGATCTTAACCAACACATCTGTTGGGGCTCTCAGTTGCTGGCACTGGAATCCCCTCCAGCTATTTAGGTGGGAAAGGAATTTAGTAAAGGGTATTGGGAGCTCGCAGACTCTCTAAAAGGAACACAAATCAGGCATCTTGGGGTCTAGGCAACTGGCAATAACACTGTGGGTGCCATCCCATGGCAAACTGACAATTCCCTTAAAGGCAGAAAAGCAAGGACTTGGGGGCGGAAAATCTGAGAAATTTCGAATTTAAAGAAAAGACTACTTAAAGTTAATAAAAGCAGTTCAGTTGGTGGCCTCTGAGTTAGCTCAGATGTCCCTCCTGGAGTCCATTTGGGGGCACCGGTAAGCTCAGTGTATTAATGATCCCAAATGTTTAGTTGAATAAATAGCATCGGTATCCACACTGCCCGACTGTTAGGTCAACCGTGCTTTTATTCTAATCACTTGGTTAGAAAGTTCCAACTTTCTAAGGCCTGTTGAGCTAATCTGTAAGAAGGAGCCAAGAAAAAGAAAATAAAAAAAGGAAAAAAAGAGAAGGAGCCAAGAAATAATCATAACCTGGGGGTTGGTTTATTCCTTCAAGTTACCACATATCTTGTTTACTCTTAGCTTATGTACATTTTGTCTTCCAAGGAAAACTAACACAGGTTCCTTGGGGGCATTTTTTTTCTTTTCTCTACTGTGTTTAAATAAACTATTGATTTTGTTTTCAAGGTAATTTAAGGGGTGATACAGTTCCTATTTGATAACTACCACCTTAATACATTCAGAGTAAACAAATTTTAGGGTTTTAATAGTTATTTTTGTCCTCAAAATTGACCACATGATGACCGGCCCCAGGAGATTACTGTGCGGGCTGTTTGGGCATGAAGCTGAGGTGTAATGACTCAGAGACCAATGACCCAGAAGAAAATTGGTATCAGAGGCTGGAAAGGCTCTTTCTGGAGATGTGTGTTCTTCAAGAGTAAATTAACACTGGATTTCTTGGGGCAGAGCTGAGTGGGAATATGATTTTTGAAAATGCAATAGAATTGATTCTAGTTAGGTCAAAAGTATCTGTCAAGTGTCTTTGCAGAGTGGAGAGTGTTCATTGCAAAGAAAAGTAACACTAATCTTCAAAGAGGCACATTCTATCTTCTAGGAGACATTGGGTTGCAAGTGACAGGAAACCCACATCTATCTGATTTGCACAAAGGAAAGGAATTTGTGGCTCATGCCAAGATAAGGCCAGTGATGAGCTGGCTGTGGGCATATAGCAAACCAGGGACTTTGACTCTCTTTTTCTCTCCATGCTGGCATGGTTTTCTTTGACTTCACACTCAGGGAGATGCCCTCCCCGTGGGGACCTCCCAGTCTTTTGAGCTTTTCCTCCTTCCATCTTTAGGCCTCTCAGCAAAAGAACCTGTTCCTCCCACGAAGGCCTGGGGTGAGCTCTGATTGGCTGTGACTGCAGTCACGTGCTATCCCCGAGCCAAACGATGTGGTGAGAAGCATGCGGTGTCTGGTTGGCCAGGCTTGGGTCCCATGGCCACCCCTGGAGCTGGCCTGCTACGGGCAGAGCCTCGGTCCCCAGAGCGAGCTCGGGTACGGCGACCACTGCCGGCTTCACGTCCACCGGGCAGGTTGTCCTCCAGAGTCAGCCCAGAGCCCTTGTGCTCCTTGGCCCCTCTTGGCCATTGGTCCCTGGACCTCATTCTCAGGACCTCTGCCCCCCCAACCATGGCCACCTACCTCCTCCTTGAGCCTCTGCTTCCAGAACGCGGCTTCCGCCCAGACGCCTCCCTTTCTCCGCTCTTCCCCAGCTCTCGCTCCCCCGGGAGTGTCCCGCGGGCCCTCTTTCGACCCCAACTCACCCTCCTTTGTCCGTCAGTCCCTTGTGTCTGCGTGTCCCCCCCCCCCCCCAGCTCCTCGTGCCTGCGTCGTCCCTGACGTCAGATTGCCAAAGGCCAGTGGGCACCTGGGCCAGACCCGCCGGGGGAGAGCGGCCCTTGTCTTGCTCGCGGGAGGAAATGCCAAGCAGGCACCCACTCCATAAATCATGCTGCGGCCTCGGGCCAAAAGCAGTAAAGCTCTGACACAATCAAAGATTTTACGGGAATGGAACAAAATGATGACTCGCATCTATTGATGTATTGTGTGTGTGTGATTACGGAATAAAACGGAAGGTTACCGTTTCAGCCAGATCATAGATTCCTACTAGCACTGAAAGTATCATCGCATGATACTATTTATGTGAAACCGACACAGCACACACATAATACTTTATATTTTCTAAGGGTAGATGACATCATCATCATTAGAGCTGACATTTTTTGTTTACTCTCACATTTAATTCTCTTAACAATGCCATGAGCAAAGTAGTGTGTGTGTTTTCCTCTAACAAATAAGGAAAGTGAGACACCGTGAAATTGAGGGACTTGCCCACAGTCACAGGAAGTAAGTAGTGAAGTCGGGCATGTGAGAGAATGGAGGTTAGGGATGGTCACTTGGCTGACTCTGGCCAGTGACATGGGAGAAGCATTGTCTCCCCTTGGGGTTGATGCCTGTAAGATCCAGTGCTGCTTTCTCTGGTTTTCTTCCCTTTTCTGAATTCTAGGAGGTAGAAGAACTGCCATTGCCGGCGTATATGGGGAGAGCATCGTGAGGTGGGCCTGCCCACCGCCCTGAGATGGGCCTGGAGTTGAGCAAGAAGTAAGTTTGTTGCTTTAAGCCACAGAGATTTGGACTAATAAATTAAAGCATTAACCCAAACAAACAAACTAAGGCATTCTAGACATCTGTGTGTTCTTAAAGGTTAATGGCTAAGGGTTGGTTAAAACTTTATTTTACATCTAAAGAAATTTGGTTGCACGGAATGCCTGGGTGGCTCAGTCAGTTAAGTGGTCGACTCTTGATTTCGGCTCAGTTCATGACCTCAGGGTCTTGAGATCAAGCTGCGCGTCAGGCTCCATGCTGAGCATGGAGTCTGCTTGGGATTCTCGCTCGCCCTCTGCCCCTCCCCCCACTCGAGTGCAAGCTCTCTCTCTCTTTAAAAAAAAAAAAAGAAATTTGGTTGCAAATCTTTTTAAAAGAAGGGTACACTGGTTGATGATCATGGTTCTATTCTTTTAACTCTTTTGGTACTTTTTAAAGATAAACTATACAGCCATGACTCCTTAGATAGAAATAGTTACTGTATGTTAATTTCTTGGTTGTTCATTTCAAATATAGTATTCTTTTATTATCAAAGGCTCTTATACTACTTAGTCTGTGCCAGGCCCTATTCTAAATGCTTTACAAACATGAACTCACTTAAACTTGACAGTAGCCCTCTGAGTAAGGTAATATTATTTTCCCTGAAGTTTCCCATAGCTAGTAGGTGGTGGAGCCAGGATTGACCCCAGGTGGTCTGGTTCCAGACATGTATCTTTAACATCTATGTTCTTAGTTCTGTCCACACCGCGGGGACCTCAAGCAGGTTTTGGCACAACAGACCTTCAGTAAACTTGCTGAGTGTATGAGTGAAAGACGAATGAATGAATGAATACCACGTCACAGAGTCCTGTTATTTACATTATTTCATTTGAAAACCACAACAATCCATCGCCAGATGAGTATCCCCACGTCACAGAAAGGAAACAGTCTGGCAAAGTGAAGGGCAAGGTTTCCCAGTCAGAAGATGGAGCCCTGCAGTTCCACACCTAAAAACAAAGAAAACAGAAAAGGTTCCTTTCCTCTCCTTCCAAGGGACAGGTGACTCCGCCTCCTTCATCTACAGTGGCATCACCTTGGAGGTTTGCATTTTGAGCATGCCTGCCCCTCTCTCCTATTGTTGAGGAGGGTTCTGTGCCCTCTCTGCCAGGTGATAGATCACAGGGAGGCCTTGAACTGCCCCTTCCAGGGACGCTGCCTGCTTCAGAAATGGAACGTTCCTTCTAGAACATCATCCTTGTCTTCATCGCTTGGGCCGCCATACCAGAGTACCCCAGACTAGGTGGCTTAAACAAAGGAATTTCTTTTTTCTCTCTCAGTTCTAGAGGCCGAAGTCAAGATCAAGGTGCCAACAGGGGTTGGTTTCTAGTGAGACCTCTCTTCTTCGTTTGTAGATGGCCGCCTCCTCTCTGTGCCCTCACATGGCCTCTCCTCTGTGTGCACACTCCTGGTGTCCCCTCCTCTTCTTAGAAGGACACCAGTCCTATCGGATTATGGCCCCACCCTTAGGACCTCATTGAACCTTATTTACCGCCTAAAAGCCCTATCTCGAATGCAGTCCCAGGGGTTAAGACTTCAACATATGAATTTGCCAAGGGTGGGGGGGGTGAGGGTGGGGGGACACACTCCAGTCCAATACAGTCCTCTTGAGATAGAAACCAGGGTTCAGCAGAGCCCTCAGCCCTTGCCAGAGGGAGACCTTGACCCTTGTGACACAGAGGGCATGACTTGGCCGACTGCTTCCTGAGCAGGACTTATATCTGACTGTGCACAGGTGCCCTTCTGCAGTGGGGAGTAGGAGGGGGAGGGGCTTCCTTCCTTTGTTATTCATCCCTCCCTCCCTCCATCCCTCCATTCCTATTGCCTCTCCTTTTTCCCTTCCTCCAAACTTCCAGTTCCTTCAAGCCACTATGTTTCTACTACAAGCACTGTTTTAAGCACAAGGGTTGCAATCCTAAACAAACAGAGGCAGCCAGCTATCATCCATCAAGCCCATGTCCACACGAGGGAAACAGAACATAGAAAGTAAACAAATAAATAAGACAGTGTCAGATGGTGTCAAGTGCTTTGTAAGATACAACAGTGTGACTGGGCAGAGCAGGAGCTGTTTTAGGGAGCATTCTGGAGTATGTAAGAGAGAGCCAGGTGATGAGAACGAGAGCCAGGCCAGGGAGAAGAACATTCCAGGAAGGGGGGGGGCGGGGAACAGCTGTGCAAAGGCCCTGAGGTAGGAGTGACTGCGCATGTGCAGTCTTTGGCCAGGAGGCATGTGGTCTGCACAGAGTGGGGGAGGAGACAAAGGCAGGAGGGGGTGGGGCAACGTCTTGCTGTGGGCGCTCCTGCCCTGGGGGCTCTTCTCCGCCCTTCCTCTTTCCCTTCTCTCCCTCTTTTGGGGTTTCTTTGTGCTTCTCCCATCTCTGTGGTCTCCCCATCTCTTCTTGCATCTCCCTACGACTCTCTCCTTTGGTCTGCCTCTGTCCACCTCCCTCTGGTCCGCTCAGCAGTGCATATGAACACGCTCGGAGGCTAGTCCTCAGGAAGTGCCTAAGACGCTCACAGAAATGGCCAAGGTCAACCCAGTCATCCCCTCACACAGAGACATGGGAGAAGTTCCCAGCGCAGCCAGTCCTTGGGAATGCACAGCCAGTCTCTCTTCTCAGGGAGCCCACAGGCTATTGGGGAGATAAATGTGCAAATAAAAATTACAGAACCATGTGACCCATGCCCTAACGCAGGAATGAGAGATTCCCGGGGAGCCCCTGAAGAGGTCCTGAACTCTGTCAGGGATGTCCCCAGGCAGGTGGTGACATTTGACCTGGAGTGGAGGGTGGAGCTAGGAGTGGGGGCTCGGGAGTGAGGCAGCCTCATCCAAAGGGGACCCAGGGGTGTCACCGGTGAGTTTATTTCTCTGTGCCTCAGTGTCCCCTGTGCATAACCTGTAAAATGGGAAGATTCTAATCCTGGTGCCCACCTAACAGGAAGAGCTGCCGTAAAAGTTGTCCTATGAACTAAACGCTTGCATCCCCCTCCCGAAATTCCTGTGTTGAAGCCCTAACCTCCAAGGTGATGGCAGTTGGAGTGGGGCCTTTGGGAGGTGATTAGGTCTTGAAGGCGGAGCCCTCGTGAACGAGATCAGCACCCTTACGAGAGACCCCAGGGAGCTCCCTCACCCCTTCCACTGAGTAAGGGGGCCCTCCCTAGACACCGAATCTGCCAGCACCATCTTCTTGGCCTTCCCTGCCCCCCAAATGGTGAGAAATAAATGTGTTTATAAGCCGCCCGGTTCCAGTGTTTCATTCTGGTAGCCCAACAGACTAAGACAGTTGCAGGAGGTAACACACATAAAAAACTTCGAACGCTGCCTGGCACATAGCAAGTGCCCCATAAATTTTGCTCATGGGAGAATAAATAAATAAAAGAATAAAAATATAGTACAAAATGTCTTCATGCAATGGGATAAAACCAGACCAAGACAAAACTCGGTATCTTTCCCTCAACAACCTCTGTATAGAGATCATTCTCTCTGAGAAATTGCAGCCCCACCCCCCCGCCCCCCGGTAAACGATGAATCCCAGCCGCTGGCATCACCCGAAGAGTTTTATTTCACTTTCTCCAGGCTACAGGCTGCAGAGATCACTGTGTGGCCTCCAGAGCCTTATGCCTGGGTTTGAAATATAGATACTGGTTCTGCCACTAACTCTATAATCTCGGGCAAAATATTTCATTTCCCTGCCTCAGTTTCCTCACTGTGAAATGAGGATAGTCTTGCCGTGAGGATTGAAGTAAATAACCGTAAGGCATTTAGACTCTGCCTGGAACGACCGTCCAATGGAATGGTAATAGAATTGATTCCGTATTTTAAAGTGCTTTGCAAACTGTAGGATCCTGTGCACGGGCGTGTTCTCGCTATTATTGCTACCCCGTGCATGTGCACTTGTGCAGGTGGGGTGATCAAAACCAAGTCCCTTTTCCCAGCTGGCTTCCAGGTCTCTCGTATTGGCACACAGTTATATTTGTGTAATCCAGGTTTCCCCATGAGATAACTCGCCAGACCCTTCCTTCTTCCCACTTCCCTACTAGGAACTTCAATCTCTTCCTGGATTCCTAACTCCAGGTAATTTCCAGGTGCTTCTCTCCGTTCTGCCCGCCCCCGCCTGCCCGCGTCTGCACGACACGCATGCGCCTCCACGCCCCGGAGGGGCCCGCGTCTGCACGACACGCATGAGCCTCCACGCCCGCGAGCTGCCCGCGTCTGCACGACACGCATGCGCCTCCACGCCCCCGAGCTGCCCGCGTCTGCACGACACGCGTGAGCCCCCACGCCCGCGAGCTGCCCGCGTCTGCACGACACGCATGCGCCTCCACGCCCCCGAGCTGCCCGCGTCTGCACGACACGCATGCGCCTCCACGCCCCGGGGCTGCCCGCGGGGACAGGACCGGAGCGCCTCGTCCGCGTGCCAGGGCGGTGGTCTGCAAGACACCGTGTCCCCGAGGGGTGCTGGCACAGCGGGACAGGCGTTCCAAAGCCCTCATGCGTTCCCTCGGCCAGTCCCGTAGTCGTTAATTCCTTCAGCAAATACTTATGATGCCAGTTATGTGCCAGGCACCGTTCTGGCTGCGAGGCCGTGGCACCTGCCCTTCGTAAGAGAAAAAGGAGAAAAAAATAATTGCTTGTTTCTTTTGGAAAATGTTTGTTTTGTATCGTGAGAAGCATTTGTGGCTCCAAATTTTTGTTCGCGGGAGGGTTTTAGAGGCAGCGACTTTTTTTGTGGAAGGGGGAACAAGGGAAGCCTTGAGGGTTTCTGCAGATGCGGATCTCCCCTCCTTAGGGAAATGTCCCATCGCCTCGAAGCTCAGTGGGGCCATAGGACGCACTCTGGACAACTGCTGTGCATGGAAGAGGCGTCACGCGTCACTTCACGGAAGCATTTCCGGCAGGTGCAAGAGCACTGGGGCTCTGGGCCCTGCACTGTGATGGTGACGGCGGGTGCTGTGAGGTCCACCCCGCAGGATGGGAGCCCCCTGGGCGGCTGAGTCCAGGACTCTGTCCTCGAGATCGTCTCGATATTACATGAGAAAGAAAAATAAATCCTGGTCTGTTCAATAGCCATTTGGGGGTTACTTTACTGAAGCAGAGCCCAGTCGTTCCGGACTGATGGGCAGCTAGGGGCGAGGGGAGGAAGCTCGGGATACTGGCTCGAGGCCGTTTGCAGAGCATCACACTCGCTGCCTGGAGTACATGTCCGGCATAAATCCTGGTAAAATGCTTCCTAAAGATGACCTTACTTGACTTCGCATATATTCCCCTTAGGATTATAGTACATGGGATGCCACTGAGCGTAATCGATGGATGTTATGAAAGGGTTCCTTTCCAAGCCATTCCTTGGAACCACGATTAAACAAACAAAATAAAAATTTTATAAATTTTAAATATATATATATAAATATAACTTTTAAATATATATAAATATAAATACAAAATTAAAATAAAAATAATAAATAATAAAATAATTAAACACTTTTCACTTTAAATGAAAGTATATTAAATATTAATTAATGGGCTCAGGGATGCAGGTGTTTAAGGGCTTCTCAAGGGCCAACTCTTATCGCGACTTAATTAAGAAGCTCGGCCGAGAAACGTCGGGCTATTTAACGGGGGTTGGCAGGGCCTGGGTGACTCGAGCTGCATAGAGACGTGGCCTGTATTAGTCTTCCTCGCTTCTATGAAAGCAAAGTAGGTTTGTGTTCCACGTGGGGACGAATCCATTTGTCACTGTGAAACCTCTAAGGACAGGGATGTCCATTTCAAACCGAATTTGCAGCTGTCTTTCCATGGTAGTGGTCTGGGACTGGAATTCATCTGCCTCGTCCCTGCTCTGTTTGGTTCCTCCATGCAAATTTGTAGTGTCTGCAGTGAAATTTCCATAACACGCTAACAATTTGTTTTCCCTGAGATCACCTCTATTTGTCACAGGCTTGGACCCAGGCCCGTAAAGAAATGTCACTCTTGCCTCCTTCCTAATGGTTTTATGCAAATAATATCCAAGCCTTGGTTCTGTGATGACGATTTGCAGGAGAAAGAAGACTGGAGGAAAGAACAGAACAGAGGAGAGAGATGGGGGTGGAGTAGGGGACAGGGGGCGGAGGGGGGAGTGATGGGGAGGGAGGGTCTCAGGGAGGGAAGGGAACGGAATGGAGGTGCAGGGCGTCCATGAGCAAACAAAAATATATCTAATCCTCCACCCCATGGCAGGACGGTGGTGATGTTTCTACTCTGCGTACCTCCCAGCATTGTTGTGAGGGACAAATGACGGTGTGAGAAATACTGTGGAAAGAGCCCCGCACTCCTTCCCCAATATTAGCTCTTCCTGTGCAAGCTCAGAGAGGCAGGCCAGCAAGTGAGGGAACAGAGGATTTTCAAATTTAAGCTGGCTTACTCCTGGGGGCACATTTCCCAGGAGTACACGGGCGCAGAAAGTCGAACTCCATAGGTTAGCGTTCCCACTATTGACCTACCTGAGAACAGGTAGGATCTTCACCCACCCAGAGCCCTCCCATAGTGCCTTGCTTGGAGCTCTGTGAACCTCCTACACATTCAACAAGGGGGCAGCTTGCAATACTGGGGTCTGGGACAAGTGCCTTCTAATTAAGACTCCCTGACTCCCTCTACCCACCCCCTATGACATACATTTCCCAGAAAATGTTGTTAGATGTCTCAATTATTTATCCAAATTTACTATACATTTATGTTGTTTTGCTCAGGTGGGTGTTACTAATCATTCCAGCAAGAGCTCAATCCAGGTGAGATTTTGAACATGCTTAATTTATAAGTAAAGTAATTGATAGGATAAAAAATATATTGAAATAAAGTATCGGGGCAAGTGGAAGAGATCTTTCAAGGAGAAAAAGGGAATGATACACATTTCTAATGGTTAAGAAAACTCAATACATTTTTTAAAAGAATGGTGGATATTAAAGAGTGATCATATTTAGCTTTCACTGGATTTAAAAGGACATTTAAAAGGACGATGCAACAGTTTTATTGCAAAATATCAACATTTACACTACTCTGTCATTTACACAACTTTGTCATGTTTGTCCTTTGCATTTGACTCTCAATTTTTTTTTCCAGAAGAATTGCTTGCTGAGAACACAATTCCTTTAAACCTCTTCTCTGGCACTTCCCTTCCATGACTCAACACTGGCTTTTTCTTCAGGGCTAATTTTTCACAAAGAATCTGCATTTGTGTCAATTCATGAGAATGAGACGACGTGGATAAGAGCAAAGCCTGGGTCTTTGTGGGCCTCGAGGTCCCGAGAGGTGAGTGGGCTGGCCTCTTCCAGGAGCCAGGAGGCCTGGGCCCACCAGCAGCTCTGCTGTACGAGAGAGGGATTCGGGCCTGACAAGCTATACATTGCTGCCCATCCAAGGGTGTGGTGGTTTTGAGGGCCCATCTCCAAATATCTCCTGTCTCCATCCAGACTCTTCCCCGCCTCCTTGGAAGGTAGGTGCAGTCATGTGGGCAAATCTTTCCAAAGCCAGTCTCCATTAAGCTGTGGCATCTTCTTCCTCTGTGAGCCTGGGTCCCGGTGTGCAGAAGTCCCAGCTGTCCCTGAGGTGGAAATGCAGCCTTTTCAAGAATGAACGGTCTCCTCTTGGGAACCGCTGAGATCTGGGTCGTGTTTGTTACTGCGATGGAACCTCTCCATCCTGGTCGCACCTAGAGTCATTTTGCAAAGTTGGAAACTTCAGATGTGAAGTGTGGGAAGCACCGTTGTTGTCTGTCCAGCTCATCTCTGTAACGGCTTCTTTTTCATCTCCAAAACCCGCAGCCTTTGATCAAGTAAAATCTGTGCCTCTGCCTTTTTGGAATAAATGTTACAAACTGAAAAAAAAATTGCATTTTCTCCTCTGACTTGCCTTCAGCAAGGACCCGGGAATTCATTACTTTGATGGTTAATTTTATGGGGCAACGTGACTGGTCAGGGAGTGTCCAGTTATTTAATTAAACATTATTTCTGGGTGTGTCTTTGAGGGTGTTTCTGGATGAGATTAGCATTTGAATGAGTGGATTGGAGGGAAGGAGATTGTGTCCCAACGCGGATGGGCACCATCTAATCCACTGAAGGCCTGAATAGAACAAAAAGGTGGAAGAAGGGAGAGTTTGCTCTTTGTGCCTAATGGTTTGAGCTGGGACATCAGTCTTCTCCTGCCCTTGGACTGGGACTTGCACCATTGGCCCCCCTGGTTCTCAGGCTTTTGGACTCAGACTGGACCTACACCACTGGCTTTCCTGGGCCTCCGGCTTGCAGATGGCAGATCATGGGACTTCTCAGTCTCCATAACCATGTGAGTCAATTCCTTACAATAAATTTTACACACGCACGCACACACACACATGCGCACACGCTACAGTCTCCCACTAGTTCTCTTTATCTGGAGAGCCTTGACGGATACAACCCCCCAGCTGGGTTTTGCTACTTCTCATAGATCTTTCGGCATTGTGTCTGCGATCATTTCTCTATTCCTGCCTTCTCTGACCTTTGTGACATTGCTTGAAAATCCCATTTCCTGCTCCGACCCAGGGTCAGGGGGTCTCATCAATAAGCAGGCCTGGTGTCCATCAAAGCTCTCTATTAAATAAGAATGTAAACATGAAGGTCATTCCAACAGAAACACCATGTGCTGCTAATGGAGACCAGAGAAAGTGATTCATTAGCCCAGAAAACTCGGGAAAACTGATTAGTGAGTCAAAAGGACATGACCCGCTATTCCACAAAAGCACACACAGACTCAGACACCATCCTGTATGTGCCAGTTCACTTGATGAATGGCCAGCCCTGAAGGCTGGTGGGAACCTTTGCTCCTTTAGGTCATCCAAACAGCTCATTTACCCATCTTTTTGAAATCTCCATTACAGACAATGATTTTCTGGATCAATGGTAGTAAAGTAACTGAAATTCTCACTTTGGGACTAGAAAGCTATCTTCCTACCACCACATAAATGTTTCCCTCATCTATCTGGGGTCTTGGCTGATCAGGGATCCAACATTTTGAAAAAGTTGAGGGAAACCAGACCCCCCAATCCAGCATCAAAGTCCTGAATGATGTCAGTGCCACCGGGGTGACCCTTTGGCCATGCATCATCACATTCCAAAGGTTCTGGCTTTAAGTTCTTCTCATTTTCTCCACTGTTGGACTAATTAAAGCTATCCTAAGCTATGTGCACGCTGTCTTAAAGGGACAGAAGGACACCTTCTGGAGGAATGAAGGGAGACAACTGATAACTTGATGACTTCTCGCAGAAACAGCTGAATCTAGAGACTGATAGTAACCATCTAACCTGCATAATGTTTGAGACCCTCCACAAATCATCACCTTCCTCCCTGTCTGCAATCCTAACTGCTCCTTCCAGTGGGGAGACACTAAATACTCCTTTTTAAATGCAAACATCATATAACTCAAAGATTTTATCAGTCAGGACTCTTGGTTGCCTACAACAACAATAACAAACCTGAATTAAATAGCTTTGAATTAAAGGAATTTGTATCATCAGGTAACTACGAAGTGCAAGGAGTACTTAGTCTCAGGCACAACCGGATCCAGAGGTTTAGATGATGTCACCAGGTCCTGCCTAGTGTCCCCTGGTCTCTGGGCTCCTCCTTCCCCACTCAGGTCCATTCCTAGAATCTTCTGTCGTTGATTCAGGACAGACAAGAGTCCGCCATACCCCCGGAAGCCACTACAACAGCCTCGTTGCATCTCATTGGTCCCGAGTGCGTCACATGCCCGTCCCTGGGCCAATCACAGTTGCCGGGAAAGGAAAGCCCTGATGATCTTACTCCACCTGACACAGAGGGCTGGTCAAGCCATTTAGGTGAGAGTAAGAGGGGGTGTAGGGAGCGGTTCCCAGGGGTTTGGTTACCAAAAGACAGTACAATGGATTCTGAGTAGCCAAAAAAAAATAATATATATTACAAAAATCATATTCATTAAAGAGATTTATAAACTGGAGTAGGATGCACAGAAACAAAGTTTTACCATCCTCCTGGCTGAAGGTGAACCCCATGAATGTATTTGCAGAGTTGACTTCTCAGATTAGGTACCTGTGACCTTGGAAAGAGAAATCCCCTAGTGTTGGGACACGGAACAGGAAAGGTTGGACTGTAAAAAAGAAGAAAGAGGTCTCAAGGTGCAGTACTCACCAAGATAGCAAGGCGCTAGGGAATGGTGGCGACCAGCAAGAAAGGAGGGAGAGGTCTAGACAGGGATCGTGACTATAAATTACAACATAACAGCAAGGAGAGCTACCACCGGCAAGGCGCTTCCTCTGTGCCACTAGTCCAATCACTCAACAGATATTTAACACATTCACATCTCACGATTCTCTGAGGGTCTGCTATCTTTATTTCCATTTTACAGGGAAGACGATGGAGACACAGAGGGCTTAAGCAAATTGCCCAAAGTCACAGCAATTGGTGGTGACACTAAGATTTGAAACTAGGCAGTCTGCACCAAGCTCACACACTCAGAAAAAAGATAGTGAAGAATGTCCCAGAACCAGAGAAACAGGACAGAGCTGCTGGAAGAGGATGCTGAGCTCCTTAGATCAAATCCTCTTACTCTAGAAGGGGAAACTGAGGCCTCCAGACGTTGGCTACTCTGCCACTCCAGGGCATTAGTGAGAGCTCCTCTCTCTACGGTAGTGCGTGACAGGAAAGGCAAACCAAACTTGTTTCAGCAAGAAGAGAGTTTGTTGGCTCCCAAAACAGAACATCTAAGAGTTGCGCTGGTTTCAGGCATGGCTAGATTCTGGACTCAATACAAGGCTCAGTTTCTCTGGTGCCTTGGTGCTATCAGCAGAAAAGAGCCAGGAGCATCCAGGTTAAGTCCTGAGACTCATTCTGATTGGGTCGTCTTAGGTCATGTGCTCACCCTTGAGGAACCACTGTGGCCAGGGCACACCACGCGATGATTGGCTTAGCTCTAGAGATGCTGTGTGCTGATTGGCTTAGCCCTGAAAAAATGCTACATGCGATTGGCTTAGTTCTGGGTCTTGGGCCTCTCTGACTCCGCAGATCAAATGGATTGAAGGAGCTGGACTGAAGGATCTCCAAATGAAAGTGGAAGGGTGGGGCACGGGGTGGGGAGGTGTAAGAAGGTTCTGTTTCCAAAATAAAGAGAGGGAGAGATGCAGGAGTTTAGAAGCAGCTATTCACAATGCCCAATCTCCTATGTGAGAAAAGTTCGATTCTTTTCTTATATTACTTGGGAGCAATCAAAATACATAGAACCCACAGTGACCTCCTGCTGAGTGTCCTCTGTGTCTTTCAGACTCATCTATTCGTGTTTGGAAAAATGGATTTGAAATCACTGACCTATTGTTTAGGGGTCGTTGATTCAGCAGTGACTGGTGAGTTCACGTGTTGGCATGCATTTATGAAATATCTTATCTGCCTTAGAGGATGGGACTATTCCTTCTCCCCAATTCCTGGGACATGCCAGAGAGCAGAACAATCCTTCAGTGGAAACCGAGTGTTGTACAAGACCTCTGCAAAGGAAGGAATGCCCTGGATAGACATTTCTTTCCTGGGGAAAATGCACACATAAGGGAGCTTTCTCAGTGTGAGGGACTGTGGTCCCTCATGAGAATTCAATTCAAGCTTTTATAGGGGCCCCTCCAAGGGTGAAGAATATGTCTTCCATGTCAACACAGTGCCTAGTTCAACACTAGTGCTGGATAAATGTGAGTTGATGGCTGGGAATGAATTTTCCTACTTTGGGATTGGCTACCTCACAACCCCTCTTCGAGGTTGAATGATTCAATGCAAGGCTGTGAACACAGTGGGAGAGAGAACACCGTTCTGTCTTGGGTCCACTGAAGACTTGCCCACCCGCCACCCTTGGTATATTCCCTGGAAGGCTGTCTCAGTCAGGATCTTTGGTTGCAACCCACAGACACAGGGTCCAGCCAGCTTAAGCAAAGAAGGGAGCTCCTGGAAGGATATGGGTTAGCTCAAAAAAAGGAAGCTAAAAGACAAGAATTGAGTCATCTCTGAGGTTCCACAAAGAGGAAATAAAGACGATTTTTTCAGGGCACCACAGCGCATCTAGTCATTTTCAGATTGCATTTTTTCCTCCTCAGATTCAAATCACCTAGAGATACACATCACCTACTGACCCAGCTAGGATCATATGCCCACCCTGGCTTGTGGGGACAGGAAGGCCATCTTGATCAAATAGTCCCACCAAGGCTGCACCTAATGGGGAAGGTTGATTCTCCAAAAGAAAATCCAGAGGCTTTATCAAAAGAGGGGATGGCCCAAGAGGTCAAACACAATGGCCTGCCTGTGCTCTGGGTCCCCAACTCTGCTCTCCATCTTCCCTTGATTTGCCCAGAAAAGCAAGCCCCTTCCTCTCCCAGGTAAATACCTGAGTGATGGTCTTGGGCAAATGCCCAGGGACCAGTACCCCAGAATGTTCATTGTCTGTGATAGTGAAACACATAGAGTCCGCTCTTGACTGGAGACCTCAGCATGGGTACAGCGGTTAAAATAAACTAGAGAAAGTAGATATCAACAAGAATCCAGCTCAAAGATATTATATTAAATAAAACTAAGTAGATTACAGACAAATACAAACAATCATACCATTTATGCCAAGTAATATATGTAACATTTGGGAGTATAAACAAATTCATTAAAAGTATAAATCCCATGGATTTCCCTCCCTCTCCCCAAGAAGTAGCCACTCCCCTAGCATCGTTAGTTACAGGAAGGTTCAAATGCACTTCTGAAGTCAGATTTCTGATCATAGAGCAGTGAGTACCAGATGCTCTGTTACCCAACACTTTTCCGTATGTATAAAATGCTACTTTAAAAAAAAAAAATCAGGCTGCAAGTGTATAACCCCTGGACAGGGCATTGTCTGCTTTGCTCTGAAATGATTTCTGTCCCCTGCATCTGCGTGTCTTCCTTAGATACCTCCGACTGTGAGCGGCCTCGCTCATTCCACCCAGCAGCCGCCTCACCCCTGCTCGACCTCTCAGGATCCCTGTGGGTATTTTTGCTGTGCTTTTGGGGAGTGAAGATGCCCTCCTCCCTACAGCACTGGGTTGCTTTGTAATTTGTCTATTGATCATCGGTCAGGATTCAGGAAGGAGCTGCAGGCGCGGCCGTCTCCCCACAGGGACCTGGACATCGTCCAGCCGCACAGAACCAGAGATCAATGGTCAGGTCCCATCCATGCTGGGATCTGCGAGGGGCCCCCAGGTCTGCACAGGAGGACACGGGGGCTCTGATGCTCACAGAGAAAGGCTCAGCTGGGACCCAGTGTCCCTGTCCCGGCTCCATCTCTGGGCCTGGAGTGGCAGAACCCTGAGTCCCCTTCACCTCCCGGAGGCTGATGGGTCCATCATCAGAGATTCCTTCCTTTTGGGCTTTCTCCCAGGTGGGATGGCTGAGCCTGCATGTAGCAGGGGGCTTCTGGACAGCGATGTGGGTCTGTCTCTGGGGGTGCAACAGAGTGCAGAGTTGGGGAACCGGGAGGGAAGAAAAAGGCTTGTATTAGATACCACACAAGCTCCCATCCTCCCTGCTTCTCCGGGGGCATATATGGGTCTATACTGGGAGGAGAGAGGAGTGGAGGGAGAATTGCTCTATCTCAAAGTCAACAGTGAATGTCATCTCCTATCATGGAGTATTCTTGGTTGTGTTGGGGCGGCCCTAACAGTTAAAAGATTCTAAAGAATTTAAGTATGAAATGGCTGTTAATAACTAGAAGCTCCTGGACTACTTAACAGAACAAAGACAACTACCCTCAGGCAGAAGTGGAATATCAATTGCAATGTTGGAAAAGGTTTATACAGCCTTTGAGTCAATAAGAAAAACCCCAGTGAAAATCAAAGTGTCAATGTATGTGTAGAATATTCCCTTGGAGCTCTGCTCTATACTTCTAGATGAATCTGAAGTGGGAAAATATATCCACTCAGCTGTGCTTGGATGTTAGTAACCAAATATCTGATTAACACAAACTTAAAGATTCATGTTTATTGTCCCCTGTAACAGAAGCGATGATTGATTTAGCTTAACTACATTCCTCTTTCTGCTCTGCGCTCCCGGAAGGCTTGGCTTGGTTGTTAAGCATATCTCCTCATGATCACAGAATGGCTGCTTCGATCCTAGCATCTTGTTCTCAACCAATTCTTTTCAAAGCCAGGAAATAAGAGTTTCTTCTTGTGCGTCCATTTTATTAAAGATGAAAACCTTCCTAGAAGGTTCTCCAGATCCCAGAATAAACGTACTCTCCTGTTACATTAGTCAGACTTGGGTCCCATGGCCACTCTTGGCCACGGTGGAGGCTGGGAAAGATGTTTCTGGCCCATTGTTTCCCACAGTGCAAGGAGAGCCATGCTCCTCCTGACAGGGAAACTGAGGCTAAAGCTGAGTAGGTGACCCTTAGCTCCTGCCCCTAAAAGACAGGTAAGGCCTATGTGGACATTTGCGCAGGACAATTCTTTGCTATGAGGCTTGTCTCTTCCATTGCAAGTCATACTGGAGCATCCTGATCCCACACACTGAATGCTAGAAAGGACATCAGCATCAGCTACTGGGACACTCCAGAACTCCCCTAGAAACATCCAAATGCTCTCTAATGCGCTCTGCCCTCAGTCTGTGCTGAAGATTCTTAAAATGTGTGAACTGGGTCTGCAGGATTCAGAGACAACAGTTGGGGTGGGTGTGGGGGCAGGGCTCACCCCCAGAGCAGCTCTTGTTTCTGGTTTATTTCACAAATTGAGGTTTTTATGACGGGTTTTCTGTGATGAAAATGTTTACACCTAGAAATAGTTGCAAAAGACTACGTGAATCTAGACTGAAGCCATGTGAATTCGAAACTGCCTTTTTCAGAGTAAGAGGAATTGGTCAACGTGGTTATTCTACTGAGCAAATATTCGGATCAAATTTTTTATGGTTGATGGAATAAATTGTGGGCTGGTTGATAGACTGCATTTTCTTTTATTTCCCACTTTTAGGAAGCCTGAGTCTCCTGGATTCATCCCTCATTCATACCAGAGATGGGTCTTAGAAACTTGTGTGTGCTGACCTCAAAGTTATAGAAAACTAGAACATTTCAGGCAAAGAAATTCTGGCTGCCTGGCCAAATTGTTTGGTTTTGTTTTAGGTTTTTTTTTCTTCTTCTTTTAATTCATGCGTTTATGGAATGCTACAGAGGGTGGGAGAGTTCAGGTTGCACTCTTTCTTTCTTCCTTGAGAATAGGAAAAATAAAACTTGGCTAGAGTTGAGTGCCTCCTAATCCCCAATAGAAATCTGGCATTTTCATTTTGCTTTTTCAGCCTCTCTAATCTTCACATAGCCTGAGGTGGGGGTGGGGTCCACCCAGCAGAGTGTTAACAATAATCCCACCCAGTAATAACCAAGGCATGCTTGAGGGTTTCGGTGGGGACTGAAAGGTCCCAAGCCCGTCCCTTTTCCAAGGTGATGAAAAGTTGATCTGGGCAGGGCACCAAGTGCTACTTATCAGATTCCAAGTGGCATTGTCCCTGGCGCCTGGCCCTGCTGGTGGCGTATGTGGAGGGTGGGCTCCATCACGCGAGCAGGAGGGGTGACCGGGCACCAGGCTTGGGGGGGATTCAGGATCCCTGTTGCAGTTCCTGCCTGGGACGGCTGTTTGGTTCTGGCAAGGACCGGGGCACCATGGAGACGAGGAAACAGACAAAATGACTCACCTTGGCTCCGAGCCCAGAATATGTATGCTAATGCCTTCGTGCAGACAAAAATAAGATTATAGAGATATTGAGTGCAAAAAAATGCCCAACTTCAAATAATACTTCCCTTTAATCCATCAACATGGAGACCCAATAATTTGCTGAGATCCAGAGTTAAAGAGAAAATCATCACATGAGTAAAGTTGTTTATGAAGTCAATTATCCCCTCTGCACGCGCTCTTCCCGACATTGCCGGGGCTCCCCAATATCCCTGGCTCCCCACTTCTTCCCGGCCCACAGGAGGCTCAGACTCCCTGGCTGCCTGTGGGCACGTGACCACTCCCAGCCAATGAAATCCGAGAGAAAGTGAAGCGTCCCAGTAGAAGCTTGGAAGAGCAGGGACTGTGATTTGCTCTGCTCCCTTCCTATGCCGTGGTGGTCACGGGCGGCGTGTACCGGCCTCCATCCGACTGGGTCACTGAATGACTATGATGATCAGAGCCCCCAAATAGCCCACATTAGACACACAGTGGGAGTGAGAAGACTTTTGTTGTGTTAAGCCAATGGAAACTTCAGCGTGGTTACTGCAACATAGCCTCGCGCATCCAGATTACTACACCCAGTATCTTCCCCCACCATATCCTATAGATGGGCACATTAAAAGCCCATGAATCCTCCTAAACTTTTGCTCAAAAGATGATTGGTGTTCAAGTTTCCTCCAGGCAAAAAAAAAATTGGAAGTGTCACAGACGAGATAGCTGTTGACGTGGGCAAATCAGTACTGCTTCCCCAATATTGAATCTGATGCACAGGAAAGAAGCATTTAAAAGTGCTGACATCAAGGATGGACACTTTAATGGCTGTGTCAAAAGAGATCTAAATTTAGAAATAGAGTCTAGTGACAGGTAGGAATGAACCAGTGAGGCTTGGATGCATGGTGCCATTTGGGGATTATCTGCGCTACATAATTGTCACCCACATTGTGAGTGTATTTCATCTTAAATCCATTAAGAAGTGGGAGGAGAAAACATAGAGAAAATATGTTCTACATGGAGGCTGGTCAACATGTTTTAACCACAACTGCGGAAATCAAAAGAGCTCCCATTGCTTTTGTTCTCATAACGAATGAGCTATAAAAAGATGTGAGAGTTGGTGAACTGCAAGGACAAAACACCAAAACTGACTTTATTTTATTAAAAAAAAAAAAAGAAAGAAAACACTTGGCTCAGTGTAGAAGACAAGTGTTGATTTTGCCTCCCCCCCAAACATACTCACTCGCACTATTTTTAGTAACAAAATATTCCCCATATATTTTCCAGGAGACCATCCCCTCCCCTGCAGTCACAAGTCACGACAAGTGAAAACACATGTCCACGCAAACATGTGGACATCAGTGTTCACAGCATTATTTATATTAAGCGAGAAGTGGGAACAACCCCAATAGGAGTGGATGGATTACAGAAACAAAACCAAACTGTGGTGTGCCCGTATTGTGGAATACTATTCAGCAACAAAAAGAGGAAAAAAAAACCGTTGATGCGTCCCCTGGACAGATCTCACAAACATTCTGCTAAGGAAGAAGAGCCAGGCTTACAAAGTCACGTGCCGTAGAATGCCATTTATAGGACATCTCCAAACTCTGGAAGCTCCAGAGTTTGGAGATCAGATCCGTGGTTGCCAGCAGCTGGGGAATAAAAGAGGGGTGCGCTACAAAGGGGCCGCACAAAGAGATTTTGAGGCTGCTGAAGCCGTGTTGTATCCTGATGACGGCAGAGGATACTCGAATCTCTACCTCCTGATGTGACAGCATGTACATTTCTTCTTTTGCCAAGTGGGTCCTCCCTTGAACTGAAATGACAGATATTTTCTGCTACTTTTCCATTTGCATGGAAAACATCAAATTACAATGCATTGTTTTCATTTTGCCATAATAACAAATCCTTCTTTGAAGTCAATAACAAGAAAGCTCATCTCAGGAGTAATTTCCTGATCATCAAATTTTTGAATCTATATATTTTTAATTTGCTAAGCCCTGCTGGCATGCCAGGTGGTGGGCATGTTAATCCCTGGAGATTTCACTGTTCCCCTTCTAAGATGGATACAAGTCAAACTTCAGATGACCTTCAATTGCATGCACTGGTTAAGAAGCATCATAGAATCAGGAAGTCAAAGAGCTGGATGGAACTTCAAGAATAATTAGAGTTGAGATAGTGCTTACGTCACAGGGTAAGAGTTGACAGGCGTTGGTCAGCAAAGTAAGCTGTTGGCAATGCAAAGCTTCACTCAGTCCTATGAAAAACTCCAGCTGTGCTAGAACACATCCAGGAGAGTGAGCTTCCTGTCCCTCTCCCCAGCTATCTCTGATCCAGGCACCTCTGACGTCCCCATTCCCCAATTATTCACGGTTTGGATCAGGCGTGGGTCTGAATTGCAAACAGCAGAATCCACTCTAGCCAGCATAGGGGAGGCAAAACTTCCTTCTACCCTCTTAGATGCTGTGGCTGGGCCTAAGAATTAAGCTGACTTAAGACAGATTAACAAGAGAAAAGCATACACATTTTATTTAATATTTTTATTAAATATGGGAGTCTTCAAAAAAAAAAATAATAAAGACTCTAAGACGCCACTAGGCCCCAAAGCTTATACCCCTTTTTAAACAAAGAATGATAAATAGTAGGGATGTGGCAAGACAAGGCGGCTCGGACTAGGGGCAATAAATTGTGAGACAGTGACTAGGAAGTATATGGGGGGAAACTAATGGAAGATAAAGGTTATGTTAGTAGGTTTGTTTGGACAGATCCATTTTGGTATTGCCTCCCAGTCTCTGGTGATAAGAATGCTCTTCTCCCTGTAGGGAGGACATCTTTCTCGTGGGAAATTTTATGACCTGCTTTTAGGCAGAAATGGGAAGTCAGAGAGCCCTTCCTGCCTCTGGGCTTTTTCAAATGCCTTCAGCTCAGAATCATCAATATGCCAAAGTGGCATACTTAGAGGTGGCATATTTCGAACCCCTTTCCTTGTTTAGGCCAGAAAGGAATTTATTTAGTGGCTCCCAGGATCTCCCCTGCAGCCAGAGAATCAGACTCGGAGGTTGTAACCAGGAACAAGGCAGGCTCCTCACCCCTGCCTCTGGGCACAGTGCCTGTAACTCACAGTCGCTGGCGCTGAGCCTGGGGGACAAGGGGACAGACTTCTGCCTCCCAGGTAGCTTCTGAGAGCCCCAGGTCTCTTGGCCACCCTCCCCAGAATGCACTCTGCCCGCTGCCGTCCCTCGCCCACCTCTCCTCGGCACTCAAGTCTTTGTTCCCAGCTGATCCGTGGGATCCCCATCACATGCCTGTTCTCTGGCTGCAGGGGAGACTGGGAAGGTGGGTTTCTGGCTTCTCTTTTGAGGATGTGCAGACACATCGGGGGAAATATTCCCCTGAATGCAAAAAGGCTTTCTAAAAGTTCTGGATGACTGCACATCATGACAGATGTCCCCTCCCCAGTTATTCTCTCAGCCTAACCATCCCAGCTCTGCTCTTGACCACAGTTACATCACTTTCAAAAACTGGCAAAGAGGTGATGACAAATGCAGTGTTAAATTCCCAACGCCCCGATGGAGAGATCGGGAGGCTGGAGCTAATGTTTGGTCGAGGAAAGTCACAGTATAAATTCCAGATGTTATTCCAGGAAAAGGTGTTTTTGGCATGAACGTGCTATTTTCATGTAATGAAAGCCGTTCAGTTTTAGAAGAGAAAGATTCTAGTTTCCCAGGAGAGAGAGAGAGCGGGGGGGAATGTGTGTGTGTGTGTGTGTGTGTGTGTGTGCGCGCGCGCTCGAGTGTGTGTCAAAGTATAATCCTCAAAATGTTAAAAACATAATTTTGATGAGCTACATTACATGGTGACCATTTGTCAAATCTATTTAACTCCTCAATGATGATATTAATAGGATGGCATGGTTGATTCACAGCAGGATCTGCAAACAAGTGTTCTGGGCAGTGAAACGGAAGGATGGTGTGGTACGATGCTAAGTTAGAGGCAACCACTTCAGGATTTCCCTGGGCAATAGAACTACAGCTTTTGGGTTGTCTTTAGTACTATCAGAAAAGAAAAAGACATCTTGTATGTTACCATTTTTCTGCATGTTAACCTCTACCTTTCCAGCATTGTGAAATGTCTGAGCTATAGCCAATAGTCCTAGGAAGTCCAAGTCCCATTTCCTTAGTGTCAGATGTCCCTTCCCAGGGGCATGTGACAGTGTCCTCAACCCTGACGCGGAAAGATCTCACGATCATCTTTATGCCTTATTCCCGAGTTTTGAATATTTGTTTTCTGAACACCTGTGAAATTTTCTCCCATCCCTCAGAAACATGTTGGTCTGACTGGAGCTTTCTCCCCTTGAACATAGGCATCCAATCATTCATCTGTTCAATAAACATGTCTTGGGCTCCATTCTGTGTTCAGAACTCAGTTGGCCACTGAAGAAACAAATAAATGAGACACAATTCCAGTTCAGAGGTAGAAGTAAGTTGGGCGCAGTCAACATCTTCTGAAGACCTAAGTGCCAGGCACATCCAAGGCTGCGAGGATCCCTAGATGGGTAATGTAGAAACTGGCTGGGGTGGGTTTCTGCTGCTGGGGGTTGGCCAGCCTCAGTTTCCCACTCTTCTGCCCCAGGACCTCAATTTTCCCTTAAGGATTCTACACACCCCCTGCTGCCATTTGAACAGAGCAGATGATTATGCTGCTCTGGCCAGAGGGTGGACATGAGGCTGAAGCTCAAACTTCTCTCCTGGGAAATTTTATATTGGGTGACTGATGCAAGAAACAATAATGATTTTGGGTCATCACCTCAAAACACAAGCCCAAAAGAGATTGTCCAGGAGTTCCTGCTCCCTGGACCCCAGAATTGACCCAGTTCTTGTCCTTCAGAGCTGGTCCCCTAGCCCTTCCTGTTCTTTCCAGAGTCACCCCACATCCTTCCATTGAATCTTGTTTTGATAAGGCTGGCCAAAGCCAGCTTCTGTTGCTTGCAACCACAAGACCCTGGCTGATGGATACAGCTGTTCATGGAATGTGCCAAGGATGACAGGTGGGGGGGGTTGCAGTAGATCCAATTCACCTTCTCAGCCACAAAGTCACATTTTCCACCCCCTTCTGGGTGCCAGGCACTGTGCAAGGAACAGAGTGATGTAATCCCTGCCCTTGAAGAGCTTCTAGTAAGTGATTCAGCTAAACTCCCAGGAGGAACCAGAATTCATTATTAGCTCAAATGAGAAAATCCTCCAAAGTGTGCAGTTCACAGAGAAGGCTATGAGACACCAGCTTCCTGTGAGTTCTTTCCTGCCCAGCACCCTGATTTGACTGGAAGAGGGAATATCCTCTTGTAAACAGGGCTTGTAAACATCATTGGAATTGCTGTAAACACGGCCTGGGAAAGTCCAGTGCTTGAGATGTGGGGAGGGTCTGTACATCAGTGTATGGAGACCGACATGGGCCACGGGTCAGTGGTTTCAAATGTTTCTGCCACACTGAAGGATGATTATCTTGGTGAAGGTCATTGTGTTTACCTTTATTTCAAGGCTGCTTCTCGGAGCATTTGCAGCGATGAAGTGCATCATATTTTATACAAAAGGCTGCGTCAAGAAAACTTGTGATTTGTCTTCTCGGTGTTTATTCATTCGATAGCTATTTAAAGAGCTTCTACTATAAGCAAGTACTATTCTAGACGCTCAAGGTATAACATTGGACAAAATGGACAGAAATCCTGTCTCAAAGGGGCCCATATTCTGTTGAGTGCGGTTTATAACAACAACTTCATTTTCATTTAGAAGACTCTACCCTGCAGTCAATACCCAGTCAATATGGTGTGCAGGGAAAGGCACCCCACACTCGGGAGGTGGGACCTATGAGAGCCAGGTTAAACCTAACAGCACCAGCGTTGCCCTGGCAACAGGAATTCATTACAGGGTAGGCATGTGACCTAAGCTGATCCAATCAAAGTTCATCTCGGGCTTTTGTGAAAGCTACTAGAAAACAGGCCGACCATCGTCCATTGTTTGAACCTCCCCCCCAAAAAAGGGTCCCGGGGACCATTCTACCCCCATCTGGTCCTGGAGGGTGAAGCCAAGACTTGTATGTCCTGACGACCACTGAATCTGATGTCTGAACGTAGCTGTACCCGACGAGTGTCGAAGATGGCCACATAACGTACTGTCCACGGGACACGTGTGAGAGCAAAGGGACACTCTGGACAATTATGCCAGAACAATAGGCATAAACGGGGACCATACCGGGCAAACTGGACTTATACCCCAGCCCCCTACTTATGATTGACTTTTTCATCACCTGAGGCAAGACATGATCTCTTGATAAAGGCACTCCATATCCTTGCAATGAACTCTTTCTGCTTAATTTAGCGAAAGGGCAGTTCTGAGGCGTAGTCATCGGTGGGATTGGAAGGGGCTGCTGCTAAAGATGAAGGAGGCAATGGGGCGCCTGGGGGCACTCGGTCGTTAAGCGTCTGCCTTTGGCTCAAGTTATGATCCCAGGGTCCTGGGATCGAGCCCTGCCATCGGGCTCCCTGCTCAACCAGGAGCCTGCTTCTCCCTCTCCCGCTCCCCCTGCTTGTGTTCCCTCTCTCACTGTGTCTCTCTCTGTCAAATAAATAAATAAAATCTTAAAAAAAAAAAAAAGATGAAGGAGGCAAGCGGGCGCACACTGGGATCTTCCCGTTCAGACCAGGACACCTGCTCGCCCCAAGTGCTGAGTGTCCAAGGTGCCTGGCACCGTGCTGGACACAGAGGACTCCTGGATGAATAAGGCACTAAGGCACGGGTCTCTTCCTCCAGGCGCTCACTGTCTCAGTAAGAGACATAAATACCTAAAACCACAATTGCGGCACAAGACACTGAAACCCACCCGCTCGGCGGCCCCTTTGAATCATGCTCACATTCGGGGTTTGCCTCTGCTCAGTTAACACTTAGAGATGATGGTTTGCTGAGCCAGCTGACTTGACCTCCTCCCTTCCTCCAGCATTGACTGAAAAATTCCAGCACTTCAAGTAAAAATGGCAGGCCATCCGTGGTTTAATATTTGAGCTACTTTCTGTCCTTCTACTATTACAATTTCAGCCCAGGAGCCTCCGAGATGGAAACCCCTCATCTTCGGGTCAAGGAGATGGGGGGATGGAACAAAGAGCTCCGCACCCCCTCCCTCTGCCCACTGCAAGCTTCTCTGAGGGAGGGAGAGGACTCTGGCAGCATGCACTCTTGATGAGCAGTGGATCATCAGGGTGCACCCCTAACAAACTTGTATCTGAAATTAATACAGCAGCATCATTTTGCAAAGAGAAGAAAGACATCAGGTAGCAAAGGCACCATTTCGTCTGCCAGGAAACATCTCATGGTCATGGGAGGAAGCCGTGGGCGCCAGAGTCCAGAGGGATGGTGTTGACTTTAGCCGTCTGTCTTTTGTACTTGGAAAAACCCAGAACGTTGTGCCGACGTCCTGCCCATATTGAATGGCCGCACACCTCGTAGTCAGCACGCCAAGCTGGCCGGTCTTCCATAACACGCCATGAGGAAAAGCAGAGATATCATCCCTCTTGTCTTCCTGAGCGGGACAAGCCATGTGTCAAGTTCATGAGTGGATTTGTTGAAGTGTAAGATAGCTCTCCATCCAACAGCCAGTGGCCTTGCTGCCTTTCCCTCAGATAATATTGGATTTCGAAGCGATAACATCAACGAGAGAAAGGCACGTAGCTAACAGCTAATTTCTGAAGAACATATGTTTCTGCTCAATTTTTGCACCTTTATTGCTCCATGTGACATCGTAATACTTTCTGCTGCATAACAGACCTGATTCGACTCATCTGTCTTCCATCTGATGCAAGTCAAAACCAGTAAAGGGAGCCAATTCCTGGCCTATTTGTAGCTCTTCCCAAATTATTGTTGCTGATTGTCTTGTGCTGCAATTTTTTCAGGAACCAAGAGCTGGGGTTAAAAAAAAAAAAAAAAGGAACAACACCTGATGAAGTTGAAGGCGATCTCATTTTCTTTTTTATATTGTTTTCCTAAAAGATGAAAATGGCTATTTGGGACCCTAATGACACAAGTTCCATCTGCATGGATAATATATTGCTATTTTTATGAAGAAATCACAAAGCAGGAGAAAGCGTCTGCCTCGAGTTCCATGAGCATAAAACTAACCCTTTGGAAAACTGTAGACTTCTTGATAAATTTGATAAGCTGTCACAGCTCAAAACTTGAGCTTCTCAGACCAAACGAGCTTGGAGCCATCCCTGACACCCCCGTCAGGCTTTCATTTTTCTCATTCAATCCATGTAACAAAAATATCCAATCCATTCCACAACCTCCACAGCCAAGCTTCCGCCATTTCACCCTATCGCTACTACCTTGGTCAAAGCCACTGTTAGAACTGGCTCCTCCCTCACTGATCTCCTGGGATCTGCCCTTGCCCCCGCCCTGGCCCTTCCACCAGTCTACTCTTAACACGATGGTCTGACTGATCCTGTTAATCATAAGTCAAATTGCTCACTCTGTCACAAGAAGGCTTCTAAGAGGGTCCCCAATTTCCTGCCTCCCTTCCCCTAGAGTATGGTAGAAACTGGGAAGATGATGGGATATCACCCTATGACTGGGTGACTAATCCATTGACTTTGAATTAATCAAAAGGGAGAGGATCTGGATGGGCCTCACCTAATTAGGTGAGCCTTTTAAAGGAGCTAGGATCTTCCTGAAGGAGGATATGAGCTATGATGGAGGGGGACAGGTGACCAGGACCTGAGGGCGAGCTCCAGGAGCTGATAGTGGTGTCCAGCTAAGACTTAGCCAGACAATAGGGACCCCAGTCCTTCAGCCACAAGGAAATTAATTCTGTCAACAATCTGAGGGAGTTTAGAAGCAGACCATTTCCTAATGCAGACTCTAGATGAGGTTGCAACCAGCTGACATCTTGACTTTATCTTTGTGAGACCCTGAGCAGAGGATCCAGCTAAAAGTGTTTGACTCCCAGGCCACAGAAACTGAGAAAATGAATTTGTATTGTTTTAAGCCACTAAATTTGTGGTCATTTGCTATAGAGTAACAAATTACACAATAATAGATAACTAATACACTCTCCTCTGTTCAAAATCCTCCAAAGTCCTCCTCACTCAGATAAAATCCAAATCCTCACAATGGCCTACAAAGCCCAGTGTGGTCTGGTCTCCCCGCCCCTCTGGCTTTCTCTGGGCACCCGTCTGCCTCCTTCACTCTGCTGTGGCCACACTGGGCACTCCTTTCTGCTGCTCAGACATGCCAGATAGGCTCCTGCCCCAGGGCCTTTGCACTTGCTGTTCCCACTGCCTGGAATACATTCTCTCCCCAGACATTAGCCTGTATCCCTCCCTCTCGGCTTTCAGGTCTCCATTCCATGTCAGCTTCCTCTGAGGAGCCCCCCTTGCACCCCAGCCCCCATTCCCTGCCACATTTTCCTTCTTAGCACCAGCCACCTCCTGATTCATTCTAGATACATGTCATCTTTTTATTGATTGTCCTTGACCAGAAGGTGAGCTCCAGAGTGTCAAGATTTTCACCAATCATCTGCAATATACATCGAGCCTAGAACAGTGCCTGAAACATAATAGATGGTCATAACTAGATCTTGAAAGAATGAATAATTCAGTGTTTAATTGGGAAACCAGGCATAACAGAGCCGTCATGGGAGCCTCAGATGCCAAGCGAAATGGGCCACATGAACTTTAGAGTGTCCATAAAAGGAAAAGAGCCAAAACCACAGAGTTCCATGAAACCTTTATTTTTATTTTTATTTTTTTCAGTTTCTCTCAACCTGTATGTTTTTTGAAGAAACCAAGTAAACCTAGAGTTTGGGCCCTGACTTTTTTTTTTTTTTAATAAGTATTCCTTTGCCTGCTCCACAACCTCTGGAGCTCCTGGGCCTCCCAGACACCCGTCTGGTCATGGAGTCATTTGCACAAGAAAATGACGCCGATGTGAGAAGTCACTGCCTTTGTCAGTCAAGGCCAAGATACACACCAGCAAATGTCAGCCAAAGACGGGGCCCCAGTAATAAGGGGCTGCTGTGCCTGAACGTTTTGCTTAATTGGAAGGCGAGGTTAACAGCAATAAGGAAAATTAACATGGATGCCCAATGGTTTATGAAGCAGATGCTGGAAAATAAACAGCGGAGGGTGTCCAGCTAGCTCAGCCTGACTCTGTTATTTATTTTTTTAGAGTGACGGAATAACACGGGGGCGGGGGAGCAGGAGGGATGCGGGTTTGGAGTCGGGTCCAGGACTCGGGCTGGAGTCCAACTGCCTACACCCCAGCTGTGTGGCCCTTGACAGGAACCCCATCTGCCCTCTCCCTGGGTTGAAGAAGTGAAACAACACTGATGAGAAGCCTCTCTGCTTTAGGGGCCATCGGAGGGTCAGGAACACACAGGAGACAAGCCGACTTGGGGGTTTTCTTGACAAACCTTATATGACATGTGCCCTGTTGCAAGCCAGCTTCTCAGAAGTATCTCGCTGAAGCCACTTATCAACCCCGTGGGGTGGGTACTGTTACTCTCCTACTCTGCAGACAAGAGCCCCGGCCATGTCGGGGGCGGGGGGGTTTCTCTTGCCCCAGGTCCCACAGTGAAGCAGCAGAATCAGGATTCAAACCTAAGCTGCCTGTCTCCAGAGTCACGAGCTCCACCACCCGACGTCACACTGTGCTTCTATGCATGTTACTCTGTCCCCTAGTTGTTGGCTGAAATCTGGGACATTAACATTGGCAGCGCCTCAAGCCCTGAATCTGGGGGGTCTGAAAGATTGATGCCATGGCAGCTTGGAGGGGCTTGGAGACCAGGTGTCCCCTGAGAGGCCCACCCCAGAGCCGGGAGAGAGGGAACCACCTGCCAAGGACCCAGCGTCAGGGGAGACATAGCCACCATCGCTCAATGGAGGCCACAGCTAGGGGTCATTGTCCCAGCCTGAGTCATACAATGCCACATGACCGATGACACGGGACAATGGAAAAGGAATTCTCTGCAGGTCCTGAGGTGTGGGCTTTTCCCAAGAACCCAAATGCAATGGAGGCAGGGGATGGGGCCGGGGGCAAAGCACTTGATTTCTTTCAAAAGAGAAAGAAAGAAGTGCCTGGGTGGCTCAGACCGTGAAGCAGCCAACTCTTGATTTCTGCTCAGGTCATGATCTCAGGGTTGTGAGATGGAGCCACACGTCAGGCTCTGCACTCAGCTGGGGGGTCTGCTTGAGATTCTCCTTCTCCCTCCCCCACTACCCCTCCCCCCACCTGCATGCTTCCTCTCTCTCTCAAACAAATAAATCTTTTAAAAAATTAAAAATGAAAGAGGAAAAAAGAGGAAGATCATATTTATATTAGTTGACTCCCCAGAGTTCATGAAATTGTAGAAACCCTTACCAGCAAGCTTTTCTTCAATGGATCCCAGAACTTAACAGAAATACCGAAAGTGTGAATCTTTCCTCATTTTAAATCAGCCTCTTCTCTAACACTTGGCTGAGTTTATTTTTATCTGTTTAAAATATTTCAAAATTAAAAGAACACTTTTTAAATGATGGCCGGGGCATAATCCTTCTAACTGGGTGTCATCCACCCGCACGTTTGTGCTTTTTATTCTCCGCCCACACGTGGAGGGCCAGCTCAGACAGGACCGCTGTGGGAAGCCACTTCTAAGCCAGAGGTGGCCCGCTCCGATGCCCTTGGCCCTTGGCAGGTCCTGGGTAGAGAGAAGCCAGGTGGGCCAGGGGCTCGGGGCTGGGCACAGGGAGACACGGGCCCTATCTGCAATGGCAGCTGCTTTGCCACCAGCCAGCCCATGGGTGCCACGCGGGACCCAGACTCCGTGCGGCCAGATGCCGCAACTGGGATTCGGGGTTGTTATTCACAGTCAAGGAGAAGGTGCATCCGCTCATGGTCAACCCCACCCAACGTGTGAAATAAGAAAAAAAAGCGGTGGATGGGGAGGCACTGAGGATGCTTAAATTAGGTAGAGCTCCCTCGTGCCCCCTCCCTGTCTCCAAGCCCAAGATCTGAGGCAGCTGAGGCCCTACGGGGTTTCCTTCCAGGATCAGAGGGGGCCTCCCCGTTACAGTCTGGCTGAGGCCCGCGGGGGCTCTCGGGAGCTCACCTTTGCGCACATGGCAAACCGCCAGAGTCTCAGCTGTTTCCACCTGTGCAGACACAGGAAGCTCACAGAATGTTCCTGGCCCAGGGCAGCGGCTCCACGGGGAAATGCACTCACATTCAGAGAGTCTGGTCGAGCAGTGGCTGAGTTTACAGACAAGGTGGTTTGTCCCAGAGAGGTCAATGTTCTTGACCTGAACTTTATTCTAGTTATACATTTATATCATGCTTCTAGATATGTTAATAATAATTATCAATAATGTTAGTAATGCAATTGGATGGTTAAGGATAACTATCATCTCGTTATTATTAATACTTAGATACCAATGTATTATTTAAAAATAAAATAATCTGGAGTGTTTTATACAAAACTGTGCAAAATGCTTTCATATGTGACATCTAGTTTGATCCTTGAAAGAGGACAGGGAAGGGCAATGGGGCATGTTGAAGAATTCTTACCACCGTATCTTATTTCATAGGTGAAAAAATAAACTGGGGCACAGAGAGGGCAAGTGACTTGCCCAAGGACACAGAGCAAGTAAGTGGCTGGGCTGAATCTTGGCACTCCTGCCCCAGGCTGGGGCTTTGGGTGCTGGGTGAAGCCCTGGGATGGGAGTCAGGGTCTCTGTGTTCTCCTCGGGCTATGGAAAAATCAAGTTAAAATTATTTCTTATTTAAATAAGAAATATTAAAGGTGGTCTCCTTTTTTAAAAATGAAAACCTTATAAATACAGGTAGATTCCCTCCCAGTCCTGGGCTTGACCCCTCCTCCTTAGAGGTGGTCACCATGCTGCTCTCAGTGGGCTGGTTCCAGAATGGATTCCCACGTACTACAGACATGACTCTCCACAGAGACCAGACGGTATTTTTGTGGGCACATGTTTACACAGACCATCCTTCCCGTCACATGAGGTCCTGCCCCTTGCTTTTTCTCCCTCAGGTACATGCATTAGAGGTCTGTCCACCCTGTTGCATGTAGGTCCCTCACCCCCACGTCTGCTGAATGGTACTCACGGTGCAGAGAAACCCCAGGTCACACTGCCTCCTCTGAGGAATGCGAATCTAGGTTGTGAGGTGGCCACTCGTTGTTTCAGATTGTTTCCAGTTCTCCTCCCTCTGGGCAGATGGCACAACTGTCCTTCTCTGCCCTGTTCTGCAGGCAGTCGTGGTCACCTGACTTACTTTGACCAATGAAATGTGAGCACAAGTCCCACATCTCACTTCAAGGCAGACGCTAAGAACCTGCCTGATTTGCCACTCTCACTTGGTCCCTGAGTGGGGATGACATAAAGCAGGGCTTCCACCTAAGAGGGTTGTGGAGTATGACTGAGAATCAATCTTCACTGTTTAAGACTCTGAGGTTTGGGTGCTGTTTGTTACTGGGGCAGCACCTTGTCTATCCTGATGGATGTAGGTTTTCTGTGGTCTGCTGAGTAACAGGCCCCCAAAGCTGTCCACACCCCAATCCCCAGAACCTGCGAATACACTACCTTACATGGCAAAAGGGCCTTTGTACACATGATTAACTTAAAGGTCTTGAGATAGACAGAGCAACCTGGATGATTCAGGTGGGCCCAGTGTCATCTCAAGGGTTCTCATAAGAGGGTGGAGGCATCAGAGTCAGGAAAAGGGGATGTGACTTCAGAAGTGGAGAGAGATGGGAAGATCTGCTCAGCTGGGCATCGACGTGGGGGATGGGCCACCAGCCAAGGAACACAGTGTCATCTGGAAGCCAGAAAAGGAAGGGAAGTGGATTCTCCCCTAGAGCATCCCTGCCAACCCTTTCTAGACTCCTGACCTCCATAACTGTGGGAGAATAAATTCCTATTTTAAGACACCAAGTTCCTGGTGTGCCTGGGTGGCTCAGTCAGTTAAGCGTCTGCCTTTGGTTCAGGTCGTGATTTCAGGGTACTGGGATCAAGCCCCACATGTGGGTCCCTGCTCCGTGGGAAGCCTGCTTCTCCCCCTCCCGTTGCCCCTCCCCCTGCTCATTCCCTCTCTCTCTCAAATAAATGAATAAAATCTTTTTTTAAAAAATGGTAATCTGTTACACATACAGTGATAAGAAGCTGGTATGCATCCTGATGTTTTTTGTACAGCAAACAGTGCTTCAATGAACATCTTCACATCTCTTTGATATATGTAGGTGTTTCTCAAATTAAGAGTTTTTGCTTTGTTTTGTTTTGGTTTTTAGAGAGGGCTGGGAGAGGGGCAAAGGGAGAGGAAGAGAGAGAGAATCTTAAGCAGCCTCCACGCCCAGCATGGAGCCTGACATAGGTCTCGATCTCACAACCCTGAGATCACGACCTGAGCCAAAATTGCGAGTCAGATGCTTAACCAACTGAGCCACCCAGGCACTCCTCAAATTTAGATTTTTAAACAAAGGATGTATTCCACAAAATTGTGCTTTCATTTTTAAGAGTAAAAATGAACTTTCTGCTAAATAAAATTTCATCTAAAATACCCAATATGCCTGAGGTTAAATACATAATACCACTTACTAATCCATCGCTCCTGGTTTAATATAAAGCTCCAGTAATTTCCATCCACTCTCCCCGTGACATTACTGTTGAATTAGACAGTCACAGTTAGTGGCTGGCCTGGGGACAGGGACTCTGCAGACCTGACCTGAAGGAACTCACAGACAAGGGACCTCTTACTGAGAAGAGGTGAACAGAGAGGGTCCTTCCTCCATATCTGCCCCGACCACACGCGTGCACCTCTGCTGTGCTGAGATCTGCAGCGGCGGGAGATGGCGGGACAGGCACCTTGCCCGGTGTCTCCTGGTCTCCGAGCCCCCACGTCACTTTGCATTTTGCTCCCCTGTATTTAACCCAGGAGGGGGTTAGGGAAAGTCACAGATCACCAGTGCAATGAACAGTCCTCAACCTCGCCAACCTTTGTCCAGCCTGATTGCACGTCCCCTGCATTTATGGCTAAACTTCCTTCCCTTTCATTTTTCTCCCCAGGAATCCCAAGGTACAGCAGGCCTGGGAACGAGGCAGGATTCTTAATGGCTGATTTGATTGCTCAGGTCCCAGTTGTTCTCTCAATTTGGTCACAAAGGTTACCTAGCTCCAGAAACAATCAGTGGATCACTAACGTATGCGGCATGTTTTCACCTCCGTTCAGACCACAGGACATTTTATAAACAGACTGCCAAGTCATTTTAAAGCTGTGAACATTCAAATTGCTTGTGTCGCTGAGCCCATGCTGGAACTCACCAATTTCAAGCCTTTGTGCAGCTCTGATTCTTCAAAAGCTGCTAATAGGTAGGTAGGGAGACTAAAGCAACATTGGATGTCTTCCATTTAGGACAGCAGAAATAGAACTTCTGATAGAAGATGGGAGATGTCATTAACCTTCACACTAACACCTACCTCTACAGAGGCCCTGTGGAGGCACAGGCTGGAAGTGAGGTCTTTAAAGATATTTGTGGCTTTAATGGGCACTCAACTTGGCCAACAGTGACCCTGAATTCTCTCCTAACAGACAAAGGGAGATGTGGCACAGGTGTGAGGGGGTGAGAACAAGGGAAATGCAGAGGAAAAGGAAAAGAGCTCATTAGCAAGTCCTTTTCACCGTTCACTCCGAGAGGATGACACAGTGGAGAGAAAGTGGGGAAACTCACCAGAAACTCACTCTCAGAAATTGACAGTATTCTGAACAGTGATTATTATCTGTTCGTGGAGCTTCTCTCTCTCTCCTGTTTTGAGTTTCCAGCACACGTTCCCCGCCCCCCATCTTCTGGTAACTGTACCCCAATAAATAGTCACTCTCCCACTGTCCATTCACGGAGTTCAGGATGAGCTCCCCATCTGGGTTTAAGGGTGGTCATGTGACCTGCCCCTGCCAATCTGCTGGCAAATCCCCCAGACCCGGAAGTGGTTCCGGATGAGCACATGACAAGAGTCGGTCCAAGCAGAGTGAATCCCATCTCTGGAGCAGGAGTGACTGGGAGAGATGCTCCCCGGGGGCAGGTGCTGCTGGATGTCGACCCAACAGCTCCCCCACCCCTTATTCCTGCCAGCACAGCCCAGCCCCCAGTCTAGAGGGGGCCAGTTACTTGTTCTCCCATCCTCCTTTGCAGGGAGTCATGGGCACCTGACTGGCTCTAGCCAATGGAATCCGAGGTAGCACCTGTTGGGGGGTGTGGGCAGGGAAAGATTTGCCAGATCTAGTAAAAGGGCGATGTGTTGCACAAGAGGTTTTCTTGCCTGCTTCATTGTGCGCTGTGTGTGAACGCAACATGCTTAGGGATGCAGCAGCCCTGTGAGGACTACCCCTGAGAGGCTGACAGAATTACACAGAAATCCACCCAGACCTCACATTTTGTGTTACTGAATCACTCTCAAAGCTAAACTACCTTTAGCCTTCTTGTTATGTGTTGGGGGAGGGGCATTTGTGTTTAAACTTATTTCTAGACTGAGCCTTCATTATTCTAGTGAATTTTTTTTTTTTAAGTGGACTAGAAATATGGCTGGTTTGGGAACTTCCGGAGGCCCCTTTATCACTCCAGAGAGCCCAAAGGTGACACTATGATGAACAGAGCTCAAGTAACAGGATCCTGATGACACTGTTTGAGCCCCTGGATCCATCAGTACCTGGAGACCGACCTCTGAGTTTTTCAGTTGCATGAATTGCTCATATCGGTTCAAGTTGAGTCTCTCTTGCAATTTACTACATTAAACTTTAAAACTTCTGCATAACGAAAGATACCATTAAATATTTAAAAATATATGCCCAAAGATGTTCTCTGTGGTAATATTCATAACAGCAAAAGTAAATGAATAAATGAATACACAAATAAATGGAAAATATCCACATATCTACAACACAATGATTAATGGTCCATCCATACTACACATTACTATGTCATCACTTAAAGGAATGAGGTGGGCCAATATGTACTTACAGAGAATTACAACCAAGGCATCTATTTTGTGAAGAGTAAGTAAAGAATAATTACATGTATGCATATCTTACATATGTGTGTTGGCATGTCCACATTTCTAGAGGTATGTGCATACAAAATAGGCTAGAAGAATTCATACTGAAATAATAGTAGAGTTTAATATGCGAAGGGGAGTGGAATTGTGGAAGAGGGGGATATTTTTACCCTGTATACTTCCAAACTATTTCCATTTTAGTAAAATATATTTCTATATTACTTATGAAATTAAAATTGAAACCTGAAAAAAAAACCCTAAAATATCCATATTGCTCTAAGTGGGCTCTAGTCATTACAGAACATTCCCTAATAAAGAAAGAAAACCAGACAAAAAGCAGCTTGGGCCCTTGGGCATGCTGCGTGGAAGCTGAAAAGCCCTGCTGGGCTTTCTGTCTTCTGTCCTCAGGCTCCATGACAGGAACATGGAACCAGCTAACAATACTCTCCAGCTTTCTTGTCAGGAGCCCTCCACTTTGTCCTCAGGCCTGGACCTGGTCCTACACAGGTGGGACCCTGTCCCTGCTCCCTTCCAGCTTAGCTCCAAGCATGTGGAGCAGGGCTCTTCAGCCCCAAGCTGGACTCGGCTGTGGGTAAGCATTGCTACAGAGACCCTCTCGGCCTCATGTCAGCTCCCTCCAGCCTGGACTGTCTCCTCAGAGGCTGTCTTTAAGGGAATCAAGTCCCCTTTCGTTCCACCTGTCAGGTGACCAAGGGCAGGGAGCCTCCATCATTTTGTGTTTCCATCACACTTGGAAAACAAGAAGCTGGTGGTAACCTGCTTCCTGTGTATAAAGCTACCACTCAAAACAGTATAATTATTGAGTCGAAACACCAAACAAGCCAGCAATAGTCCTAACACACTCACTGTTCTAGAATAATGATGTTTGCAGTGATCACAAGAGCCAGGATCTCCTCACGCACTTGGTCACTGTTTAAGGAAAAGAATGTTCTGTTCTGGCTGTTTTGGGTTGGAGAGGCAAGCTCCTCTCGTGTTCCAGTCAACAAACTATCTCTGTTTGTCTCTTTTTGGTGTCATACTCCAGGACAGAAAATGTGGAGGAAAGAACAAGATCCTATGGGCCTTTGAGGATCTTTGTGTGTTGGGCAGTTGGAGCAGCTCCAACAAAGCACCATAGATGGGGTGGCTTATCAACATCAGAAATTTATTTCTCACGGTTCTGGAGGCTGGAAGTCTGAGATCGTGGTGCCGGCATAGGTGGGTTCTGGTGCTTCTCCCAGCGGGCAGACTGCAGACTTCCTGTAACCTCACATGGCAGATCAGAGAAAAGAGGAGCAAGCTCTCTTGTGACTCTTATAAGGGCATGAATCCCACTCATGGAGGCTCCACCCTCATGACCCAACCCTCTCCCAAGGGCCCCATCTCCTAATACCATCATGTTGGGGAGGGTAGGCTTTCAAAATATGAGTTTGGGGGGGACACAGAACTTCAGCCCATAACTCTCTGTAATGTCACTGGTTTTTACCCTGAAGGAGATGAAAAGCCACTGGTCACCTTGAGCTGAGGTGTGGCAGATGTGACTCCCCTGCGGGCAGGCCCCTCGGGGCCCCTGCGGGGAGCAGACAGTCTGGAAGCAGCCAGGCAAGGGCAGAGAGATGCGTGAGGAGGAGGGTGTGCTGCCAGTTTGGGGTTGGGAGGACAGAGGGAGAAGAAGGAGAGGTGACTCTGGTTCAGAGGCTTCTGGACAGAGCTGCTGGAGGGAGGGAGACAGAGACGCCCTGAGAAGGAGGCCAGGCGGTCACTCAGGCCTGTGATCCCACAGCTGTTGTTTCTTTCACCATGACCTTCCTTGTCTGTCCCTTAATCATCTCTTCACACGTCTCTTTCCCAGCCTCGGGTTCTCAAAGACAGGGCCTGTGCCCTCTGTCACCATGTGGCCGGTGTCACAGCCAGGGCCTGGAAAATAGAGCAATCAGTCAGTGTTGGTGGAAGAAATAAATAGAGGGTACAGAGAGGTTGAGGAGACATATGGTGGAAGCAGTCAACCGTAGAAATCTCAGTAAAAGGAGAAAAAAAGAAAAGAAAATCTAGCTTGATTCAGATAGATTTTTTAAAAAAATGTTTTGTTGTTGTTTTGGCTCTTTAGACAAGTGCTGGGCGACTTGGCATTATCCATGAACACCTCCGATCCAGCAAGGATGGTCTTAGGAATTGAACTTGGGGAAAACACACATGTGCATACACACACCAAGATGCTCACTGCAGCCCTGTCCATAAGAGGGAACACTCAGGAAGATCCCCAAATGTCTATCAGGCGAATGGGTCAAGAACAGTGGCGGTGATATCGCAAAGGAATATGATAGAGTGAACAAAAAAAAGTTCGGACTACATGTGTCAACGTGAGAACCCAAACCACATCTTAGAGGAAGAAAAGCAATTAGGACCATGACACAGCACGTTTTTCTTTATATGTAAAACCTACACCCCAAAATACCTATTCTTTTTAATTTAATTATAATTTTTTATCAAAGTCAAAGATTATTGGATTACAGGGCTGGGAGTAAAAACCTACAGGCCCCTGCCCCACCCCTTGCCATGGATTTCTGTGCTCCAGAAACAACCATTTTCAGCAATTTTAGTGTTTCTAGGAGTATCTACTTCTGTATTCCTGAGTAATATGTTTACGTAGCTGCTCATTTATTTTGCTGGTTTGTTACCTCCTGCCTTCCTGCTACGAAACAGAATTAGGAGGATTTAGTCCACAGAGCAGCCCTGCTCAAGCCTTCGCCCTCCCCCGGCATCCTGACAGTCAAATCGAGACTCTGTGGTGCCTAAGGCACGTGCATTGTTCATGCTACCATTGTCGAGCAAAAAGCATCCACAGATGAACTGTGTGATATAAAATTCAATTGTCCCTTTTACAAATTTGTGTTTTGTTTTGTTTCTCTAAAATGAGCAATTACTTTGACTTTCTCCTACTTCCTATGTTTTCTATCACTAACCCATCCCTACGTTCTCTGCCCTGCCTATAACCCAACCCTCAGCATGCTCACACCATCAGGTCAGGAGACAGGGTGAAGGTTTTCTTGCCATCTCCCTCCAGGGAAGGGCTGCTCTCAAGATCTGCTTCGGGGCAGTGATCCCATGTTCCCCTGGTGCTCTGATTCATCCTGGAGACCCTGCCCCTCTCCCCCAGGAAGGATCTCCCGTGTCCCTGTCTGGGACCCGCAGGGGCTACTTTCCTGACCCACCCCCTGCTGGTGCAGCACGTCCTCCTCCCATGGCTTCCTGAGAAAGGGCACGGAAGAGATAATTCTCTATGATCTTATGGGTCAGTGTCTTTATTCTGACCTTGTTCTTGATATATAATATGGATGGTTCACACTCTACACTGGGAGTGAATTTCCCAAGAAGTTTGAAGGCACCGCTCTCTTTCAAACCCAGGGTAGAATCCTGAGTCCTGGTCCTGAATGTGAGTGCAATTCCTTCTCTTTGGAGGCTTCTAGGGTTTTCTCTTCCTCCCAGATTTTTGTGAATTCATGATGATGGCCCCAGTGCTGCGTCTTCTAAAATTAATTTTTCTGAGCACTATGGGGGTCCATAGAAATTAATTTTAAAGTCTGGAAAGGACAAAAGAGACTTTAAGAGACAGTTCTGTAGTTGCTTTCAACACTAAACATGTTCTCACCATATGACCCAGCAATAGTGCTCTTTGCATTTATGTAATGGAACTGAAAACTTGAGTCCAGACAAAATGCTACACATGGGTGTTTACCGCAGCTTTATTCATAATGGCCAAACCTTGAAAGAAACCAAAGATATCCTTCAATAGGTAAATGGATAAGAAAGAGTGATACATCCAGACAATGGAATATTATCAAGCCACGAGAAGATGCGGAGGAAACGTAAATGCACATTGCTAAATAAAAGAAGCCAATCTGAAAAGGCTACAGATTGTATGATTCCAACTATATGACATTCTGGAAAAGGGAAAATTAGGGAGACTCTAGATCAGGGAATCTGTGGTTGCCGAGGTCTGGGGGAAGGAGGGATGAATAGGCAGAGCTCGGAGGATTTTTAGGGCAGTGAAGTTCTTCTGTAAGACACTGCAGTGGGGAGGGGCGCCTGGGTGGCTCAGTCATTAAGCGTCTGCCTTCGACTCGGGTCATGATCCCAGGGTCCTGGGATCGAGCCCCACATCGGGCTCCCTGCTCAGCGGGAAGCCTGCTTCTCCCTCTCCCATTCCCCCCTGCTTGTGTTCCCTCTCTCGCTGTGTCTCTCTCTGTCAAATAAATAAAATCTTTAAAAAAAAAAAAAGACACTGCAGTGGGGAGTATGATCCTCATACATTTGTCAGAGCCCATAGAATATACAACACAAAGAGCGAACCCTAGTGTAAACTATGAACTGTAGTTAATAATCACGCATTAATACTGGCTCATCAATTGCAACGAATGCTCCACACAAAGTAAGGGAGGGAGGGGATTGAGGGGGTGTTTGAGAACTCTGTACGTTCTGCTCCGTTTTTTTCTATGAACCTAAACCTGCTTTGGGGTGAGGGGTTGCCCAAAACAGGTGAAGGGGAGAGGGAGATACAGGTTTCCAGTTGTGGAATGAATACGTCACGGAAGAAAAGGCACAGCATAGGGAACAATGTCCATGTGACACATGGCGGCTACACTTGCGGTGAGCACAGCATGATGTACAAACTTGGCCAATCACGCTGTACACCTGAAACTAACGTAACACTGTGGGACAGCTGTGTTTTAAAAATGGTATTGAAATGGAAAAAAAAAAAAAAAACACCCCACCTAAAACTGCTCAAAAAAAGAAAAAACGTTATCAGTGTAAAAATGAAAAGAGACAATAGGAGGAAGTCACCTGTATTCTACCCAATTTTTTCGGAGGGGGGTAGAGTTAAGCAAATTAGCACCAGATACACCGCCACCCATAGCTCCCTGGTCAGACCTAGGACATTGGGCCATGGAGCCTAGAGCTCTGGAGCTGCCCCTCCAGCCCCAGCAGGCCCCCCAGGAGAAACTCACAGACCTGCACATGTGCCCTGGGCAGCCTGAGGCGGGACAGGCCTGCACCCCAAACCCCGCGTGGCCTCTGCCTCAAGGGACCACTTTGAGGTCCACCTTTGTGGATGCAGAAGCCCAGCCTGCACATCAGGGGCGGTCATGGAAAGAACTTCCCAACCCGTCAGGGCTGGTGTGACCCCACCTGCCCTGGGATGAAATCCCTATTTCACCTTCGCTTGCCAAGGACTGGGACCCTTGGGGAGACCAGGAGCCAATGACCAGGCTAGCTGCTATTGGCCTTGAAACTCCCCATCTGTGTCTGTCCCCAGCAGGGCCTTGGCCAGGTGCACAGATGGCCTCGGGGGAGTCGGCATCCCAAACGAGATGGAGCCGTGTGTCCCCACATGGTGTCAGGTTCCTTCTCTGGCCCCTGGTTAACTTTCTGTGCTTGAGCTCCATCAGTCAATACATAGACGAGTATGGGGATGGATCCCTGCCCACTTTGGATCCTCCTCACAGCTGGTCTGTACCGAGTGGTCAAGACCTGAGTAGGTGATATTTTAGGAAAATCTCTGAGTCTGGGTCATTTGCATGAGGGCAAAGGCCCCTCACTGAAGACAATTCTTTTACAATTTCCTGCATTTACTTGTGTGCTTGTATTATCCCCTTGCTAAGCTCTAAGTTTGACAAGAACTAACTACATGTTTTCAATTTATCCTCATTCTTGTTCCCTCTCATTCCCTCAAAGACAGGTCTGTGCTTATTATAAATGCAGCTTCTCAAATCCCACCCCTAAATATTGAACTTGGGCCTGGAGAGTCCCCACATTTCCATAAGCTCCTCAAGTGACTCACATCTACCTTTGAAACAGTGCAGTAGGTGAGAAAGAGATCCATGTTTCGCTACAGATGAAAAAACAAAACCAGACTTTTAGCCTTTCTGTTTACATTTAATGTAATTATTCCTATGATTTAAGTCTACTTTCTATTTGTTTTCTATTTGTATCACCTTTTTCTCTCCTTTTCTGCCCTGTTTTGTACTGTCAATTATTTTTATTATTCTATTTTGTAAACTTCAATTAGACTGTTTGTTTTGATGGCTTCATTATTATTTTAACACTGTACTAGGGATTAGGACATATACCCTCTGCTAATGAGAGTCTGCCCTGAAATAGAACCTTACCACTTCCTGAACAACGAAGAGCCTTAGGACACTGTCCCACCACTTAGCATCCTTCTGGATGTTCCTGTTATCACAGTTTAATTTAATTCTATGTGGATTATAAACCCAGCAGGACATTATTATTATTATTATTGTTTTGTAAACTCATTAAACATGCCACATTTTACTCATATTATGGCTCTTCATTCTCCCATGTGTTTCAAATTTTTATCTAAAATCATTTCCCCTCTACCTCGATAACTCCCTTCAGTGTTTATTTAAGTGCTGACCTCATGCAGAAGAATGAAACTGGACCATTTCCTTACACCACACACAAAAATAGACTCAAAATGGTTGAAAGACCTAAATGTGAGACAGGAGTCCATCAAAATCCTAAAGGAGAACACAGGCAGCAACCTCTTCGACCTCAGCCGCAGCAACTTCTTCCTAGAAACATCGCCAAAGGCAAGGGAAGCAAGGGCAAAAATGAACTATGGGGACTTCATCAAGATAAAAAGCTTTTGCACAGCCAAAGAAACAGTCAACAAAACCAAAAGACAACCGACAGAATGGGAGAAGATATTTGCAAATGACATATCAGATAAAGGGCTAGTATCCAAAATCTATAAAGAACTTATCAAACTCAACACCCAAAGAACAAAGAATCCAATCAAGAAATGGGCAGAAGACATGAACAGACATTTTTCCAAAGAAGACATCCAAATGGCCAACAGACACATGAAAAAGTGCTCAACATCCCTCAGCATCAGGGAAATCCAAATCAAAACATCAATGAGATACCACCTCACACCAGTCAGAATGGCCAGAATTAACAAGTCAGGAAAGGACAGATGTTGGCGGGGATGTGGAGAAAGGGGAACCCTCCTACACTGTTGGTGGGAATGCAAGCTGGTGCAACCACTCTGGAAAACAGTATGGAGGTTCCTCAAAAAGTTGAAGATAGAGCTACCATATGATCCAGCAATTGCACTACTGGGTATTTACCCCAAAGATACAAATGTAGGGATCCGAAGGAGTATGTGCACCCCGGTGTTTATAGCAGCAATGTCCACAATAGCCAAACTGTGGAAAGAGCCAAGATGTCCATCGACAGATGAATGGATAAAGAAGATGTAGTATATATATACAATGGAATATTATGCAGCCATCAAAAGGAATGAGATCTTGCCATTTGCAACGACATGGATAGAACTGGAGGGTGTTATGCTGAGCGAAATAAGTCAATCAGAGAAAGACATGTATCATATGACCTCACTGATATGAGGAATTCTTAATCTCAGGAAACACTGAGGGTTGCTGGAGTGGGGTTTGGGGTGGGAGGGATGGGATGGCTGGGTGATAGACACTGGGGAGGGTATGTGCTATGGTGAGCGCTGTAAATTGTGCAAGACTGTTGAATCACAGATCTGTACCTCTGAAACAAATAATACATTATATGTTAAGAAAAAAAAAAGAAGAAGAAGAAGATAGCAGGAGGGGAAGAATGAAGGGGGAAATCGGAGGGGGAGATGAACCATGAGAGACGATGGACTCTGAAAAACAAACTGAGGGTTCTAGAGGGGAGGGGGGTGGGAGAATGGGTTAGCCTGGTGATGGGTATTAAAGAGGGCACGTTCTGCATGGAGCACTGGGTGTTATGCACAAACAATGAATCATGGAACACTACATCAAAAACTAATGATGTAATGTATGGTGATTAACATAACAATAAAAAATTTTAAAAATTAAAAATATTTAAGTGCTGACCTGGGGCAATAAATTCTCTCAATTTTTGCTTCTCTAAAAAATGTCCTATTTCATCTTCAAAGTATATTTCTGATGGGTATAAAATTGTGAGTTGCCAGGTTTTTTTTCTTTCAGCGCGTTTTCCATTATCCTCTGGCTCCATTGCTCTCATTGAGAAGTCAGCTGTTCATCATTGTTTCTCCTTTGAAGGCGATGTGTGGTTTTTCTCTAGCTGAGTTCAAGATTTTCTCTTTCTCTTCACTGTTGGCAGTGTCACTATGATGCAATCAAGTGTGTATTTCCTTGTTTTTATCATCGTAAGAGTTCTTCAATCTGCAACTTGATGTAGTTCATCATCGTCTATGGGAAAATCCTCAAAATCTCTTTAAGTTGTGCTTCTGAAACATATCCCTCTCCTTTTTTTTTTTTTTTTAGAATTTCAACTACACATATCTTAGAACGTTTCACAATATTCCATATTTTCTATGTTTTTATTCTATGCTTCAGTGTGGATATTTTCAACAAACTTATTTTCTTCTTTGACTAAACTGTTGACATACCAATCTCTTGTGGTTTTTTATTTTATTCATTTTATTTCTCAGTTTCAGACTATTCATCTGACTCTTTAATAATACAAATTGCCTTTCTCTGATAAAATGTTCCCACTGTTGACACATGGATAATAATTATTTCAAAGTTCTTCTCTGGTATATTCCAGCACCTGTCATCTGTGAGTCTTTTCCTGTCTTCTGTTTTTTCACCACTTGGTTTTGGTCATTGGCTCCTGTTCCTATTATGTTTGGTAACTTTTTATGAATTCTGGATGTCTTATTTGAAAAAATATAGTGTCCCTTAATGATGTTGCCTTCCCCTAGAGAGTGAATTCTTCCACCAGCTACAGTGATAGGGGCAGATTTCCTTGATCAAATCTGGAGTTAAGATCATTTAATGCATACTGACAGTCTTTACAAGGTCTAGTTTATTTTAGTTTGAACTTGCTCCTAGAGAAAGTCCTTTTAGGGTCTCAACTGTAAGACTTGCACATTTTTCAGGACTCCTGTTTTTTGAGTCTTGAACTCTAATATGTGTTGTTAGGGCCATGTGGTATCGGTGAACACTCAGCTAAGTTTCTCAGCTTCTCTGCAGCCCCCCTTTTGGCTTGATTTCCTTGGCATCTTGTTCTATAAGCTTAGAAATCAGCAAATACTTTGTAAAAGTGCTGCAGAAGGTCAGACTTACCATTGAGGGGTCTGATGCATTGGGCCCCCCAGTGCTGGATTTCTTGGTAGCCTCAAATTCCAACTCTTATCTCAACAGATCTGTAAACTTAGCATTGAGCTCTGCACTGCCACTTTCTGCTCTCAGGACCCCTCTGCACTTATAAACTGAAAACTAGTGCAAAGAGAGAAGGGGTGAAGAATGTGGGGCTTACTGTGTACATATCACTTTTCTCTGGAGTCATGGACCCTCAAGTCCTGGCAGCCTGGGTTGCTTTCTGATGCCTTCGAGCATCTTTCTTCCTCCCTTCTGTTCTTTCAGTTTACTATGCTTTGCTAGGTATTCCCTTTGTCTGATCTATGTTATTCTATCATACCTAAATAGAGAGGGGTCCCTTCTTGCATATTAAACATTAGACATAAATACCTAGAAAGCTAGGATTGAAGAGTGTCTGCATATCTGCATATTTAACTAGATAAATGGTAAATTGGCTTTGTTGCTATTTTCTCATGAAACCAAACTTTCCAACAACAGGCAAAGACAAAGAGAGCATTGAGCTCAGAGGTTACCAACCCAAATGCTACCAGCACCAGGCCAAGCATCATTAAAAAGGAAAATTCAATAAGCAAATGACACTCAGCCACAGCAGTGAGAAAACTCTGGGACTGGGGGTTTGACAGATCCGGGGAAAAATGTTCCATCCTAAGGGGATGTTGGTACTAGCTGTTTATAGCAAGGAGGAAATGTAGACTGAGTATTGAAAGAGCTTAATTATTTTAACATATAAGCTATGTTTTTTTTGCTTTTTGTGGTTTTTTTTAAAGATTTATTTACTTATTTTAGAGAGAGAGCACAGGGGGAGGGACAGAGGAAGAGGGAAAGAGAGAATCCTTAAGCAGACTCCCCACTGAGCATGGAGCCTGACATGGGATTTCGATCCCTGAGATCATGACCTGAGTGGAAATCAAGAGTCAGACACTTAACTGACTAAGCCACCCAAGCACCCTTATAAGCTATCTTTTATATAAAAATACATGCTATTGAAATTCTGACAATTATTTTTTAACAGTGTGCTTCCAAAAATGATAATTATAAAAACGACAGTTTGGCATAAATGTTTACAGCACTGGCTCTGGAAGTCAGACCACCTGGGTTCAAATCCTGCTGAGCAGGTGACCCAGGGAGAGTCGTTTAAGCCATTTTAGCCAGCATTTCCCTATTAGTAAAGTGGGAATAAGTGTATCTACTCATGGGTGGGAGAATTAGACAAGGTAACATACATGAAACACATAGAACCCGAGATCACAAGTCTGGGAAAGTGCTCATCAAACAAACGAAACAGTGTGCAGGACAGATTCCCTCCTTGAGCTGATTTCAGCCCACAGGCCACCACTTTTAAGCATCTGCCCTGGTCCAGCCTCCTTACTCTACAGACGGGACACCTGTGAGTCACAGAAAGGGGAAGGAACTGCGCTGACAAACATATAGCTCGTTAGCCCTAAAACTGGATCTAGGACTGGAATTTCCCTTTCATGCATCTTGTCAATTAAATCTGTGTGCCCTGGAAGCCAAGCAGCTCATTTCCGTGGAAGGCAGAGGGGTCGAAGCTCCCTCAAACTATAGATAATTCCCTAATTGCCAGGCTGCCCAAATTCATTGCAATCATCAGCAGAGCCCCTTGTGCTCTGGCTGAGAGAGGAGAGGGAGGTCCAGACATATCATTGCTCATCTAAATTTTTAATAATGCTCCAATCTTCAGATCATCAGGGTAATCAAACCCAAATTAGCCCGATACTCAAAGCCACAGAATAACAAGGAGAGTGAAAGGGATAATGTTTCTTTAATGAAAATTTCATCAATGCAGATTTCTCATTGAATATTAAGGGTCTTGGCCTGAAGCCAGCATCGGAGCTGACTGCTGTGACACTGACCTTTGTCCCTCAGAGGGAGACACAGCGCAGAGTCTGGCCGGCTTCACCCGCTCCGTGATGACACAGGTGGCCGTCCTTGCAGCGCGAAGGAAGGAAGCTCAGGAGCCCGGGGCAAGTGGGCTCAGGCCCGGTCCCCTCCAGAAGGCGTCTCTGGGGGGCTCAGCACCAGCCTCCCTTCCCTGCATCTCGGCCCCTCCCTGCCCCGCTGTGTCCTGGGGACGCTGCACGGGACCTGCCTGCCCCGCCCCTCGTGCTCCTCAGGGGCCCCGCAGACTGTCCCCTCACAGGTCCCAGGGTCCTCGTGACATACACTCCTGGGCTCGGACCTGCCCAGTGGCTCCTGTCAGGCCCAGGGAAAGCCAGCGTCCTCTCAGTGGCCAGCAGGGTCATCCGAGGGACGGGTCCCAGCGCCTTTCCGACCTCAACCCCCATCCCCCTTCCCATGTCCCTGCAGCCACTCTGGTCCTTGCTGCCCCGCACACACACCCAGGCCGGGCATCACGGTGCCCTCCGCCCCTGCCAGCCCCCGGCACCCACACGGCCCCGGCTCCTGCCTTCCGGACCCTGACTCCCTGTCACCGTGGCCCCCAGTCCCTCCCGAATGGCCTGTCGCTCCCTCGCCATCCTGCTGCACCTGCCTCTGGGCGACCATCACCACCTGGTGCTATATGCCCGCTGGTTTTCTTGTTCTTTGTCTCCCAGCCAGCGGGGGACCCCTCGGGGCAGGGACCCGTTGGCTTGTCCCCTCGCTGCCTGCAAGAGTGCTGCGGACAAGGCAGGTGTCCGGCCCGGCTGGTTGGACGGAGCTCACCTGAAGAGCAAGGCCCGGCAGGCTCCTCAGAAGAAGTTCGCTGGTGTTACCGAGCCCCTCCGACGGGTCAGGCCAGCTCTCGGTCTGGAGACGCCCCAGAGAACAAAAGAGAAAGAGTCCTTGTCCTCCTGGCTGGCCTGGGAGGAACCTGCCCCGCCGCCACCATAATTCCAGACTCTGGCCTCCCGAACTGTGAGAAGACAAGGTTCCCTGATTTCGAGCCCCCCATCTGCGGTGATTTGTGAAGGTGGCCCAGGAAGCTGATAGACAGGCCGGCAGAAGCTGATTTACCTTCTGAAAGACCTTCTGGCCGGGACGGGCGGTCAGCAGTGCTTCAGGCCGTGAGGTAAATTCTCGAGGGATGGGCCTCACCCCGTTCTTGCTGAAGACCCTCGCATGGGTTGACCATCAGATTTGGGGTTCACCTGCTCTTCAAGCCAATCGACCTCCTCGTGCTCGGGGAGGCTTCCTGTGCCACCGTCCACCCACCACCAGCTCCGTCTCCTCCAAACCCCCCTGCTTTTAGTCACTTAGACTTCAGTGTGTCTGTGCCTTCTGTCCCTGCTTCCCTTGGCCACGTGTCAAGGGGAGAAGAAGCCCCGACAGCCACTCATCACCCGATACACACAGCAGGTCTCTCTCCTGACCAAGTGGCAGCCCCGGGGCCTCAGATGTGGAGCAAATCACTTGTCGTCCTGAGACTCAGTTTACCCAGTTGCAAAATGAATGGGCGTGACTAAATGATTTCCAAGGGCTCCTTCTGACTCAAATATTCTATGATTTAATTATTTTAGAATTCTTAAGATTCCATTCTATTCTTCTCCTGCAGTTCCTGGACAAATGCAAATCAAGAACTGACTCTGCTTTGGCCCTGTTCTCAGAGTGGGAATCCAACAGCAGACAGACAGACAGGATCCCCGCTCTCATGTGGTCGCCATTCCTGTGGGCGCAAAAGACAATAGAAGGCCATAAAATGGGTAAATCCATTTCAGATGGTGACAAAATCTGTGCAGGAAATGGGGACATGACATCAGGCGGCCAGGGCTGCTCTCTGAGGAGGTGAGGGCTGAGCAGAGAATGGAAGGGCTTGAGACAGCAGGTCTTGGGGAAGAGGGGGCAGCACGTGCAAAGGCCCTGTGACAGGAAGACTTGGGGTTTGCAGGGGGAGCCAGGAGGCCAGTCGGCTGTGATGCAGGGACTGAGGGGGAAGTGGTGGCAGATGATTTAGGGGAACCTGTGGGAATGGTGCTGGGCCTCGTGGGAGCAATGAGGAGGTAGGTCCCCTTTCTGCACCGACACACTGACTCAGGGTGACGGGTCTCATGTGTATCTAACGGGGCTCACTCTCACTCTGGGTGCATGTGGAGTATAGATCTGGGCGTGGGGCGAGGAGGGCAGCAGGAGGACCTGTCAGGGGCTGTGGTAGTGACCCAAGTGAGGACGTGGGTGACAGCAGGGGGATGGAAGGGTGGACAGACTGGAGGCTAGTTTGAGTTTTGTGGACTGGACATATGCTGGAAGAGGAGGGAGGCCCATAGGATGACACGTGTGCAGGTCACTGGCCTGGGTGACAGGCATTTGGTGGCACCACTTCCTGAGGAAAGGAACACGGGGTCTTCTGCAGCTTTGTTGAAAACTTGCCAGATCTGGAAGCAGGAGCGGCTCTGCCTACGGAGCAGCTGGGACGCCTCCCTCAGGGCCCAGGGGACCAGGAGGCCGTGAGCATCAGGGACCCGCGTGCGGTCACCACGCACCAGGCCCCGGCTTGAGCACTGACCCGGATCTGGACGTGGGGGCAGCGCAAAGCGCAGGGTCGGGTGGCTGCCTGGGCAGAGCCGGGCCCAGATTCATGGAGGAAACTGAGGGGCCAGCGACCCTTGCAGGAGCCCTCCCCTATCACAATCCTCGCTGACCCCCAACCGCAGGAGGAGGGGTCGTTAGATGATGGGTTTGCACAGAACACCTCACACCCGCCATGTGGATGCACCGAGCTGCTCTCTCGGCACCTCCCCCCCTCGCCCCCCCAGAAACGGGGGGATAACTTTACTGCAGAAAAATGTCAAGCTCCCAGCGACGCGTCTTAATCAAGGACACATTCTCCCTTAGACGGGCTGTTCTACTTCTTGGGGAACCCGGGCCTTTATTAGCCACCGAGGCATTTTTAGTGCTGCTTCGTGTTGGAAATGGGACCAACATCCTCCTGGGAACCGAGCCCTTGTCTACATTTCGCCTTTGGGGACGTGGGTAACTTTCTCGAAGCGGCACCAGAAACCCCCGCTCTGGCTGTAAGCATCACCTGCCCGGTAACAACCCAGACCCAGGAGCCCCACCGAGTGCCCGATGCAAATGCTCTGCGCATGTCAGCCGAGGTAGCCCCCCAGGAGCTGGGTGAAGGAGGAACTGCCCGAAGCCCCTCTCCCAGCTGGAAGGAAAGTGCAGGGACGGGGACAGCTTCCCTGGGGACAGTGGGCTGGGGGGGCAGGGATGGGAGCCCAGCGCCTCCCCGCCCACCAGCCCCTCTTCCTTCCAGAAGGCAGCCTGAGGAGCACGTGTTCCACGTTCTGGGCACATAGACGATTGGCTCCCGGCTGAACTTGGCCTTCAGGGGACATAACTAGACGTAAATAGAGGGTTCACAGGAGGGCAGGACTGGCTTTCCGTCACGAGTCCCGCTTCTGGATGGAGCCAGAGCAGGGACCTGGCACAGCGGAGCCCCGCCTGGCCGCGCCCGGGAGGTCCCTGCGCCGACCCCGCTGGTGCGGCCCCCGGCGCCCCCGCAGCCGCCCGCCCGGCCGCCTCCCAGGCAGAGAGGAGCAGAGCACTGGCGCTGCCCGCCGCGGGGTCTCCTTGTCACCGCCACAGGGCAGGAGCTCCTCCAGCCTCCAGACGCCTCCCGACGGCATCCGGGAGCGAGAGGCGGCCCGCGCGGGAGAAGCTCGGGCTCCGGGCTGCGGGGTGATCGGACGTTTTCCCCGGGGCGGAAACTAACGAAAACCAAGCAGGTGCACAGGGACCCGCGCGGGACGGCTTCTTTCCATCACGCACAGTCAGTCACACCAAGGGGGAGTCATCGTTACTCAGGTTAAGCAAAGTTCCAGGTTCAGTGAAGAAGTGATTTTACATTCTTTGCCAAGGCTCTGCCTTATCTTTCTCTCAAGACAATCCTGGTCCTTTTGACTTCAGCTTCTGAAAACCACTGCTTGGGAAGATAACGAATGTTTGAAGGTCTTTTTTTTCCCCTAAGATACACACGTTGTTATAGGTATTGCAAAGATTCATTTGTGTGCCTCTGGATAAAAGCAGATTTCATACTCTAATAGCAGATATATCAACTGATGGAAAATACTTATTTAGGGGCCATTGGGGAAGCAGATACGAATTATTCTTTCCTTTTAAACAAATTTTTGTGTCGTGGCAGCAGGCTATGAGGCAAATAAAGAAAGGCATGAACATAACTCTAAGACAGAAGGAAAATTGATGTTTTTTAAAGAAATATGTAAACACTAAGTGAGAGAATACATAACAGAATGTGTTTATGGATTCTGAATCTTGCCAAAACAAAACAAGTTTTGAGAAATATTTAAAACATCATCAGTAACCTTGAACGTATCATATTAAAATGTCTTTAGTAGACAATGGGGCCACCCAGGAAATAAAGCCAGTATTTCAGAAGGAATGAAAAGTTAAACTAGAGTCAACGTTTTGAGCTCATAATGAGAAGAGAAAGTGTAGACCCAGAAAAGGTCCAGATCAAATAACATTCATTTGAAATTCCCCAAAAATTAAAAACCTTAATTTCAATTATATATCTTTCTCTGCCAAACATTAACAGTTATGCACACTGTATTTCTTTGTCTTTCAGGGCAAGATAAATGATAAAGAGACAATGAATTTCAGGCAATGAATTTTGTTTGGTTCATTCAGTAAATTTTTATAACGTGCCTAGTACATCCCAGACACTTTTCTGGGAGCCAAAGATAAACCAGGGAGCAAACTGACAAACGTTATTGCCCTTGTGGGGTCTATATTCTAATTAGGGGAAGAAAAGTGGTAACCCAAATAAAGATTGCTGGAGGGCATTAGGTGCCGTGGGGATAAATAAAGCCAGAAGGAGAGGGGATGCAATTTAGCAAAGACAGGCAGGAAAAGCCTCCCAAAGAAGGCAGTATTTGTGCAAGGATCTGATGGAGTAAAAGATCTAGTCGTGAACTATCTGGAGAAAACGTCCAGACGGAGCATAAGATAAACATAAACAGTGCCAGCCCGGGATGAGAGTCAGTGGGCAAACGTTCCCCTCCCTGTGAATCAGCAGACAGCGAGCAGTCACACTCTGCATGGTTCCTGAGATGCTCTCCCATGGGACGGAGCCCACTTACCCACCTCCGTGGCCCCTTTGTCTACTGCTGTGTAGGAAACCACTCCAAAACTGAGTGGCATAAAGCAGTAACTGGTGTGTTATGCTCATTGGTGCTGTGGGTCAGGAATTCAGCTAAGACACAGCTCCATGGGGTCTGAAGGCCCCTGCTAGGAAGAGCTGCAGTGCTAGGGGGTGACTCAGATCCCTGGGGGACCAAATCATCTGGATGCTTACTCCTTCCCATGTTTGATGTCTGCCTGGGAAGGCTCAAAGATGAATGTCACTGGGACTATCCACCAGCGGGCCTGCAGCATGGCAGCCTCAGGGGAGGGGGACTGCTTGCGCAGGGACTCGGGATCCCAAAAGCAAGGGTTCTAGCAAACCAGGTGGAAGATGAATGGCCTTTTCTGATCTAGCATTGGAGGTTCATATAGCATAGCTTCCGCTGCTGGGAGAGTCACAAGCCAGGAGAGGGGACATAGATCCCACCTCTTGATTGGAAGAGTGTCAAAAATGTGTGGCCACGGGGCGCCTGGGTGGCTCAGTCGTTAAGCGTCTGCCTTCAGCTCAGGTCATGATCCCAGGGTCCTGGGATCGAGCCCCACATCGGGCTCCCTGCTCAGCGGGAGGCCTGCTTCTCCCTCTCCCACTCCCCCTGCTTGTGTTCCCTCTCTCGCTGTGTCTCTCTCTGTCAAATAAATAAAATAAAATCTTTAAAAAAAAAATGTGTGGCCATATTTTAAAACCGCTACACACAGTAACTAACTCAAGTTAGTGGGTTGGCTTCTCTTCCTTCTCTATGTTACTCTCCCCAGCACCCCCACTTCTGTTCCTGGAGTCACTTCTCCCTTCTACCTGACTCCAGCCCTTATCTCTAGCTCTGCCCTGGGGGCACCCAAGAGAAGACACTGTTCAGAGATTCAACCTCAAAAAAAAGTGGGGACCCTCCAGGCTTATCGGATGGGATTGGGTTTAGGTAGAAATGAATTCTAAATTGAGTCCACTTCAACTGAAAATTGTGATGGTCTCTGGGACCAAAGGAAACGTACCCAAGGATATAGTCTGACATCATTACACGCTCTGCTTTCTTTTATAGGACCTCTCGGGTCTTCTAGTTTTACTTCTCTTTCCCTTCCTGGCTGTCTGCTTTCCCTAGACAGCACAATATATGGGAGAGCTTTATAATAACCTTTAAATTCTCTATTTCATGAAGAGAAAGAACAATGATGCATGCATGAGTATTAACAAAGGCAAAAAATACCCCCTCTTTTGATTTGGTTTCATCCACCCTATGACAGCATGGCAGGATTTGGATTGACTCAAATTGCACCACATCTGAGTGGCCCCATTTAAAAAGAAAAGAAAAACATACTCTGGGAAATTTTATTTTTTTCTCTGCAGGTGATTCACTTTTCTCTCATCCACTTTGAACATATAAAATTCAGACTATGTCAAACATAGCACCAATTCATTTCAAAGTATTCACCATTAACAAGGGCTATTTCTGGGCCTCGTGTCTCTGCCCTTTCTTACAAGTAGCCTGCAGTATTTTCATAGCAAAGAGCAGTTAGCATGCTCTAAATCTTCACTGGTTTAGAAATTGTTTCCAAGAAATCCACCTGTTGATTTGTTACCAGTATGTTTTTTCATTTGCACTCTGCTTTACCAAAGCATTTTCCTGCATCCTCCAACTCATGAGTAATAGTTGTTGGTGCAGACTGAGGCTGAAATGATGATGATGAAGATGATGGTGATGATGGAGATGGTGGTGGTGGTGGTCCCCCATGCACTGGGGAACACTTGTTGAAGATAGAAGGTATTAGCTGTAAATGGTTTACTAACACAAAATATTCCGTTCACATTCTAATTCCCTGGTGTGCCTGGTTATAATTTTAACCTCACTGAGGTCTTCACAGGTAATCACTTAAGAACCTAATTTGAGAAACTTAACCAGCCAGAAACACCAGAACCCAGATGAGTCCTGCCAACCCAACATGGAGGTCACATTACTCAGTCAAGATCTCCCTGAATGCTCTCTCAGACCATGGAGATCTCTAGGGGAAGCATTGCTGCAGGCCAAAGGAATCATTAGGGGTTCGCAAGTTGTGTCAACTGTGGAGCCTTTGAGGAAAGAAGTCCCTGCCTAGAGACACAGAATCCCCTTCTTCAAAAATGAGCCCTTTTTTTATCGGCTCTCAGAGGGGACCAAGCCCTAGGGAGCCCACAGCATCACAAATAGACATCAGCCTTCACAAAACCATCTCACGATGGGCTCACCAGGTAGAGGTTTGCTCTTGGCCTCTGTGGGAAGGGCCACGGGCCCTCTTGGACTATAGGGCTTTCATCTAAGGTAGAGTGGCCAAGTTCACAAGCCATCTCCATGAGCCAGGCCAGTATGCAATGACCTGCTTTCACATGGATGACCAGGGAGAACAGATGAAGAGCCCGTTCAGCTGGGGACAACTGCACCCCATTTTCCTTTTCTTTTCTTCCAAAATAAATGCAGAACTCATGCAACAGTTTCCTCCATCATCTAAAGCAGGAATGAGATGGGTATAGAAATAAATGTATTGATCAGCCTCCACCTGCTCACTTCTTTTATTGGAGACTATAATATAGGGGCTGTGGTTTTCAAAGTCAGAGCAGAATAGAAGCACGTCAGCTGGTATCAAATGGATCCCCAAAATAACCTTGCTGGAAATGGATCACTTGATAAAATATTCCTAAAGAGTTTCAAGATACATAATGAGTTTTTTATAACAAACTTGGCAGAATTTTCCTCGTTTCCAGTTTTCCAAGTATGATTATTTTATTCCAAAATGCTTTTAAGTTTGCAAGATGAGCTCGCTGCTTACCTTCCCCCGATGCTGAATTGTCTCTTTTACATTTTGCAGTTAATTTTAAACCTGAGATTGATGACTTCTTTAGTGCTGAGTCACTAGAACAAGAATGGCTGGATTTTCAATTACATGTGGGCAAAATGGGAAGTCTGGAACTAGTATATGGGCAACATTCAGCATATTCCTTAAGAGACTAGAAATGGTAAACGCTACTACCAAAAGAATTTCCAGTGCTCCCCAGGAAGGGTCTTCCTCTTGTCGGTTTTTCCTGGCAATAGGAAAAGAACGTTGGGGCATCTTATTAATACAATATTTTCATCTCTCCAGCTGGACCAAACGTGCTGTGCCTTCAGTGTCTCATTCTTAAGATCTTAGCACCATCCATTATTCCTTGACCCTGAAAGCAAGAAGTCCTAAGTAAATTCTTGTTGACAGCTTGATTAATGACTCTCAGAATCAGGAGATGACAGATCTGAGTGTGGGCTGGGATGGCTGAAAAAGAAAGAAGAGCCTTGCTTTCATGAAAAATAGCCTTTATGGGCTGGATTGCGTCCCCCTGAAATTTGTGTGTTGAAGTCCTAATCTCTAGTATTTTAGAACATGACTATATTTGGAGACAGAGTCTTTGGAGAGGTAACTGAGGTTAAATGAGGTCATTAGGGTGGGCCCTAATCCAATAGGGACTGGTGTCCTTATAAGACACGCCCAGAAGAAAGGCCATGTGAAGACACAGGGAAAAGACAGCCATCTCCTTCTAAGGGAAAGACATAACCTGCTGACCTCTTGACTTTGGGCCTCCAGCCTCCAGAACTGTGAGAAAATAAATGCCTGATGTTTATAGCCACCAGGATGGGGCTCTTTTGCAGCCAGAGCAGATGAGCACAGGGCTTTCTCGCCTTTAGCTGGGGTGCTATGCTCTGAAAGCTGACTGCTCCTAGGCCTGCAGCTCGTGAGTAAAATACGACGTGGTGGTACATCAAAGTCAAGGATGAGAGACATTTGAATTTGAACGTTCAGTTTGCAGCTGGTCAGACAGAGCTTCTGTGAAATGCATTGTCCCCAAAGAGTTCCAAATGATTTATAATCTCCGAGTGAAAAACTAAGTGACCTTCTTATACTAATATTTGAAATACCTCTACTCCAACCCCCACCAAAAACGCAAAAGGCATCTAGATCGTATCTCAAACACTAAGTGATCTGAGCAGAAATCTTAAGGCCCGAGGGATCCTCTGGGAGCCAGCAGGTCTATGAGGCTGCGAACCCACAGGACCCAGGAACCGTCAACTTCTTCCCTCCTGCTGCACAAACCTGCAACACGAGGCTGGAAGCGGACCACAGACACTGACGCACGAGATGGGCTAGCGGACAGCCCGTGTCGAGTCCCCGCTGAGCCTGGCGCCACCTCGACATCCCCGCTCCCCTGTATTCCTCTCCCCACCTCTCTGTCCACCAGCCCCCAGATCTCCTCCGGTCTCCCACTCGGACCCCCACCCACTTCCGCAGCCGCCCACAGTGGGCTGCAGAGCAGGGGCGAGGGCTGCGGGCTCAGGTTTCCACTCTGTGACCCTGGGGATGTCACCGCCCTCCGTGGTCTCAGTCTCCTCCTCTGTCGAGTGGGTGTCATGCTGGGCCCTGTGGGGCAAAGGGGGTCTTCCCTGGAGTGCTCCAAGCCCAGTGCTCAATTCTGGGCCTGAGTCAGGACCAGCTCGGTCAACCCGAGCTCTGGTCACTTCCTCCAGGCCACGGCTCCCCTGCCCGGCTTTCCTCCTGCAGCTCAGGCCTCCTTCTTTCCTGCCTCCACTGCACACGGGCTTCAGGCTCCTTCCCATCAGTGGACACATGCACACACGTGCGCACACACCCACACACACACTTAGACATACACACATGCATCTAGACACACACACACACCCCTAGACACAAACACGTCCCTGGGGCTTGTAGCCACCACAGTGGACGGTGAAGGTCCAGCAGCCTCCCCGTCTCACTCTGCTCACCCTCCAGGGGTCTCAGCCTCCCCATGACTTCAGGAGCCACATACATGCGGGTGACCCTTTCACCGCCCCCAATGACCCCCTTCACTGCCCCCAGGGACCCCCTCACTGTCCCCAGCGACCCCCTCCCTGTCCCCAGCCAAGCCGGTTCTCCTGAGCTTCAGACCTGCATTGTCCACGTGAATGTCTCACAGGCACCTCCAACCCAACTCAGGCCGTGGCCTCTGTGGATGACCCCACCTCAGTGGCTGGTGACACCATGCCCCGAGTCCTTGCCAGGTCCTGGGCATCTCTCCTGTCCCCTCCTCTCCCTCGCATCGCCAACCTCATCCCCAGTGCATTAGCTCCTGGGTATCTCCGGGCTCGCCCCTCTCCTCCACCGCTGCCGTCACCCTCCTAGCTCAGGTGACCACCTCTCCCACCAAGCGACCACCTCGCCCCTCTCATGGATCGCCCTGGCCCTGGGCACACGCTCCCACCTGCCCCATACCATGGGCAACCACACTGTGTCCCTGCTAAAGCTCAGCCAGGCCTCCCCGCTGCTCGGCACTTCCAGCGGGGGCCCCCCCAGGCCCTGCATTCTCCACCCCCGGCGCCCCTCAGGCCCTTCGCCTGCCTTCCGCCCTCAGCATCCTCATGCGTTGCTGCAGCCACGACGCACTGCTTTCTGTCCCGAACCTGCTGCGCCCCCGTGGCCCGCAGCCTCCCCCATGCTGTGCCCCTGCTCTGATGGCCCCCCCTGCCCTTTCCAGAGGGCAGGATCCCCGCCGTCCCACCAAGCCCCAGCACAGCTGCCCCTCTCCCCGAGAGCCTTTCCTGGGGGACGCTCTCCTCCCTCCTGCCCCCAGACACATCGACCACCCCCTTTGTTCCCACAAGCAAAGGACGGTGACCGCCTGGCCCGCTGCCCAGGGCAGCGCCTGGCACGTGCTGGGGGGGGCTCAGCAAGTGTCTGTTGAATGAAATAAGGCCTTATTGCCCACATCTCCTCTCCCCAGCTGGATCGTGGCTTCCGGGAAGAGAGCTGGGACTCCCACTCTCTGGTCCCCCGCGTCCCCCCACTCGCCGGTCGCGCACATCTGACGGGGGATTGGTCAGCTCAGCCCGCGGTGTCCGTGGTGACCGTTTCCTCCTAGCTGTGCGGCCGGTAAACCCCCGGGGGAAGCATCAGGAACAGGATGAAGAGAAATGCACGAGGGCCGCTGGGGGCCGACGGCTGAGCGGACGTGGGCACAGCCCGATGTCTCGGCGACTCCTGTCCACGATAGCAGTGTTTAACAGGTTGGGGCCTCTGGGCAAAAGTCGCAACCTGTGGCTGTCTCTTTCAGGCCAACGGTCCAGAAAGGGGGAGAGGCCGTCCTTCTGAAGTGGGGCCTGCCAGGGAAGCCCGATCAGAGAGAAACACACTCAGGGCCTCTCTCCACCTTCTCGGGTCTTGACCGGATCATTCAGAGATGATTGTGCAGTGAGACGCGCGGGAGAGGCCCAGATGTCAGCCGAGCCCTCGGCTGCTCAAAAAATATTAGGCACTTCAGTCCTGGAGGCGATGGGTATTGATTTCTCCTCCGGCTGATGCACTGGGACGTCCAGTCCTAACTCCCTGGGGATTAACACGGGTCACCTTTAGTGGCTCTGACCGTTCCATAGACCTGCTGAATCTGGGCCTGGGGTCTTCCTCAGCCTGTCAGGGGTCCTCCCCACAGATGGGGCAAGGATTAGCCCAATGGCCAAGCAGCCACGGAGGCCATCAATGACTGCAGATGTCCTGGAGGTCAGTACGTCCCCGTGGCTGACCGTCTGCCTAGCCCGGAGGAAAGGGCTCCTGGGTCAGCACCTGCAGCTCAGTCCCCACTTCTCTTTCCTGCTCCGCTTGGGGTCAGCTCAAGCCTTCTCCTTTATAGCTCAGTCTTCCCATCAGCCAAATGGGTAGATTAGCATCCATCCCCTGCATTATGTCAGAGTGGATGGAGACAGGAAATCCCAGCAGTAGGATCCATGGCGGAGAGTCGTGGGGAAGAAGCAAAGTGCCCAGGCCCCAGGGCCCCAGGTGCATCCTGTAACACCGTGTGGTGAGATTGCTTTTATTCATTCAAAAATTAAGATCATTTATCATAGCAAATTGCTGAAGGAGCAACTGTTATTTCCACCTGTCCATCTTCCAGCCACCACTTTTTCCCTATATCATTCCAATTTTTCCTTGGGGAAGCATCTCTCCCCATTCCCAAACACCGTGGCAGTTCCCAGGGCTGACCCCACTCCCAGCGGGCATGTGATCCAAGTCTGGCCCTTTAGAGCATGATATTTCCTGACCGTAGCCACTGGCTTAGGATGGAATGTGACCCAGCCTGGTCTGATGACCTGCCTCAGAACAGTCGGAAGAAGACCCTCTTTCTCGTAGGGCCATGACGCCGGTAGGAGATAAGCCTGTTATTCCACCTAGTATTAGCACATAACAAATTTACTCCAAAATGTAAGGGCTTAAAATAACCATTTCATTATCTCATAGATCCTGTGGATCAGGAATACAGACAAAGCAGAGCAGGATGGTTTCTCTGTGTATCCCAACATATGATGCCTCAGCTAGGAGGTATCATCAGCTGAAGATGTCTGGACAACGAGGGGCTGGAATCATCCAGAATTAGCTTCATTCGGTCTCAACCTCATGCTTGCTGCTGGCTATTGGCTGAGACCTCAGATGAGGCCGTTGCCTCAAGCATGGCAGCCACAGGATAGCAGGACTTCTTAGCAGCTCAGAGCTTTGAAGGAAAGTGTCCCTGAGAACAAAGCAAAAGCTGCAGTGCCTTTTCTGACCTGGTCTTTGAAGCCACAGGACTGCCCAGATTTAAGGAGAGCAGACCTAGAGCCACCTCTCAGTGGCAGGAATATCAAGGTCATAGTACAGATGAGCATGGGAAATAGGAATATGGTTGTCGCCATCCATGGAAGACATAAACTGCCACAGCTGTGCTTGCTGAAGGAACAAGCCTTCCTACCCATGAAGCCAACACAGAGGAAAGCAGAACCATGAGATGAAGAGCAAGACTTGATCCTAATAATATCATGCCAGCACCTGGATCCAACTTCTGAAGCCAGATACTCTTGGACCTTTAAGTTACACGAATCAACAAATTCCTTATTTACCTTAAGAACTAGATTCCAATCGCTTGCAGTGAAGAGTCCTGATAGCAGAAAGGCAAAACAGTGTGACTGTTACCAGCATGCACTTTGGAGCCAGAAGACCCAACTGAATTTTTTTGCTTCCTCTTCAAGCTATTTAAACTTAGGGACAAACTCTCTGTGAGCTTGCTTTGGCTGCTTGATTAACAGAAACTATCAAACTGCATGCAAGGGTGGGCAAAGATTTCTTAATCTCACTGTAAAAGAAAAGATTGATAAACCAAACTTCAGTACAATTCATAACTTCCATTCATCAAAAACACCATTAACAGAGTGAAAGGGAGTGAAAAGGCAAGTCTCAGGTCATGGGATTCATTTACAATATGTATACCCAGCAATGGGCTGTATCTAAAATATATAGAAAATTCCTACAAATCAATAAGGAAAAGACAACCGATTAAGTAATAAACAAAGGATTTGAACAGACTTTTACAAAAGAGGAGATCCAAATACCCAATAAACATGTAAAAATCAGCCTCATATCGTGATCCTAAGGGAGGCATGAATTAAAGCCAAGAAAGACCACCACACATCCACCAAATGGTTAAAATTTTTGAAGACAGATACCAAGTGTCAGCAAAGATGTGGGACAACTAGAGCTCTCGTATGCTGTTGATGGGAGGGAAAATTGCTACAACCACTTTGGAAAATGTCTGGCAACATCTCCAAAGCTGAACTTCCACCTCCTCTACGACCCAGTCCTCCTACCCTGGAAATCTGCCCTGGAGAAAGGAACGCACACATCTACCAAGGGACACATACATGCGTGTTCATAGCAGTTGTATTCCTACATACGAAAAAAACCCTTTAAAACTAATGTCCATTCACAGTAGAATGGAGCCTATTCATACATACAATGGGATGCTAGGTGTAAAAAAAAAGAAGGAATTGGGGCACCTGGGTGGTGCAGTCAGTTAGGGATCCAACTCTTGGTTTCAGCTGAGCTTGTGATCTCGGCAGCCTGGGATCGAACCCCACGTCAGGCTTCACGCTCAGCAGGGAGTCTGTTTAAGTTTCTCTCTCTCCCTCTGTCCCTCCCACCCCCCCCCAAATAAATAAGTAAACCTAAAAATAAAAAGAAGAAGGAACCGCCACTACAGGAACAACATGGACATGTTTACAGATGTAATGAGGAGCAAAGAAAAAAAAGCCAGACAGAGAAGCGTGAATATGGTTGGACCTCCTATATATGATATTCAAGAAAAAGCAAAACTAATTTCAAAATTAATCTATGATAATAGAAACCAGAATAGTAGTTAATTCTGGATGGGTGTCAAATCAGAAGGCGTTTGGGGGAGGCTCCTGTTTGTTGGAAATGGTCTGTATCTTTGCTTGACAGCTGTCACCCTGGGTGTGTGTATATATGAAAAAATGGGCTGCGTTTACACTTAAGAATAGTTCTTAGTCATGGATGTAGGTGATAATTCAATCAAAAGGAAGACACCTTCAGTAGGGGTGTAGCTACTCTGAGGATTCTGGGATGGGGGCTGCTGGGCAGATGAAAACCATGGAGGACACTGGGTCACACCCCAGCCCCAGGAGGCACCGCGGCTCCTGACGAGGCCAACAGTGTCACCCTCATTTTCTACATGAGAAAGGAGTTGAAACCTTACATCCACACAAAAACCTGCAGATGGATGTTTATAGCAGCTTTACTTAAAATGCCAAAACTTGGAAGCAGCCAAGATGTCCTTCAGTAGGTAGGTGGATAAATAAATTATGATACATTGAGACAGTAGAATATTACTCAGTGCTAAAAAAATGAGTTATTGGTCCATGAAAACACATGGAGGAAACTTCAATGCATATTACTAAGTGAAAGAAGCCAATCTGAAAAGGCTGCATACTCTATGGATCTAATTATATGACATTCCGGAAAAGGCAAAACTCCAAAAACAGTAACAAGATCAGTGCTTGCCACAGATTGGGGAAGGAGGGTTGAATAGGCAGAGCGCAGAGGATTTTTAGGGCAGTGAAAATCCTCTGTATGATGGTTACATGCCCTATACATTTACCCAAACCTACAGAACGTGTTACACCAAGAGTGAACCCTGATGTACACTGGGGACTCCGGGTGATCATTGTGTGTGTAAATGCAGGTTCATCAATGGTAACAATATACCACTCTGCTGGGGGATGTTGATAATGGGGAAGGCTATGCATGGAGCGGCATGATCTCCGAAACTTCTGCTCCATGTTCCTGTGAAACAGAACTGTTCTAAAACATGAAGTCTATTTAAAAAAAAAAAAAAAAAAAAAGTCCTATCTTTACTCTGACTGGGCCAACTTGGTCACGTGCCCAATTCTGACTCAATTCGGATAGCTGAGGGGAATGCCAACCATTCATTGGCTTAGCCCTGTGTTCATGATGCACCCGAACCAATCACAGTGGTGAGGGGACCGTGATCCTTCTGTAGGTCCATCTCCATCTCCAAGTTACTAAATGTTTTCACTGATGAAATATTTATTCTTTTCTCAGCTGGTTTGGGAGCTAATAACTCAGGGGAAGGACATGGATGCAGAGCCCTGGCCCCCAGGATCTTCGAGTTAATGCAGGAGGCAAAATGCACACATACACATGCATGCACACACAGGCACACACACACCGGGACACACGCACACTTGCATGCACACACTGAAATACACACACGCAGACACACACATCCCTGTGCACACGCCCACATGCACACAGGCACATCTGAATGAGGGGGCTCTGGGTGATACTCCTCTACTTCCGGGAGACCCCAGCCCCACTGTCTACCCACCAACCACACCTTGTAGCCGCTCCACCTCGGGTTTAGCTTGGCTGTGGATTAGTCCACTTCTGCAAACTAAAATGTCTTAAAGAAAGTGGGGTTTCTAAACTGTTGGACAAAAACTGGAGGTTGACAGGGTGCCCAGTGAGAACGTCACCTGTAAAGGAAGATTCTCTGTCACGACAGGGGCCCAGAAGTCTGGGAAATGCGCCGTAAGGTCCCCAGATGGAGGGCAGGGGATGAGGCCCGCTGCTTAGAGCTTTGGCCCTAGCCAAGGTACAGCCCTCTTACAGTCTCACCCGCTGTGTCCTGCCCCAACTACCGACCCATTTCCAGGCCTTTTCCTGCCGCGTTTCAGTACTAACTATGGGGATTTTCTCTCTTGGAGCCTGAAGAAAGTATTGTGTTCCTTCTCCACTCTGCCCTCCCAGTTTTTTATTTTTGTGTTGTTGGGTAAGTAGAAGCATGGAATGAGAAAAAAGTACTTTTAAAAAGTTTATGGCCCAGGAGTGCCTGAGTGGCTCAGTGGGTTAAGCCTCCGACTCTTGATTTTGGCTCAGGTCATGATCTCAGGGTCATGAGATCGATCCCCATGTCCAGGCTGAGCATGGAGGCTACTTAAGGTTCTCTCTCTCCCTCTGCCCATCCCCATTCCGCTCATGTGCACTCTCTATCTCTAAAAAAAAAAAAAAACGTTTGGGGGTCCAAACTAAAGTCACCTTGTCTCTAAATTTGAGACTTCCCTTTACAAAGAAAGTGACTAAGCCCACTCATTAGCAGCTTTCCAAACCCCAGTTTAACTCACCCTTGCAGAGCCAGCCGCCCATGGACTTGAGGATGGCTTCAGAGTGTGTCCGAAACTTGGTACAGAATGAGACAGTGACAAACACTTGTCCGTGCTGACCAATTTCTCTGGTGCAGAGGTGAGCCTCCTGAAAGGGAATTTCCCTGTGATGTGGCCATGACCTTCAGTCCCACATTCAAAACTGTTTTTGCGTTTTGTTGCCGGTGTGAAATGATTGGCTGACATGGCTCTGTGGTCCTCTCACTCCTCACCTAGAAGTGATGAAGGTGTGTTTGCACTCTCAGGAGGAGAGGCAGTCCCTGGCAAAGAAACTCAGCTCCGGGAACCTAGCAGTCCCAAACGTGAGCTCTGAGAATCACCATAGGCTCTAGCGTGAACAGCGCCCACAGAACACCAGAGGAGAGCTTGCCTGCAATTCTCCCAGCCCTAAACTTCCCTCCTCCAGGGAGGGGGGATCCTTCCAGCATTTTTGCCTTGCAAGTGGCAGAGCCAACTTGGTTCTGGTTCTAACCTGGGTGCAGTGGACCTCAGTGTGGATCTGGATAGGGTCTGTGCCGTTTGAGAGGCAGACGGTTGATGCGGAGCCACGAACCTCTAACCCCTTCAGAGAGAGTCTCACAGGCTGACCACTCTTCCTACAACTGCATATTTCAGAATGCTTGCTTGAAAGTCTCGATCATTGTCTTCATACCACTCACGTCAACATGATACTTCAACAAGATGGCTGTGGCAAAGGTACCCTTTTCGGAGAATGTGTCCAGGGTAGAACTATTCCCCGGCCTCCCTTCCCCCTGCCTGCCAGCTATATTTCCCATCTAGACTGGTCACAGCCCGTAGTGGAACCTGGTTAAATACCCAAGGATCTCACCACTGATGAATCCCAAAGGGTCACTTAGAAGCAGGAGGGTGTGGAAGTCAAGAGGACAATTGTCTCATTCTCTGAGGGCTGAAGACAATTTTCCTCCTTGTCCCACAACACGTTTGTAAGTAACAGATAGAGTTGCCAATTGTCAGAAAATAAGCGGCCCCCTTGGGACGGGCTCTCAGCACTTGCCGAGCTCAGCCCTATTCATCATGTCCCATTTTGTCTCTCGGGGATGTCACATCCACGCTGGCTTCTCGGCTTACTGCTCCTCAGTTATCTCCCCGAAACAAATTTCCTTAAATTGATTCTGCAGAATCCCATTCTAGAACTCGCCATCATTTCTAATGAATATAAATTTCCATAAGAATTTTTTAAATTGGCCACGAGCATGGGCTTCACGGCTTCTATATTATAAATTTCACAGGTTTCCAAACTGCATCTATCAAAACCGAATAGACCAGAGCTTCAAATGAGAAGTACTGAATCATGGTGCTCTCCGATGCTTAGGGAAAAGCTTTTAATTGGAGTAATCAACATACAGTAATAAAAGCATTTTTATAGTCATTTATGATATTCACTTGTAAGGACTCTCAGTTGAAAACCTATTGATTGACCATTTAACCATTTGACAACTGTTTTCAAACAACTAGTCTGTGCAGAACACTGTTAGGTGTGATGAAGTGTACAAAGCAGTGTAATACAATTCCGTCAAACGAGGCAAACGGTGACAAGCTCCCGCCTTGCACCCAGGACTCTGCTCGACGCTGAGACACAGCGGCGAGCAGCACGCAGTCCGCTCACGGCGGGGCGGATGGAACAGAGTGGGGCACCCACCGGGCGTCTCTAATGTCAGAGAGGCCTCGCGCTAACAGGACCCGAGCTAGCGCCGGATGCAGGCGAGGCGGGCAATGCCTTTACTTCCCCCAAGTGACGCGCCCCACGGAGCGCCGGCCCTGGAGTCGGGCCCCTCGGGACAAAGCGGGCTCTGCCCCGACTCGCTCGGCATGTGCGCAGGACACTGAAACGCCCTGTGCCTCAGTTGCCCGATCTCTGATAATGGGGCGCTCGTACCCACTCATTGTAAATGAGGCAGCACGTGGAAAGAGCTGCCGTGAGCTGTGCCTGGAGCATGGGGGGGGCGACAGGGGTGACTGTCACTGTGGCAAGGGGGCAGGAGGTTCGGCTTTCCACTGGCCCCCGATAACTCTGTCGTACCCTGCAGCCGGCAAGCGTGTCCTGAGGAGGGAAGGCCCGTCCTGGGTCGGGGACCCGCAGGCGTGGCACGAAGCTGGGAGCCTCCCGGGCTGGCAGCGGCTTCAAAGCCACAGACCGAAATGAGTGGCTGCGGTGTCCTCTCTTCCCTGAACCAGCGCCACACGGCCCGGGGGTGGCCCTCACTGCGGACTTGGGGTCAGAGTGGGGGCCCTCCTGGCTGCTCGCGGTCTGTTTGTAAAGGCGATAAGCAGATAGGAAAACAAATAAATGTGAAAATGGGACTAAATGCCGCAGCCGGAAATCTGAGGGACTCGGGCTCAGACAAGGCAGAGGCTCTCAGCCCGGGTCGATTCCGCACCCACCCCCCCCCCAACAGGGGCCCCTGGGCAATGTCTGCAGACGTGCTGGGTGTCACAGGCGGGCAGGGTGCTCCCGCTATCTGCGGGGTACAGACCAGGAATGCGGCTAAACACCAACCAGCACCCGGGGCTCCTTCCCGCCGGTTCTGACGGAAGGAGTCTGCCGCCAGCTTGGGCGTCCGGACTGTTCAAGCTCCCCGGGAGTTACCAACGCGCAGCCCAGGCCCAGAGCCACGGCCAGACCCAACTGCACAGAAGGAGAAACAGCTCACACCATCCTCGGCAAGTCAGCCCCCTGCGGGATCCAAGGGCTCCCCCCTGCAGACGTGGGGACCTCACAGCCACGCTCTGCCCTCCGGCACCTCCCCTGGGCATCCGTGAACGTGCCTCTTTCTGTTCTTCAGGAATCTTCTCCTGCCTTTGCTCTCTGTCTGCCCTGCCCCCACCTCCTCTACACTCTCCAGTGAGCTGAGTTCTTCCCAGACAGGAAGGGTCGTTGCTCCCAAGTAGCTCCCATCTCAGCCCTGGGGACGTACCTGCGACAAGGTAGCCACACCTGGTTCCCTCCTGGGGACGGGCAGAATGGGGGGGGGGACCATGGACAGAGAGACACATGCACCCGAGGTCCCCAAGGTGACCCTTCCTCCACGAAGCACCTGACACCGGACCAGCACACGGCAACTGGGAGCTACCGTGACGAGTCTGGGGATGCTGAGAAAGTCAGAAAATATGGTGGGAGGAATAATGCCTCTTTAATTAAACACTATCCCTGGATGTTTCTGGACTTGCTTGGAGATGCGTGCCACAACCCAGAATCGGGTTTTTCTCCTCAGGGCCCTGGTGTGTTCAATCCAGAGCTGACAAGGAGCCTTACTCACAGCTTCTTCTGAAAGCGATAGTGATGGTCATGTCTCTGGCGTCACAGGCCTGGAGGGAACGGACGCTGTGCAGACTCCCAGATGCTTCTGCAGGGTGTGCTGCTGAGTGTCACTCTTCGTGCTCTTGATCTTGCTGTGAAAGAAGAGAAGATGCTATTCCCTCCCGGTAGGAATTTCCAGTCTCCAAGACTCTCTGAGCCCTGAATGCTGAGTCAGGGCGCGTCCTACCTCACATCACTGGAGACTTACCTGTGGGTCAACTTCACCAGGGAGATGTCCTTTCCCCAGGTCATTGCTCTGCCCCTCCCTGGCAGTCCTTCTCCCTTCCCCAGACACCTGCCAGACCAGTGGAATTATGTGACAAGCCTCTTACTTCTGGTCACACCGATCACTTTTCTGGACCCTCCCCGACTTACTCTGGGACACCTGGAATCTGTGCAGAAGACACACCTCGAGTCCCCACACCCTTCAGTCCCACAGCCTGCTGGTGGCTCCAGGACGTCAGCCTCCCCCCTCCACACCTGTATGACAGCCTGGGCCCCAGTGGCCAGATAGGGCCCTCAGTGGGGACAGGTGGGGGTGGCAGCTGGAGACGGGTGAGTTGGCATAAGAATGGGGGTGGGGGGGGATCCAGAGGGACCTGACGGTCTGACCAGGGTGGGGATGAGACCCGAGGGAGTCAGGGGCTGCCAGGAAGCTTCTTGGGGTGAGAGCAACAAATCACGCAGCACCCCTTCCTGGCCATAGCTTCCCACGTGAGTCCCCAGCCTGAGGCCAAGGCACCTCTGTGACCAGGAGGAGAACACCCAGCGAGGCTGGGAAGCTGGTCCTGGGCCCTGAGGAGGCTGAGTTGCTGGGAAACCTGAGTCGGCACCTCCTCCTTCTGACAGGGGACAGCGAGCCTCTGGTCACTGATGCTCCTTTGACCAGGTTTTTATCCCCCGCAGCCAAGCACCTGATGTCCCTAGCTTTAGTTCAGACGTCACCTCCTCATAGAACACTTCTCGACCTCTTCAGGGTTGGGGACACTGTCCTAGGGGTTCCCAACACGATTGGGACATGGCTGTTCACGCTTGCGTCAACCACCATGGGAACAAGCCCGGGAGATGGGGTTGGGGGCCGTCCCCACTGCATGCCCCACTCCCGGTATATGGTAGGGCTTGGGAGCCTGAGCTGACGGACTGAGGATGGCGGGGGGGGGGGGGGGGAGCATGCCTCTGAGCAGAGGGAGGGGCTGACGTGGGGTCTCTACAGGATACATGGCCCCAGTCTCCACTGGCCTGCCCCTCAGCCCAGAGGACAGCGCTCCCTCTTTGCTGATTTTCCCAGTTTCTGTCACTAAGAAGACCTAATCAGGCCACATCTACCCTCTTCCCTTCTGTCCATGTTCCTGCTTCCCAGAATACAGTGCCACCCGGCCCAGAGAATTGCTTCCTGCCAGGGAAACCCTAAAGGAGATTTGCAGGACATGCACATGCCCAGGCCCCCATGTGACCATTTTCCTAGGAAGCTCCTTCTGATGGTGACCCTCGGCCCTTCTGGCATTTCAACCCTAATTTCTATGGTTTCCCAGATGAAGATCAGAGCCAGGGGTCCAGCTTTCCCTGATCTTCTCAAACCCCAGCGAGCATCAGGACCCTCTGGAGAGCTCCTAATATCGCTGCTGGTCAGGCACACGCCAGAGGTTCCAAATCAGCTGGGCTGGACTGACGTGCAATCTGGCATTTCTAACAAGACTCCAGGGGACGCTGCTGCTGCTGACCTTGGAAAGACACCCCAAGAGCTACTCCTCTCAAGCCTGTCTACCCAAAGACAGTGACCATCAGGTCATGGGCCACCTTCTTTCTACTTCACTCGGTGCCCTCCCCTGGCCTGTGGGGCCCTGTGGTGTGGCAGACGGGATGACCCAGGCTCCGCCAACCTCATCTCCTGTCCTTCACATGGCTCCAGCTGCCCTGGCCTCCTGGCTGCTCCTCACCAAGCATCACCAAAGGCTCTCCTGCCTCAGGGCCTTTGCACTTGCTCTTCTCTCTGCTTGCTGTGCTCTTCCCAGGACTGGCTCACCTCCTCACATATAGGACCCTCCCTGCCCATGTATGGGACCTCCCCCAGCAGCTCTATCATCCCTTCTAGCAAGTATCACCTCCCTACAAGTCATACAATGGTCAGTTCAATAGCTATTGCTTGTCCTCAGATTAGAAAGTAGGGTCTGTGAGAGTGGGGACTTTGTTTGGTTCCCTGTCCTGTCCCAACACCCAGAGCAGTGTCCACAGGGTGGGTGCCCAGTAAACACCTGTTAGTGAATGACTCAGAAGCAGGGCCTTCTCCCTCTGATCTTAGGGGTCCGTCTTCCTTACGTTGATTTAGAATGGCTTTCAGACATCATGCCCTCTCTTTATTGAATCTTAGATCATAGAGCCTCAGAGCACCCTTGTGACAAGCACCCGTTTTCACCCAGGAAACTGGAAGGTGGGTTCAATTAGTGTCGGGTCAGGCAGGAAAGGCCTCCCGTCCCCTGAGAGGGGCCCTCGGTCCTGCAGGTGCCTGAGGTCGGGCTCCATGCGGGGCCCTGCGTGCCGGCTGTCATTCATGGAGTCGTCTCTTGGCCGGCTCTCAGCAAGCCAACGGCTCTCTCCTGGCTTCCGTGTCCATCCATCGAAGCAGCAAAAAAATTGAAAACAAATGAAATGCACTTAAGAGAATGCCTTCAGGAGTTAGCAGGCTGCCCTGGTGAAGTGAATGGGCTCCTTTTGGGGTCTTTGTGACGATCAATTATTTATGGAGCCCTAATTATGTTCCTGGCGCCACCAAGACAGAAAGGAGACAGGGTCCCTGCCCTGGGGGCTTCCCAGGGGAGAAAGGAGAGTTTGTGAAGCTAAAAAAATGTTCCAGCTGAAAAGACAGTGACGTGTCATGGCTCAAGGCCACTCTGTGCCTTTATTGGAGCTTTGCTTTTAATGACGTTTATTTATTTTTCTGATCTGAAAGGTAGAGCACAGTTTATAAAATATTCCTACAGAAGAGAGAAAAAATAAAATCCAACTCCAGGATTTTACTGCACATATAAAAAGTCTCCTTAGTTTATAAAATAAGGGTTTAGTCTGAATATGTTCTCTTCAGATTCTGCCTTGGTTCGTACCTCAGATTGCATCATAGACATGTCTCTGTGCCGCAGACGACAGAAGCATAAATGGGAACAGCTGTAAACATTCCAGCACATAGATGTGCAACGGTTCCCCTTTGCACGACTATACGGTGGTTTTCTCTACCTTTTGTGGTTGTTTGTTAGTTAAAAAAACAAACACCTCCCGTAAACATCCTTAGATGGGAATCTTGAATAACTCTTGTGATAATTGAAGTTCCTGATGGAGAGGAGGGAAAACCTAAGCCTAAGCTGGGAGTAAACCCCACACTCTCCCAGGGTTCTGTTTGCAGAGGTTAAGGTGGGCGGGAAGCGTGCGTGGAGCCGGAGAAGCCGCCCAGGGGCCACACGTGCGTACCACGAGCCGTCACCTGGAGAGCCCCCCCCCCCCCAGGACCTCCCGCTCGGGTGCACACCCAGGGTAGGCGCGGGCACCTGCTCAGACCTTTCAGCCTGAGGAACCCCTGCACCACGCGAAATTTAAACCATCCTGTGCAAATTGGTTATTTTTAAATAGAGCATCTCTGTGTATTCTTATTTTTTAAAGCAATATAACAAAGTGTCTGTTCTGGAGCAGGTGCACAAGGCTCTCAGCGTCATCCGAGAACAGACGCTCCACTGAGGCAGAGACCAGCCTCTGGTTCTTGCATCTGCCCTGAGTGGAGGGAAGAGACCCGGAGCATCCTCGGGGTTGCCTGGCGGAAGCCGCCACGCCCAGGACATGTCTCTCTCCTCTTTCCCATAACAGACAGAAGAATGGTGGAAAATTGGACACCTCCAGTTTAAAACTGGCATGTCACCAAGGCTCTGTCTGCTAAGAAACCAGATCACATATTCCTAAGCTCATTTGACTTCATATAAAAGCTCAAATTTCAGCCTGAGAGCTTAATACTCAACTGTCCTTTTACAGAATTATCCTTGAATGATTGTCCACAGGTGTCTTTTCTTATTACAATGAGCTGCTCTGGCCCTGGGTTTGCGTCTAAGGGGACAAATGCACTGTCACTGCCACGTCTTTTTCCAGAAGAAAAGGCTCCGTGTGGCTTCACAGTCTGTAGGCCCCTTGTCATGGATCCTGAGGGGATGAGCCATTTTAATTTGACACGACACCTTTTCGTTAATCCATGACTCCTGACAGTTCAGGTGGGTATAGGTCAAGATCATTGATTGCATGTACTAGAAAGACAACTCAACCTAGATTTAAGAAAAAAAAAAATTAAAAGAAATGCATTGGTTTCGTGAGCAGAGAACTCCAGGGGTAGCGTGGGTTGCAGGCAAGGGTGGATCCAGGACCCATACTCTCTCCATCATTGGCTCTGACTTCACGGGTTTGGGCTCCTTTCTTGGATGCTCTCACGCTGTGACAGAATGGCTGCTTGCAACTCTAGGGTCTCACCTTCACAGCTCCGAGTCCACAACCAGGAGTGTTTCATCCCTGCTGCAGATCTATAGAAGTACCCCTACCTTTCCTGAACCTGAAGCCTCAGGCTCTTTATTCCTCCTGAAAGCCTATATTTATACTTAAAACAAGGCGCCACTGAAATGACTACATAAAATGCTTCGGTGTGCTGACAAGTGTTTTTATACAGAGGTGATTCTAGTAACTCCTTGAGCTGTAGCTTCATTTTACTGAGCAACCGTAGAGTCATAGAGCAGCAAGATTTTCCCAGACATTTTTACAACACTTACCAACAACTCTTACAACTGTCTTCAGGCTTCTCACACATTCGTGCTCCCCTTCTCCTACTCAGATCAGTTAGTCCTGTTTCCTCTCTTTCCTGCTTATTCTAGGCCCCTCCCCGAAGAATTTCTCATTGAACAAATGTGCAGAACTAGGCACTGAGGTGCTTAACGATGCTTCCAAGATACAAGGAAAGCAAGGGCCACACTCTCATCTGACGTCACCCTGTTCCTCGCTGCATCGATGGGCGTCCTCGCTCCTCAGCCGCTTGCTCAGGACCTGAACCCGGGTGGGTGGTCCCAGGCCACAGGGGGCATGGTGACTTCCCCACTCTCTCTCTCTGCCAGCCCCCCACACGAGGTTAAGCCGAGGGGCTACTTCCGTCAGGAAAGGTCGGACTCCAACAAGGCACAGGTGAGGTCACTTGAGACGAGGAGGTTCGGAGCCCCTGTGGAACCCTGGGGGAGACGGTGAGAAAGGATGGGCTGGAGAGGGGACGGCCGCCCGCCACCCCTCCGAACCCCACAGAGGCCGCGGGCGTGCAGCGAGCGCGTTCCAGGGCACCTGCTGGGGGGAGCCAGAGCCGCTGGGACTGAGGACACGGGCAGCTATGACGTGGCAACCTCTCCCAACAAGGCCCGCACCCCTCGGCTCTGACCTGAGTGTGACTACCGTTTGTCATCGGGGTGACACCAAGGCGTGGCCTGGGGAGGCTTCAGGCCCTGTCCATTGCCTCCCACTCCCCCAAACTCACCCCAAATAAAGAGGGAGAGTGCTCTGGAAAAGAGCAACAGATATGCCCCCTAAAGCCCCTTCTAGTCAAATTGCCCAAAGATTCTTCCCTATGGAAATTCTGCCGCTGTGTGCCCTCAGGCTAGCTACAGAACCTCTCTGAGCTTCACCTCTTCCATGCAATGGAAATAATGATAGCGATGTCCTCCAGAGCAGGCAGTCTAAGCCAGGAGATGGCACATAAAGAGCAGCCCAGCCCCACAGCACCTCTCAGGAAAGCACACGGTGAGGAGCAGTTCTCGACACTTCTCTCTTGACTTCTCTCTTCTCTCTTGACTAGGGAAACACAGAGCTGTGCTCCCGGCACCTGCCCCCAAACAGGAGTCATAATAATGATGCTGGTGGCTATTCAGTCATAAACTCCACATAAGGACAGTCATCAGGAGGGGACCCAGGTGGATTCTCTCCAGCAAAGATGCCAGGATGAACAAGCGGGAAACAGGGTGATGTATGATCCCAAGAAGGGACACACCACCCCTGCTGTTTTCCTGTCCCCAGGAAAAGGCCGACTCTAGGTCTGACAAATGCTTCGTGAAAACAGGTGGGAGAAGTAGAAAGTGAGCTGACATACTGATGTCCAAGCAGATGTTCTCCGCATCAGTGGGACCTGATGGGTCCTTGAATGTCTGATGAGAAGAAAGTAACAACACTAATAAACAAAACCTGGGCACAATGTTACCACTCCACTGGACACAGACAAGACAACCCTGGCACCTGCCCCTTGGGAACATGTGTTAGACGATGTGGTGCTCAGGGACAGGGTCTAACGTGAAGTTGCTCCAGGGGGCAGTGGGAAGTGTGGTGCGTTAGGGGGAAGATGCTGAGGGCAAGGAGACCCAGATCCTGCTGAGCACTGGAGTGTGTCCCCTCACAAGCCTTGTAGCAGTCAGCTGCTGGCATAACCAAGCCGTGTAACAAACCACCCAAAACGCAGCTGTGAAGCACAACGAGCATCTGTTACTCATTCTCTTGTCTACAGGGCTGCTGGGTCCATCACGTCTAGGCTGGGCCTGGCTTTTCATGGCTTCAAGCTGTAGGGTGAGTCCAAGATTGCTGCACCACGTGGCCCCCATCTTCCCAGGACCAGCGATGACCAGAGCACGCTCCTATCATAACAGAAAGCAAGAGACAAGAGGTCAAGACCAGCTGTGCAGCACATTTCAACCCTCTGCCCACAGGACACCAGCCAAACGAAATCACACAATCAAACTCAGTGTCAATGAGCCAGAGACTTCCCATCTAGAGGGACAACCCCAAAGTGACATGATAAGGGGCATGGATCAGGGAAGAAAGGGTGTAGAACAAGGAGCAGTGTTGATCAACAACATAGCCTCCCACAGGTGTCAAGCCCCATCTGGGCATATTGCCAAGGAAACAGATTCCCGGACCCTGGGTTTTAGGGGAACATTTCTTTCCTCCCTCCAGAACTTTCCACATGTGTAGCACAGGGGTAATGATGTCACATCAAATCTTATCACATACGTTTGTTTAAAGTTGAAACGAGCAAAGGCCAGAAGCGTGCTCAGAGCAGGGCCGGGCACAGTGTGGGGCAGAAGCTGGTATAAGCTATGAGCGCTCCTGTTCACGCCCGGGGTGTACACATTCCCCCGAAAGTCTCATTGGAGTGTCATCCCCCCGACAACTTACACTTTCTTTTCTTTTACTGTGAGGAAAACGAACGTTCACGGGGCAGAATATCCTGTGTGAGGAGCGGAGAGCAGAGGTTGGGGCCCTGGAGTCCCAGGCCTGCCACCTAACAGCTGTGGGACCTCCAGCAAGTCACAGGCCCCTTCCCCATCTGCAGAATGGGTAGAATCCCAGTGCCCTGTCTGTGATGGTCGGGACGAAATGGCCTGACGTCTCTAAGCGCTCAGCACGGCCGGGCCTTGGAGGGGCCGGGAGGGGCCGGGAGGGAGAGCACTGAGGCAGGAGCTGGGACCTCGGCCTTGGCCCTGCCACCCACTACCTGGGGGTCCCTGAGCCTCGCCGGTCCCCTATGCGCAGGTGGTGGCTGCAGCCGTCAGGCCACACAGGTCCCTGCAGCTCTCCGGACCCCCGCTCTGCGCACGCGTCCCCAGACCCTGGGCCTGGCAGGCTCCCACAAAGCCAGGGGCACCCCGTTAGCTCAGGGCGGGGAGTGCACTTCTGCAACAAAGACTGTGCTTCACAGACAAGATTTCCAAGGGTTTTCTTTCTCCTTTGAGGTCTTTTCTCCCTCAGCCTGCGGGCCATTATTGACTCGTGTCCGGCCTGCAGGGGCCTCTCAGAGAACAAACAGGAGCTGGTCTTCTGCTGGGGTGCAGCATTATTCGTGGATGCTCCTGCCTGGCCTGGGGCAGACCTCCCCTGCGTGATGTCCCCCCATAGACCGCCCCCCACACCCTGGAGGGAGTCAGGAGCCAGCCAGGAGCTGGGCTGGCTTTTCCCAGGCCCATGATGGGCTCCCGGCCACCCCTGTCTCTGTCCGCCCAGCAAGGATGGTTTCCACAAAACACCTGTTCCCAGATCCCACCATCCCACGGTGGGAAGACCACAGATGATAAACATCACTGCTGATCACACAAATAAGGCTCATGAGAAGAACTTGGTGTAATCACGTGTGACTTTAAAGTCTGTGCTGGGACGTGTAAACGACAGGGAATCTCACGCCTCCCCTGCTCCGGGTTCAGAGCCCTGAGAAACAGGCTCGGGGGTCCCAGGGGCGGTGGGTGAACCTCACTCTGTTACTCCTGAGGCAGCTCTGCAGGAAGCAACTCGGCTGGGGGCCACAATCGGACAGAGAGGTCGACCTCATGCTGCGACCCCCGGGGCCGAATTCTCTCCGCACAACCAGACAGAGAGGGATCGGAAGGCTCACTGCAGACCCGCGGGCCTGGTTGTGAGCTCCGATCCATCGACCGCAGAGAGGACAGCTGTGTCCCAACCTCAAACCTTGGGGCCGAGAAGGAAAGGACGTCAGGCCCGGGGTCCCCCGGCCAGCCCCCCGCTCACCCGCGGGGTCCTGAGACTCGTCACTGCACACCACGCACTGAGCGGTGGCGTGGACGTGATGGCTGGAAGCAGCAGGTGTCCGTGTGAGTGAGGGCCCAGGGGGCGACGGCTCCTGCAGAGGCCCCAGCTAACAGAGACCCTGTGAGTCGCTCCGTCCCCCGCTCGGGCGGGCAGGGGACGTGTGACACCCAGAATTAGCGCGGGGACAAAGGCACAGAATTACATGAAATGCTCAGCAGCCGCCACCCCCCGCATGCCTCCCTCTAGGACACATGACACTGAGGTGACCCACATTCTAAAAGGGCCATTGAATTCTGCTCTGAGAACGGAACTGCAGAGAGACAATGACAAACCCACGACCACCACGCAGGCCACCCCCGGACCCCGCCTCGGCTCCGAGTGCCTCCGTGCGCATGCGCTGGGCCCCAGGTTCGCGGGTGGGCTCCGGCCGTGGGAGGAGTCGGGGCTCAGCCACCAGGGTGAGCAGGACGGGGACGAGAGGGTCCCAAAGGTGGATTCCCGCCCAGGTCAGCGGCCCCCGGGGAACCCTTCGCAGGGCTACCAGTGAGGTGGGAAGGGCGGTGTGGGTGGCCTGGGAGGACAAATCTAACAAACATCCCCGGATCCTCCCTAACCCGCCCTGTGACATTCTCCTGTCACTTCTGCTCCTGTCCCCCACCACCGACCGCCCCGCTGGTGGAGATGTGGACATTGCAGCCACGAACCTCAGGGAACTGGTCCGCGTGGCTGGTGTCGGGGGCACGGCCGTGGCGGCTCTGGCCGGAAGCGCTGGCTGCCCGGAGATGCTGTCTGGTCCCTCCGCTCGCCGCCGGCAGGGAGAGACCTGCTCTGAAACACGGGACAGTCACCATGTGGTTGTACATCCCTCCTGCCCCTGGAAGGAATTCCTAGGAAACGTTATACCCATAGTTGTGATGTGGGTTTCATCTTAGTGAGTGACACATCCTGGCCACGGGATTGTCTGTGGTCCCCGCATCGACTGCAGCTTTGGTCCCTGTCCCCCACAGACATCATCACAGACACCGATGCTGAAACAGACATGGTGACAGGTCCCCAAATGGCCCATTTTGATAATAGTCGCAGAAGCCCCAGATTATTTTTACCGGGATTTGCCCCTGAGGCCATTAGGAAGAGGCAGAGTCAGTTCTGGGGCATCCACGATGTTAGTTTGTAGGGAGTCAGAGGAGGCAAAGATCCCCCCCAGCAGGAGCATTGAGACTGTGCAGATGCGACCTGGGATGGACCCTGAGCCCACTGCTTTGCATGAGTCCATGTTTTGTCCCCCACTTCACCAAGATGGCAAATTACAAACGTCAGCAAATTACACCTGGCGGGGCTGCTTGCGGATGCGCTCGGCCAAATCAAGCTCCACTTGACACATCATTAATCAGCCACAGGGCTGCGTGGAACTGCAAGTACAGGCTGCAGCCGAGCCTGGGAGCAGAGGTTCTGCCAGGGGGGATTTTGCACCCAGGACATATCTGGCAATATCTGGGGACATTTTGGTTGTCACAACGGTGGAGGATGGCAACTGGCATCTAGCGGGTAGAGGTCAGGGATGCTGCTACACATCCCGTCATGCACAGGATGCCCCCATAACAAAGGCTGATCCTGCCCAGAATGTCAATAGAGCCAAGAGTGAAAGCCCTGATTTAGAGCCACAGGCAACATTTCATCCCATCGTCTGGATATTGCCAGGAATGATACACAGCTGGAGGTCTGGCTCTTCATCTGGGTTTCACTGGATTCGTGCACAACCAAAACCGTGCATAAAGCAATTCTATATGCTCCCTGGCTTTTTCCTATGGTAATCTTCTCCTTCCCACTTCTATTTTTTGTTACTGGAGAAATGGTGAAAAAATAAAATAGCCTGAAGAGTTGATAAAAAATTTTGTTTTCCTCAATAAAAAACGTAATTTGGAAACAACTCATAGGAAGCTGAAAATTAGTGAAGAAAGAAGACATGGGTTCATCAAACGGGATCATCCCAGAGAGGAGCATAGAAAAGTCTCCAGGAACATTGGTCAGTCAAATGAGTCACCACGCCTGAGTGTGGCGGGGACAGAGGCTTCAGGAGGACCCAGGGAAAGCAGGGCCATGTGAGGCTAGTCAGAGCCTCTCAAAGTACAGGTCATACCTCCTTAGTGGGGCCTGAGATCACTTTCATGATTTGATGCTGATCAAACCAACATTTTAAGATGTGAAATAACAAAATTGAGTGGAAAATATCAAAGGATATCATTTATAGTGAAGGTGAATATTATGTTGTGAAATTTTAGTTTCATAGCTTATGTGTGTTGTGTTGTCAGGCCTTGTTGTAAAATATATTTCCTACCACGGGTTGTGGGCAAAACAACTTGAAAAACACTGGAGTGGATGAAATGATGGAGGATTTGGAGAGAATTAAGTATATGTAAGCAATTTTGCAAGCAAAAAATAAAGGAAATTACTAACTCTGGGGAAAACAAAAGATGCATATGAAAGAACATGTAATCATATTACAACGATTGGCTCTGCCGTGCCTAACATCTCCCTGGTCACATGACACAAATGAGGATTATGATGTAATTAAAATCAGGATTGACCCATGGATGGTGGTGGGAGGGATGGTGCAGGTGGAATAGGAGACCTCACCCCTCATCTAGGGTGGCAGACATTTGAGAGATAACAACACAACTTGAAAGTTCCATGAATGGCTTACTCATCCAAGATTTGAAAGTAACTTGTAGACTAGCTAAAGGAATATTGTGGATGTCTCTGGGAAGAGGTGGGCAGGGAATGGACAGAGTCAATGTTTCACTCAGTGTCCATGTATCTCCTTATTTCAAAAGGGGACTCAAATGCAGGCGAACTCAGGACCAGCAAGCATGTGGTGAGGTTGCTGGAAAGAGCCCAGGGACCCAGGTGGCTTTTGGTTTGTGACTTAAGCTGTGCAACCTTGAACAAGTCCCTTCCCAGCTTTTGACTCCAGTTGACCAATCCCTAAAATAGAGGTCGGACCACATTGTGTTGACCACTCGTTCAGCCCTGTGGGTCTTTGTCTCACTACAAAATAACTTGAAATTCTGAGCAAGCCCATTTGTCTCTATGTCAAGTAACATCAGCGAAATGAACACAGTGCCTGGGAGAGCAACATCAGGAAACGTGGTGGATTTCATCAGTGTTGGGGGAACATACAGGCAACCTTTGCTCCCTGAGATGAGTGAGGTCCTCTTAACCATGATTTATGGAATTGCTCATCCCTACACCCCATGGTGGTGTCAGAAAGGATACTCTCCTAAAAGCTAATTTTCACAAAGAACAGGATGCACACCCCTGATGGTATGGTCATGATTTGGGAGAGTCCACAGAAGAGGCAGAGGTTGCTGGTGGTCCCTCGATACCCATCATCCCTTTGTGCAATATTAAAAATCCCAGTTCTCAGCTGGGCACGTGGCATTCTAAACCAAACCTGAATTCCCCACTCAATCAGATGCAGCTAGAATGCACCTTCCCAGTGTGCCCTCAAATGGATGGGTGCACCCCTACCCTCTTTCTCCCTTCCCTCCTGCCTAATGTGACCTGCACCCCTTGGACGAGGTGACCAGGAACAACATCCTAAGGTGACAGAGTGGCAAGAGAAGAAGGGCAAGCGCCCCCATGGACCTGCGCCACCAGCTCCAGGCCTCCCACGCTGAGACTGCTGCAGAGGGGACCCAACTTCTGCCTCATTTAAGCCACTGCAACACGTGTCTCTGCACCAGGGGTGAACTTACACACCCCCAAGTATGGGAGCACATTTTTAATTTTAATAGTTGCTTTTTCACTTTAATGTGAGTTAGGGGGGAAATTCCAGCTTGTCCTCAAGCCCATGATGCCATTGGGATGGGGGATGAGGTTGAAGCAGAAGGTAATGCATGAATTTATTTAAGAAAAGTGGGAGCTGGTTTGGTGTAAAAGGAATATTAAATAAGATAATGGCAAAGGATTTGGTGATGATTCCGAAGGTGACCCTCGAGGGACCAAAGCTCAGGAAACTGCCTGACAGGGCCTGTCTTCCATTCCGGGGCTCCATGGACAGCCGGTCCCTTGCATCCACGTCCACTTGGGAAAGGTGATATGAGGCACGTGGGAGCAGCAAGGTAACCAGGGTCAGGGGTCAAAGGCACAGACTTCCTCTCAGGAAAGTGGGAGCAAACTGAGCAAGGATCCAGGAAACACGGAGGCCTCCGCAGCCCGGGTCACTCTCCTGCCTGCCGCGGGGGCCTCAGCACCGAGCCCCGCAGGTGCCTGGCTGGCCCCCAGCTCCCTGCCTCACAGCTCTGATTGTTGGCCGCATTAGGTAGCTAGTAATCCAGCGCCCGTGCTGCTGTGCGGTGGCCCGACCTCCAAAGGTCACTTTCTGAATTTGCTCACTAACGCCTGGCTGGCTGACCCTGCAGTTTAAGTCCCCGGTTTCCCCCCACTCCTCCCCCGTCCTCCAGGAGCGTTCACACAAAAGGTCTCATTGTCCCATAGCCTCAGACCCAGATGTGCACTGGCCTTCCGTTTCCACAAACGGCCGCCGCCTGCCTTGGGTCAGAGGTCACCCCAGCACTCACTGCATCTGGCGTGCTTGGCGTGCTCCCAGCAATCCCGAATTCCCGTGTGATACCAGCTCGCCGGCAGGCAGCCTGGGCTTTGCAGAAGCAGAGAGTCTAGAGTGGCTGGGTTGGAACACAGCCCATGGGACAGTCCCATCGACTTCTCAGGACAGTGGGGAAGATGAGATTGTCCTTCTTATTAAACAGTGCTCTTTCCCTGTGCACGAGGGGACATAGGTGTCTTTACTGACTGTGTCTAATACCTTCTGGGGAGCGGAGGGGACGTTCCCAAGAGGCAGCGATGTGACGTCACTTTGGCTCGAGATCTGAAATCCCCTTGATATACGTCCTCAGATCTGTGTGTGCTGAAGTGTGTTGGAGCCAGCCATCCCTGTGACCTTGGCAAGTTCCTTACCTTGTGTCCCTTCGCTTGTAAAGTGGGGACAGTGATCGTACCAGCCCCGTGTGCTTGTCAGAACCAAAGGAGACCAGGTAGGAGAACCCACGGGCAGGAGAGGGCCAGAGCATGGAGCCATGTGGACCCTGACATAGGTACTTGGCCGGAAGAGGTGTCTCTAGGTTCTAATCAGGGAAGGAAGTGCAAGCCCGTCGGAGCTTGAAGAAGAACACAGAACAAATCCCCATGTCTTGCTGGAGCTCCATGGTCTGCAGACATGGGCATGAGGGCGATTATGGAAACTCTGCAGACAATGGACAGAGCAGGTCACCCCTGCTGCCCAGACGTGCACCTGCCTTCCCCCGGCCACCCTGCGTCATCAGCCAAAGCCAGTGTGCTGAGTGGCCGAGCCACCATCGAGGAAGCCCACCCATGGGCATTAATCTGCTAAAGGCCAATTTGCTTAAAGCACTCAGACAAATGCCTGAAGCAGGGTCTGGAAGGGCTCAGGGAATGTGACTACTGTCAGAGCAGGGGCTGGGACAGTGACAGAGGCAGGCTTCACCCCACGCTGGGAAAGGCAGAAAGCTGCCTAAATTCAGCATTCTTAAATTGGTTTTTAAGGCATAGGCATTTTCCCCGTGTACCCCCTGGCTCTGTCCTCTGCACACTGTGCACGGTCCCCAAGGTCATCGGCCCCTCGCCCAGCCCATGCCCTGAGCAGGACCTCAGTGAGGCCGGGAGGTCAGGAGCCCCATTGTGGCTGGGGTGCCCCGCTTCTGGTTTGTGCAAAATAACACGTCTCAGCTGCACTCAGTGAAGAGTAAACCTCCGGCTTCTCTGTGGATACAGGTTCTATTGTAAAAGTAACGTCCCCCCAACTCCCTTGTGTCATGTGGACACCCAGCCTGGAGATGTTTTCAATCTCCCTCAAAGGTTCTGGGACTCATGAGTATCTAACAACTTATAAAACATTTTTTCCCATTTTCTGAGATTCTGTTTGTGAAGCTAGGCAGCTCGTCAGTGTGCTGCTGCCTAAGCTAATTCAGAGGGAAGGATCCAGAGGGTGCTGTGCTGTTCCCCTGTCCCTTTGTCACAAGAACCCTGGGACTCAGCAGGACCTGAGTGCTCCCTGAAGGTTCAGCTGGAACCTGGGGGTTCTGGGGTTTGGTCAGCAGCTTGGGCGAGCTGAGGGAGAGAGGGAGGAAAGCGCTCCTCAGGGGGCCTCCTGGCGCCCCAGACTCTCCCAGGGGCAGAGGCACCAGCCTGCTCTGCCTTTTCCTGGGGCTGGTGCAAGGCCCTCCTTGACGTTCCCCACTGGGTGAGTCCAGGGAGCAGGGGCAGGCCGCTGACCTCGGCGTGGGCGGAGTTCTAGAAACCTGGCCTGGGTCCCCAGCCCAGGTTGCCATTCACCCCAGCACAGAGACTGGAAGGGGCGTCCAATCGCTCTGCTCATCTTCTCCGCACCCCTGCGAGGGGCGGTTTCCATGGTTCCCTCTCTGAGAAGAGCTCCCGGGAAACTGGCCCCAGGAGCCCCGGGGTGCGGGGTGACTGGAGCTGCCCCAGACCCCGCGTGCGACGCACAGTGTGACATTAATGGATGAAATTAGCAGCCTCGGCAGCGTTAACGAATTTCCTTGCGGAGACTGTGACGTTTGTTTGGCAAAAGGGATCATTAGATGTGTGCAAACATTCCACGTGCCGTGGAAGGGCCTCGGGCGCTGACAAATGATAAATGAGGAAATTAGAGGCTTCAGGAAAATGTAAGTATCATCCTTTGTAAGTCTGTCCCTTGGCAGAAGAAACGTTTCCCCAAAGCTCCGAGCCACTCCTCCCGCGGTTTCCCCACGTGGAAAATGCCTGTGATTAGTGTCCCCGGCGTGGCACATCCTGAGTGGTCTTCAGCAGCGCGGGCCGTCTGGGCTTCCTCTAATTCGCTTTTCAACCTTCATTTCATCATCGTCCCCTACGGAGCCATTTTAGACAAGTTTTTCTGGATTGGCCCTCGTGACATTTTAATACCACAGAAGTACCGCTCGGCGTTATGTGCTGAACGTCCGTCCGTGTTCTCACAGAAAGAGGGGGATCTTTTCACCCAGCAAGCGCCTTTCCCCCCGGGAGCAGACGGCCCCGCAGAGAAGGCATGCTCTTCTGCACGCATGCATGCCCTCGACCATGCAGCGAGTATGCACCGGGTGCCAGCTCTGGGCACTGCGGACACAGCCGTGAGCACGGCAAGGGACCCTCGTCCTCATGGGGCTGACGCTCTGCCGGGACAACAGACAGTGACAGAGCAGAGGGACAATATGCACCACATCCAGTGCAGACGGGTGCATGCAGACTGATGAAGCAGAATCGTGGGGGGGGCGGCGGCCAGGAATGGGGTTCCAGGGTGACCAGGCGGCCAGGGAAGCCTCGGCTCCCAGGGTGAAGCTGGAAGGAGGGACGGGGTGGGGCACAGCGTGTTGCCGGCAGAGGGAACAGCAAGGACGAAGTCCTGAAAGGGGAGAGTAGCATGAGTTTGCGGAGCGGCCAGGAGGCCAGCGTGGCCGGAGCCAAGTGGGCGAAGGAGAGCGTGGGGGGACATAAGGCCAGAGAGGTGACAGGTGATGGCGGGGAGGGGTGACAGATCCTCTCAGGCCCGTGGACCCCTGTGAAGGCTTCGGCCTTTCCTCCAAGGGAAGTGAGAGCCACCAGGACAAGACCTGGTTCGCATTTGAACGGGACCGTCTGACTGGTGCAGGCGGGGCGTGGGGCCAGGGCTGGAGCGGGGGACCCGGGAGGCCAGGACGAGGGGAAGGTGGCCTGAGCCAGCCGGTCACGGTGCCGGAGGTGAGAGGGAGGCCGTGGAGCTGGCAGGATGCGCTGCTGGCTGAGAAGTGGAGTGTGGAAGGAAGGAGGGAGGACGGTGCCCAGGTGTTGGCCTCGGGACTGTGAGTGCTGCCACTTATGGAGAAGGTAAGACTGTGGGGTGACCTTTCAGAGCTCCTCCGGCTGGCTGAGAAACACCGTGCAGCCGGTCAGAGCGAGCGACGGTGACATCCAGGAGATTTATTACAGTTCTCCAGGCAACTCCAACTACATAATTTGTGGAGCCTGTGCAAAATGAAAATGTGGTCAAAAGCAGGAACAAAATGCTATTAGAAGTTCTAAAATAAGAAAGCTTTTTCTTTTCTTCTGTGGTCTCTCTTGTGATTCACTATTTAATGGGTATGGAGGCACTCACGGGGCAGTGCAGACCCTCACAGATCAAGCCTCCAAGAGGATCAGATTGTAGAAGCACTCCCTGGGCAAGTTTATTCTCCTGAGCTTATTCTCCTGAGCAAATTCTCCAAAGTGACACCTTTTCACTAGTTCTTTTTTAAAAAAAAACATGTTGGCGTGACCGTTAAGACTATAATGAAAACTGTTAGCAGAAGCAGTGAGAAATGTGGGACTGAAGCATCAGCAAAGGGAATACGAAGCACTTGGAAAGGACTCTGGAGTAACAGACTTTGTGTGGGCTTTGACCTTCACCAACCTACAGCAAGGCCCCACCCCTCCCGCGGCCCCGCCCATGACCGGGCCCCGCCCCCAGCTTGTCCCCACCCCTGTCTTGGCTCCCCACTCCCAGGTTAGCCCCGCCCCGCCCCTGTGCAGACCCCGCCCATACAGTGGCCCCAGGGCAGAGGGCTCCCACCCTTCTGCATCATGGCGCACCTATGTTTAGCCGTGGTGGACCCTACCAAACAGTTCCCAAGCAGTCAGAGAGCGTTTGGATCTCCTTGTTCTAAGCAGATGAAACGGTCCAGGACTACGTCCTTGCGTCCCTGCCACAGCCGCCTCCTGCCCACTGTCTAGTGTGGTTGGGACAGGCGGGCTCTTCTGTGGACTGGCAGAGGCCAGCGGACACCTGCTCTGCTCCGCGGGAGCCCTAGGCTCTGGGCCCCCAGCAGTGAAGGAGGCAGACAAAGGTCCCCACTCTATAATGACTGCCTGGTGGCCTTTTAGAGATTCCAGGGACAAGAGCACATGGGTGAGGAGGAGATTAATGGCCTAAAATCTGAGCAAGGAAGAGCTAAACCAGCTGTGGTGGGCTCTCCCTGAAGAGCTCTGAGCTGCGCAGTGAGGAGTGAGGCAGAGCCTGCTGCCCGGAACACAGGTGGATGGAGCCCAAGACCCACTGTGTGGAAGGGCCGAAGGGTACAAACAATAGTAAGCACACACTAGACACAAACACATGTGTGCATACATACGTACATCAGTCTACATACACACACACACCCATGCACACACATGTGAATATGTTTATGTACTTTAAAATCCCACAAAGTAACACTATGATCTACATACACATAGAAACATCCATTGCTTAAAAGCCTGTAGAGTCCACCTGTGAGTCCCGAGCCCCTCCCACTTCACTGCTGTCCCTGCTTCTGATCCTGGAAGCGCAACATGTTCCTGCTTCTCGGCCCCTGCCCGCCCCCCCTGCTGGACCAGCCCTCCGCCAGGTAGCCTACCCTGACCATCCACCTTCCATTTCTTTACCCTGCTCTGTATTTTGTTTGTTCACTTTCTGACTCCTTCAGTAGAATGTATCCTCCATGAGGGCTTAGCATAGGGCTGGTATTCAATAAGCCTTTGTGAGAGGATAAATACGTGCATACGTTACCTGAGAAACCAACCATACAGACAACCACATAGAAAAAGCCCGTGCACAGGCTTTTCATCACACCTCACCGGTAACAGTGGTTATGTGTGGGCAGGGAGCAGCCAGGGGAGGTCAACAGGGACTTGGGCTCGTCTCTAATGTTTTGATTTCCTTACAGGGGGAAGATCCTTATGTACTGCTTCTGTAATGAAAATTAATTTTAATTAAAAAATCAATTTCATGCAATATCAATTTTACAGTAAAGAAACAGAATTTTCAGTGTCCCTGATGGAGATATCTGACACCAAACACTCCGTCATCCTGAAAGAACCCATTTCACAGTAAACAAACAAATTTCGGTGCATTAATAATAATAACAGTAATAACCACAGCATCTGCTCCTGCTAACCGTTATTCAGGGATTTGCTGATTCCAAAGTGTCTGCCTCCTTCCTTTGGTTCTTATGACAGTGTTGCCAGGTTGGAGAAGAAGTTTATGATTATCCACATTATCATAGTCATTGTTCCAGTTGTGCCAAAGAAGAAGATCCAGTGACTTTCTCCATGCCATGGGGACCTATTGGAAGATTGCAGGCAACTATTTGCCACCCCCTTCCTCACGTGACTAGTGGGCCTGGCCCAGCCCCAGCTCCAGGAGCGTGTGGGCCATGATTGTCCTCACCAGTCAGCTCGTCCCACTCCTTGGGATGTGGGATATGAACCTCCATTGGTTCAGGGATGGACACCTGGCCCAGGTGGGCCCTGAGATATAAGGAGACATTTGCCTGGGCTCCCTGGCTCTTCTGAGGTTCTCTCTGGACAACGTAGATGTGGATGCAGCTCTAGAAGCACTAGAGCCTTTCCTTGCTATCCTGAGAGAAGGCATCTGAAATCAGCACTGACCCCTGCTAGAGAGAGACATCAAGAGAAGTTCAGGGAAACTGAACCACTGCCCGATCAAATCATTCCTGAAGCCTTTTATCTCCAGGACTTTTTAAAGCTTGAGCCCATCAATCTCCTGTTGTTCAAACCTGTTTGCATTGAGTTCTCTGTTCCTTATGACCATAGCTCAGGGTCACATAAGAGTAAGAGGCAGATGATTAAAGCAAGGCCTTCCCGGGGCGCCTGGGTGGCTCAGTTGGTTAAACGACTGCCTTCGGCTCAGGTCATGATCTCAGGGTCCTGGGATGGAGCCCCGCATCGGGCATAGAGACTACTTAAAAAGAAATAACGAAGAAGAAATGTGGCTCTCATAAGCAATAGGTGAAAGTGTAAGTTTAGTATAATCTCTTTGGAAGCAACTAGGAAAGAACCATTAAAGTTTTTTTTTTTAAGATTTTATTTATTTATTTGAGAGAGAGGGAGAGCACACAGGAGAGGGAGAGGGAGAAGCAGGCTTCTGCTGAGCAAGGAGCCCAATGCGGGGCTGGATCCCAGGACCCTGGGATCATGACCTGAGCCGAAGGCAGACGCCTAACCAACTGAGCCACCCAGGCGCCCCAGAACCATTAAAGTTTTAAATGTATGTTTCCTTTGATTCAGAAATTTCACCTCCAAGATGTCTATACTGAGATATACTCAAGCCTACACACAGATCTACATATAGTTCACTGCAGTAACAATCAAAATAGTAAAAGATTGGAAATAGCAATGCAGAACTGGTTAAAATAGGTTATACAAAATCCATTTGTACAATGGAATACTATATAGCCTTTTAAAAATGTGAGATAAAGGGGTGACTGGTTGGCTCAGTCGTTAAGCGTCTGCCTTCCGCTCAGGTCATGATCCCAGGGTCCTGGGATCGAGCCCCGCATTGGGCTCCCTGCTCGGCGGGAAGCCTGCTTCTCTCTCTCCAACTCCCCCTGCTTGTGTTCCCTCTCTCGCTCTCTCTCTCTCTCTGTGTCAAATAAATAAATAAATAAATAAATAAATAAATAAATAAATAAAGCAAGGCCTTCCCTTGCCAATCCCTGTGTGTGATACACACATTCTCAAAAACAGCCTGGTTCCCAAAATCTACACTTTGGAGTTAGAGAAGAGGCTCTCGAGCTCACCTAGCTCAGCCTTGTGGGCAAAGTAGGGCGGTGAAGAAGAGACAGGCCCAGATCCCAGGGGACGGGGCAGGGCTGGCCCTTCTGCAGTGGGCTATTCCTGTTTCCAGGTTCACCCAGGGCAAGAGGTCAACTGGGGCAAGACAATCAGGGCTTCATCTCCCAATGCAGAGTTTGCGTCCACACACCCAAAATCAAGCAGCAAACATGTGCAGTCATAGACAGTGCAGTGAGAAAACCTCCTCTCCTCCAGGGACCCGAATGGTCCCAATTATAAAATGGGGAGGAGTTCTGGTATTCTGTCTATGTGGAATTTTGCTTTTCTCTGCTTAATCAGATGACTTAATTTGTTTTACTTGATACTGTTTCTTGCATATAAATCTGAGGTGCTTTTCTAAGCACATGTTCCCATTCAAAAAAAAATCTTAAAGGGGGTATACATGCACAATACATTATGAATTATCCTGTCCTCACTACCTTTGGACTCTACTATTTGGGGATTTTGCTTGCATCACTGTTGTCTGTTTGTTGGGTGGTCTCCTCTCACCCACTTCTCTCCTAAGACAAGGAGACAGGGACTAACGTACCCCCCACCCCGTTACCTAAAGCAGGCCCGTGAGAGGTGGACCCCAAATGGGATCTGGCCGGGCATGGGCACGGTGGAGCGCTCAGGGGCAAACAAGCAGGGCACCTGGACGAGAGACTGTAGCTTTGTGCAGGTTGGTGTCCAGATGAGAATTCTCCCTCTCGGGCTTCACCCGATTGAAAACATTCGTCAAGGTAACAGCAACCTCTTCGAGCACTGAGCACTCTCACAGTAAAGAGTCTGCATTGAAACGTTATGGTAAAAGCAACTGCACATTTGGGTCCTTGTAAAATGCCTTTGGTTTCTGCTGAGCACTGACACGGAGAGCTTGGGGATACGGATTCTGCGTGTGCCCTCCTTCCAGGGCGACTTGGACGTTCACTCACTTCTCCCAGTCTGATAGAGAGTGCTTTAACACGGGAGCAATTTTCATAGTCTAGTGACTTTGAGGAGAAGTCATCTTATAACTTTTAATTAGTAAAACCGTCATGCAAAACAGACTTTAAGGAAAAATTATAGGAAAATCACCCATGTACTTGCAGTTATAGGCGTGTGTAGGTTAAGACACGAGCTTTGGGATTGAGGAGATCAAATCCTGACTCCATCGTATACCTGCCACATGACCCTAGGGAAGACACTAACCCAAGGACGTCACTTACTTGACACTGTCATTTACCTAATGAGGCCACTTACCTTAAGAGGTCATTTACCTGGAGAGGTCATTTACCTGGAGAGGTCATTTACCTGAGAGGTCACTTAACTGAGGAGGTCACTTACGGGAGGAGGTCACCTACCTAAGAGATCAATTACCTGAGGAAATCACCTACCTGAGGAGCTCACTTACTTGAGAGATCACATACCTGTGTGGTCACCTACCTGAGTGGTCACTTACCTGAGGACATCCCTTACCTGAGAGCTCACTTACCTGAGCAGGTCACCTACCTGAGAGGTCATTTACCTGAGAGATCACTTATCTAAGGAGATCACTTACCTGAGGAGGTCACCTACCTTCTCTGAACCAGTTTCTCTCAGTTCAAGGATGGTCATGAAGGTTCAAAGTCAAAACCCAAGGCCTTGCTTCTCAAAGTGTGGTCCACTGCCCAGCAGCATCTTCCTCGCCTAGAAGCGTCCTGAAAATGCAGAATGTCAGGTCCCATCCAGGTCCTCCTGGGGGCCCCACACTTTAGCCAGACCCCCAGACGGCTCGTGGGGCCCTGGAAGCGGAAACACTGTCTCACAGCCCCGAGCGGGCCGCCAGGTGCACGGCCAGGAGCCCATACGGGCTGGGCACTGACGCAGGTGCTTAAGTGTTAGACTGACTTCTCACTTCACCGTTTTTCTTGCTCTTTTACAGTTTTCCTACGAGTTCACGTCCCTTCGCAGTTTACGTGCGGTCCGCTGAGTGGCTGCCCCAGGCCTCATCCCAACTGTCGCCCGCATCCTGCTGTCAGGGGACAGCGCTCAGTGAGCATCCTTCTAGCAGAGCTTCCCTTCAGGGCAAATAAAACCCAAACTCAAACAGGAGAGAGAAAGAAGAGAAAAAAGGAAGAAGGAACAAGGAAAGGCGTCTGTCTGTCCCTTCAGAGCGGGGAGTGCTGGAAGTCTGCGGGGAAGGCAGCAAGCCATCCCCTGGCATCTTCTCCTGGGGTGGGGGGGGGGGGACAAGACCCACCAAGTAGGCACAGAGCCGCCGGGATGCAGGACGCAGCAGGGGCGGCGGCCACACCTCCGGGCCCCGCGGCCTTGTCACCAGCTCAGACCTCGGGGCGGGCCAGCGGCAGCGTGGCCTCAGCGGCTGGGAACCGAGTCCGAGACGGCGCGGGTCACTGAGGCTCGGGTTTCACAGCCCCCATGACGGGGCTGCAGCCCAACCATGCTCCAGGCCGGGGTGCGGAGTGCTGTCCCCGCACGGACCTCCGGGCTCCTGAAGCTGAGACAGTGGTGCATTCGGGGACAACCGGAGCGCAGGGAACCCTGGTGTCCGGTGACTTCCTCGCGCCCTCAGAGCAGGCCCCTCTGGCCTGTCCCGTGGCCCGTCCAGAAAGCAAAGGGCCAGTGGTGGTCCAGGCATGACTCGTGTGTCCCCTCACTCATCCTGTCCCCGGTCAGCAAGGACACACAGAGCTCGGCGGGGCGCAGAGCCCCAGCCCGACCCCAGCAGACGGCCTCACCCCATGCGGCCCTTCCACGTGGGCCACCTGCAGCTCGGAACCCCTTTTGCAAACAGGGCGTGGGGGGGTGCTGCTCCCTCTCCTAGAGCTGCTGCAAGCTTTTCATGAGATAAAAATCTCCGGACAAAAGCTACAACTGCAAGAGCTTGCATTCTAGAACTCAACCAGGTAAATGAGGAAGACGCTGGGTGTGTGCAAGGTGGACGTGCTGTGGGAGAGAGAAAGGGGGTTCAGGAGAGTGGGGGCATCCTCTCTGGCCCCACAGCTGTGGGCGGCTGGCCTGGGGAGGAGGGAGGACCAGGATCCTGGGTGGCCTTCACCGACTGACCTGAACAGGACAAAGGTGAAATCGAACCAGCCAGTGGTCTCCAGGGAGGTGATGGCAGAGCGGCTGTGAGCGGACAGGGAGGGAGTGGGGGCCTTGTCAGGGGCCTCTTCCCTCCTGCCTACACGGAGGAAGCATGGTCTACAGAATATTCTGTGCCGAGGCTGCATCCGCTGAGTCTGAGGAACACCAGGGCCGCCGGGTGGGTCAAAGCATCCCCTGTGAGCTCTCCCTATACTCAGCAGAGGGAGAACCTGGGGCCAGCCCCTTCTGGAACATTCCCTCCAGAGGCCATTGCCAGTGGAGTCTCATCTCACAGGGGACAGCATCACTCAGAGCTCCCAGAAAGGCCATCGATTAAGCGCCACCGAGGGCAGCGGTGACATGGTCTGCAGGAGGCCGCTCGGCGAGCCGCAGGGACAGCATGATTGATGGCCCCTGCTTTCACAAACACCCCACCGCCTCGGCTCCCTGCCCTTGGGTGAGTCTCTCCGGAGTTTAAGAGTAATTAAGAGAAATGATTCCTTTTTATAGCCAGTTCCCCTTTCTCTCAGGTGCAGAGGTGATTCTGGAATAAAAACATGATGAAAGTCACAGTGAGGCCCCTCAGACAAAGCGGCAGGTACATGTGCCTTCAGAGAAGGGGGAGGCCTGAGCGAAGCAGGAAGAAAAGGCCGCCTCCATCAGGCTTGAATCGAAGGGGAGGAAGGAAAAGAAAATGCTTCCCGGGCCCTAGCTTCCCTCTGGGGGATGACGCGGTCTCCTTCCGTCCAGGGCCACTCAGAGCCCTTCTCAGTGTCCTTGCAATGTAATTAGGGCTGAGGACATGCCCTCCGGGGGCAGGGGGCAAGGAAGGTCCTCAGATAGAGAGGCAAAACCAAACCAAGCATTTCCTCGGAGCTCTATGGGATTTAATGAAGACACCAAACAGCCATGGGCCCAGATGCCCCTTGAGGGCCAGAGGGTGGACCTCCCACCCCTGCAGGCAGGCAAAGTCCTGTCCTTTGTAACGTGGACGGCTGCTCCAGGGACCCGATCAGAAGTGGAGACTGTGTACAGATGCTCTTTGCAGTTAAAGCCCCCAACACCCTTATTTCCTATTCCCCGTGAAGGATGGCAGTCCAGCCTAACAGCCCAGCTCTCTGCGGATGGGACAGGCTCTTTCCTTTTCTTTCTTTTATATTTGCCATAATAATATGGCTTCTTGGGAAGATCATTCATATTTACCTTAGATTTTATTCATTAATTCAGACCCGTTTCATTCATTGATTCACCATTTTCTGAGCAGTTATTTACTAATCACCTTCTCTGACCTATGAATCGGAACAACCGGCCTTGGCCTCAGAGGGTGAAGCCTTTAGAGTACAGGAGACACAGTGAATGATCACAGAAAAAAAAAAACAAAACACGTTGATAAAGAGGACGGAACTGCTCTACAGGAAGCAAACCGAGAGTTGAAAGAAAGCAGGGCCTCGAGACCACGTTAGACAGGGAGGTCAGGGACGGCCTCTCGAGAGGTGAACACAGAACATTCCAGCCCAGGCGGAAGCTGTCAGGAGAGCATTCCAGGCAAAGGGCACAGCACATGCAAAGGCCTGGAGGCAAGTCTGGGCTGGACAAGACACAGAGAGGAGGCCCGGGACCGGGGCGGTGGGGGATGGTGGGGTGCAGGGAGGCAGGAAGTGGAGGCCGGGCCTCCAGGGCCAAGGGGAGACCCTGGGGTTCACAAGAAGAAGGGTGGGAAGCAACTGGAGGGGTTTATATGGGGCTGATTAGCCCTGCTGGAATGTGGGGTGGAACCCACAGTGGGGCAATCGTGGAAACAGGGGGTCAGGCTGATCCCCAGGTCAACGAGACAAGTGCCCTTGAGCAAATTGATCTTCCTGAGCCTCTGTCTTCACCTGCAGAATGAAGGAACGGAGCAGACACCAAATGAGGTGGTGACGCTTGGGAGCAAACGCTGACTTTGCTAGCCAACAATAACCCAGGACACGTCCTTAAAACACCCGCAGTCACTTCCTGCTGCAACTGCTTGAGGCTGGTTCCTCTGGGCTCCAACACCCCAGGCTGGGTTGATGGAGACCACGGCCTTTGCCAACGTTGCTCAGGGGCATCCCGTTCTCCTCCCAGGTGGAGGAATTGGAATGTGACACCGAGGGGCAGCGGACCAACAAAGCCAGACTGTGGGGCCCCTTAGGGCCACTGATCCTGCGAATTCCACCCGGCAGTGACGCGAGCTACAAAAGAAAAGAGCCGATCACATTCCACCGAGGGCCTGTAAACATAACCAAAGGCCAGGCGGCTCTTGTTTGAGTCCTGACTCTGGATAAGCAACGAGAAAAAGACGTCTGTGAGACAGAGAAATCTGCACAGGGTCGGTGATAAGGACATTGCAGTTATGTTAATAAAAAATCCACGCGCAGTCTGGGATTTGCTTTAAAATACTTTGGCGGAAAGAGGGGAGGCAGCCGGAGGGAGTGGGGCAAATCCTGGTAACTGTGGAATCTGGGTGATGGGCACATGACGGTTCATTATATTCTTCTGCTGGAAAATCTCCATAATAATTGTTTAAATGTGCCCCGTTTATTTTTGTGAGATTGCTGCTTACTTGAGGAAGTATTGCAGGATATGGCAAAAGGCAGACCAGGAATCGCCATTCGGTCATTTTGGCTCACCCCCATGTGAAGCCCGCGACAACAGGGCGTTTCACGTGGGCACGAGCCCGTGACTGTGCATGTTCCCACGACTTCTGCAGACAGGACTCTGAAACCTTCAGCCAGGTCCCGCATGCTGGGGAAGGATTTTATTTACACCCATCAGAACCGACCAGCTTGCTCATTATAGAAGTCAACTGGCTGATGGCGATGTTATGCAGAGCGAGCACAACAGCTGGGGCCTGTCACCCCTGCTCTCTAGTGAAGATCCAGGGGTATTTTCAAGCAGAAGTAATGGGCCACTGTGGCTTTTTAAAGAGGTATGATTTATCTCTGGGACCACATCCAGGCTGGAGCTGTTGGAGGACGATCCCAGGCTCCCTGGCCGGCGAGCAGGTTTTCATACCTCGCCGGCTTGTCTGCAGATGGAGGACGGCTGAGCCTCCGTGGGCCCAGGCGACCAGGGCTCGGGCTGATCCGTTCTGGGCCCAGAAAAGCAGCCAACCCAGGCCGCTGCGGAGAGCATGTCTGTGCACCCCCAGGAGGGAGGAGATTTGGGGACTTCTGTTGAATCTGAGCCACATGATGGTTCACTGGAGCAGCTCGGGGCCCGGCGGAATATTTGCAGGCAGAATCATGTGGTCTGGTTGCCTTCATTACGCAAAAGCAGGAATTTGCGTCTGCAAAGATATGAATTATGTACCTTTGACTGAAAGCAGCTGTGTGTGTCCTCTGCACACAAACCAATCTTTTGAGCCAGTTCTCTGGACTCTGACGCACACCGCCAGGTGTCCACCCAGGGCACGCCCTTCCTTCTCGCTCACGGGACCCGATGGTCATGAGTCCCCTAAACCTTACCCAGCCCCCACCGCTGTGCCCCTGTAACACCGTTCTGGCCATGAGGGGCAGCGGGCGGCCGCTGGGGGATCTGGGAAAGCACTGTTCTCCGGTTTCAGCCTCGTCCTCCTCCTCCCCCTCCTCCCTCTCCTTCTCTTTCTCCTCCCCCTCCTCCTCTTCCTCTGTCCTGGCGGGGAAGGAGCAACACCATCTGCAGCCACAAGAGACCCTGAGGGAAGGCCCAAGCTGAGGACAGAGGGCCACAGAGCAGGAGTGGCCCTTGGTGACATTGTGCAGCCCCACTCCAGCCCCGGACCTGTTCATCAGGAACAAGGCCAGCCACCACTGGTCAGGCTCCCCGAGCTGGTTGCCGGGGCTCAGAGCCGAGCACGGTCCTGGCTGGGAGAAGCGAGCGCAACTGGCCCCCGGTGACCGAGGGGCTGCACCCACTCCCCGGGGCCTGGTGTCACAGCAGGTGGGGTCCCCAAACCCCCTTGTTCTCTGACGCAGACAGAATGTAGCCGTCACCTAGATTCAGGGACCATGCACACAGTTATCCATTCCCAGGGGGGCTGAAGGGTTCAAAGCTAAATCTGGAACTTGTGGAGCTTCTTCGGCACCAACCGTCCGATTGCTTCAAGGCGCTCTGGCGGTGTGGGGCTGACCCTACACGCTCCCTTCCTGCGATGAACACCCCCCGCCCGCTCCGGCGTCTGCTTCCCCTTCTGCTGTAAACAGAGCCTGAGCGGCATTTGAGAATTCCCTTCCCACCTCAGTGCATGTGTTTGGGGTGAGCTGACCCCAAACCCCAGACCCCGCACCAGCCACCACTGCCCAGCATCGGTTCAGCAACAGGAAGGCCCTAAGCTGGCTTATCTGTGACTCGGGGGCTCCCATGGCATCATGCTCTTAGCCCTGGACTTGGACCTGAGCGAGGGTGGGGCTGGAGCTGGAACCCTGGGTCGTTGCAACCGTGCACAGGGCACCTGCAGCTGTCCGACCCTGAGTGGAGCCTGCAGGAGACCCAGCGCCGTGGGGGAGGGGGGGACACAGGAGACTAGCTAAACCCAGGAGATGGCGTCTGAGCACCCAGACCCAGCTCTTTCTGAAGACCAGGCACCAGCGCATGAGCCTACTGATGCCCTCGAGCCACCTGCGTCAGGCCTGGTGTCCCGTCACCAGGAGAATCCAGGAGGAGACGGTTCAGTCTGGGGCAGGAACCTCCCTGGCCCCTTGGGAAACCTCCAGCCTGCCCAGAAACCAAGAGAACATTAAACCTGCTCAGTTATTTCTCATGATCACCCTGTGTGGGCCTCACCCGCGCCATGTGGGGTCATTGTCTTTGGCTGAAATCATTGAACTGTCAGGGAACCGTAATTGGGGTTGGTTTTGCTCACTTCCTGCCAGGAGAACACATTCTGGTCTGTGCTGAAGCCTGAATGACATCATCATGCCCCTCACATGCAGAAATGGAAAGTTCTTATTGCAGAGGGAACGGTGGGCACCTTTATTTCTGAGGTTTTGTTCAAGGAAAACAACCCTGCTGGGCCCGCCTTGCCGGATGTCAAACTCTGCTGTCACGGAGGCTCCCTGGTCCCCTTCCCGCCTCCCAGCGCTCCCCGGGCCCTCGGTGGGGGCCGCTGCAGCCCCGTCCCGGGCTCTGGCCTCCCGCGAGCTTTGTCCTGGGAATGAAGGCGGCAGTGAGGGCCGCGGCTCACGGAGCCTCTGCTGAGCGGGAGCCCGCTGCCTCCTGGACGGGGCGACGTGCCCCGAGCGCCCGGAGACAGTGTGTGCACAGGGGCTCTGAGGGGAGGGATTACTCCTCCATGGGGCGAATTTGCTTTTGACGCCTCCAGAGCTGGAAACGAGAGCAACCCCCACCAGGCAAGTGTCAGGTCAAGGCCCAGGCGGGGCCTCCCTGACAGCCTCTCTGATCCGTCCTCGGAATAAACTCCAAGGACGGCTGGGACCACTGCTGCATTTCACGTCCTCTCTGCTTTCTGGGGGCCCCGGCATACCTCCAGGCCCAGGTTTGGGGCCATGTCCTAATTCCCAGAGCTCAGGGGTGTCCTGGCCCCAGGTCCTCCCTGCCTTTCAGGAGGTGAGCTCTGGAGCATCTCACTTCTCACCCCTTTGAGGGTTTAGCGTCACCCCCGGCCTGTAATCTTGGGTTGCCCGAGATGATACGTTTCCCTAAACCAAGTCCTGGCCTCCCCCTCCACAGACACTGAGTCCCCAGGATACGACCCCACTCTGCTTTGCTTGTGGCATTTGCTGTTTTCTGAAATTGTCTTGTTTGCTGATTTATTCACCTCCTTCTCTCTTGTCTGCCTCCCCGGACTAGACCATGAGCTCCCCGAGGTTGGGGGCTGTGTCTGCCTAATTCTCTTTTGTTTCCCTGGGGCCAGCACAGTGGTCGGTCCCTGGAAGGAGCTCGATAGATGTGAAATGAATTCAGTGAGTGAATGAAGGATCGAATGAATGAGGGAGGGAGGACCTTTTGGTCAAACCTCCCTTTATGTCTCATTTCCTTCTTGCCTGGTGCCTCTTTCCCACCTGATGACTTGCTAGATTCAAAACCTTGTCTGTCTGGCCAGTGTCGTCCAAGAGAACTTTCTACCTTGATGAAACTGTTCTGCATCTGCATTGCCCAGGATGGTAACCATCCGCTACGTATCATTACAGGGCCCCAGACATGTGGCTAATGTGACTTCGGGGCACAGTCAGGGAAGAGGCACGGGAACCCCCAGGCTTCCTCTGGGTCTCTCGGGCCACGGGCTGCGGGCTGGTCACTCCATGGAGCAGGGACTGTGGGTGGTTGGGGGACAGGCTGGGAGCCCGGGCTTTCAACCCTGGGGTGGGCAGCAGGGGAAGTCGTGTGGGAGGAGGGAGAGAAGAGCCTCAACTCCTGATGGATGGAAGAGGCCCAGAGACCAAACGATACCAGAAAACATGACTTATGCTAAAGTCTGATGGGAGAGGCAGGGTGCCGCCCTTTTCAGAAGGACAGGTACCTGGTGCGACCACACTCTTGGAGTGGGGTGCGAACAGCTGTGGTGAGGCATCTATCTCCATGCGTTAGGATCCTGCTCCAGCTGCAGCTTCTTTCTCTCTCCGGAATCATCAGAGAGGGGGCAGCCGAGATTGGCATGGCAGCTCAAGGTCCAGGCTCCTTCGGTCTTGTCCATTCACCACCCCATGGGCTTGCTCTCCCCTCCATGGTCCATCGTGCCTCAGCGCCATGCTTGGACCCAGCCATCAGGATGTGGGTAAAAAGGAGGAGGAGAGAGACTCTCACCTCTAAGGGCTCCACCTGGAAGCTGTACGTATTGCTGTTCTTTATATCCCCCTGGAAAGAACTTAGCCACACGGCCACACCTAGCTGCAAGGGAGGCTGGGAGATGTAGGCTTCATTCTGGGTAGCACCATGCCAGCTTTCAGATGTCAGAGTCTCTTAGTCCGAAGGAAGGAGGGATGGATATTAGGGAACAGCCAGCAGGCTTTGGAACAGAAGCTTCTGGTGGGTTAAACTACCTACTACAGAAACTTGGCTCTGCCAGAGTCAGGGGATATAAAGCAAATTCGCCCCATGGAGGAGTAATCCTTTCCATTAGAGCTCCAACTGGGCTCCATTCTCATGCAGAATATCAATCTGGAACATTCCATGCATCATGTTGAATATGTGGTGAAATCTTTTTTTGAACACACCCTTACTCATTGCAAAATCAAAAGATTTCCCTTGGAGAAATGATGAGGCTTACTAAAATTGCTGTCACAGAGAATTCATGGCGTCCCAGAGACATTGAGGCCTCTGTGGGTGAACACACGATAAAGTGCATTCCCCTCTGCCTGGGTTTTCCCGGGGCCGCTGCCTGCTCTGCCCACAGTCCTGCTGGGACTAGAGGAGTAGAATATGTAAAGAAAGCAGAGAGAATGCGTAGTGGTGAGGACTGTGGCTCTGGAGCCCGGTGCCTAGCTTCAGACCCCAGCCCCTCTACCTGCCCGCTGGGCCGCCTCAGACAGGTAATATCGCCTCCCTGTGCCTCAGTTCCCTTATCTGTAGAACAGCACTGATGATGATGATGATGACGACAAGACCTATGCACAGGTGGTTGTGAGGATTAAGTGAATTCGTGCTTGGCATAGGAAGCATCAGCTGCTACTATTTATGGGTGGGTCCACGTGGTAATTCGACAATGTTCCGTGCACACACACACGTGCACACACACATGCACACGCACACGCACCGAGACCCCTCAGCCCGAGCCCTGACCTCCGCCCAGGTGCGCCGTGACTGTGACGGGGCCGCTCCCGTCCCCTCGGCTCTCGGGTTGGCCGAGCTCCGATGTCGGTCTCCTCTGTCTCTGCGCCTCCCAGCAGTCCTGGGAGACAAGTGTTCTGGTATCAGCCCCGCTTCTCAGAGGAGGAAGCCTGCACCCAGACAGGAGGCGTCCCTGTCCCACAGTCAGGGGGCCAGGAAACAGCCTGCGGGAGCTGAGCCCAGGACTCCGGATGCCAGGCTCAGCCACCGAGCCGTCCCCCAGCCACGTACCGGGCGGCACCTCCGGGCCAGGCGCTGCTGCACGTGCTGGGCCCACGGGGCTTCGCAGGACAGGCAGGTCCCTGCGTCCTTGGAGCTCACACTCAAGACGGAAGGCCAAGGAGATGACACCATGGAAACATGCCCCCGGGGTCACTTCCGATGGTGATGAGTGGTACCCAGAAGAGAAAACAGAGCGGCATGCTGGGAAGGGCCTGGGTGGAGGGGGTGACTGTGGACAGGGCGGTCAGGGGACCCCGCTGTGGACATGACACCTGGCAGAGCCCTGGAAGGTGAGAAGGGGCAGCTGTGCGAAGAGCTGGGGACCTGGAAGAGGACTCACGGCCCAGACAAAGGCCCTGGGTTGGGACGAACCTGGCGCGTTTGAGGCACAGAAGGAAGGTCAGTGAGTCCAGGGGAAGGGGGATGAGGGAGAGGGGTGCACAGGCCTCCACGTGCCCCCAGGACCTGTGAATCCGGGAACATCTCCGAGTCTTCAAGCATGTTCTCGGGGCAGAGAGAGCCCCCACTCTGGGTGGGAAGGGCGTGCTGGGCGGGTGGGGAGGGCGCTGGGGCGTGGGAGGCAAGCCCCTGCCATCCCTGCTGGAAGTCCAGGGCTGGCTCAGCCAGCGGCCTCAGCCCAGCCTGCTCCTTTCCTCCTCGGGCCTCCGCCATCTGGTTGGGGCACCTCCGAATGAGGAGCAGGAAGTGAGATTGTCACGGGCGAACACCTGCTTCCCGATTTCCAGACCCAGGTAGCATCCTGTGACAGGCTTCCCTGTGCCCGCGGAGGTGACCCTGACGGGGCGGGGGGGTGGGTCCCTCGCTTGTAATTGTCTCTGGTTCTGCCCACGTGACTTCCGCTGCCCGAGCCTCCTTCTCTGTTTGGCTCTTAGACTCTCCAAACAAGATGTAAAGGCAGAACATATGCAGGAGGTATAATTAGAACACTCGGATTTGTTTAACTTCATCCCTGCAATTTCTCAAGTGTTCTTGCAATTAAAAGAATACTATTGTATAATAAGACGTGCTTTGGGGAAAGTGATCTAACTACTATGAACAGGAACAGAAGGCAGTTTTAACCCAGCTTTCCGTGTGTGCCCGTGTGTGCGCATGAGTGTAGTGTGGTGTCTCTGTATATGTATTAACCATATCTTTTATTTTGGGGGGTTCTGATGCTTTGACGATCTTGACCTTGCGGCCCTGTAAGGACTGCCCCTCCTAGAGATAGCAAACCACTCGCCTTGGAGCCTTGGAGTGCTCTTTTTTCCCCTCTTTTTTTTAAATAAAGATTTTATTTATTTGTTTATCTGATGGAGGGAGAGAGAGAGCACGCATAAGCAGGGGGAGCGGCAGGCAGAGGGAGAGGGAGAAGCAGGCTTCCGGCTGAGCGGGGAGCCCGAAGTGGGACTCAATCCCAGGACCCTGGGACCGCGACCTGAGCGGAAGGCAGACGCTTAAGGCAGATGCTTAACCAACTGAGCCACCCAGGCACCACTTCCTGGCCACTATCTTCCTGCCTTCATCACTCCCACACCAGGTACCAGGCAGCTCGGGACAAATCCTGTGCCTAGAGCCCGCTGAAATCATTCAAACTAGCCAATCCTAAGCCTTCTTGCCCTGCCTCACCAGCTTCCCCCGCCCGGAACTACAGGAAAGCCTCTTGCTCACAGACTCCCCACCTCTCCCTCTGCCTCCTGGAAGACCCCGGTGCTTCTTCACTTGGCCCTGTGTGTTTCTATAAGTCTAGAAGCATAATAAACTCCCTCTGTAACTGTCACTTCTATGTCTACATGTCTTACCCTTCAGGTAGAAAACAAATCCTGGCCACCTGATTAAAACTGGTTTAATACATATTATATGTAATAATACGTCTGTGCGTGTCCCATTTTGTGGGCGCAGCGCACATAGCGAGGACACGCAGATTCCGGGGTCCCTGGTGTGTTTAGACAACATGGAACTTTGCATCACAAAAGTTCCCGTGATGTCAGAGGTGCCATGAATCCTAATGACAGCTTTGGTCCGGTATCCAGGAAACCTCAACTTGCCACTGAGTCACTGGCCCCTCGCTGGGAGAGCCGGTGGCTTTATTGCAGCCACCGGTGGAAGGGAACGAAATTACCTCCAGCATGACCCATATTGTGCCACAGCTAATGACCCAGTTAACCTCCGGATCATTTTCTGCCTCTTGGTGTCCTGGGAACGGGTGGTGTTTACTCCGCTTGGGACAAACCTTTATTACTGTGCATTGATGTGCCCGGGGGTTTGCTGCTCTGGGCCGCGGGTTTTCTTAGAGAGAGGCCGGTGGGCCCGGGCCTGCAGGAGCTGCTACATGCAAATGAGGCTCTTTTCTTTACCCTCTGCTCGCCCTGATTTGCATGACTAAGCGTTTCTGCCTTTTTTTTTCTTAATGTGTTTGTTTGTTTCTTGATTGTTGTTGTGTCTCCTATGGAGGAAAGCAATTACTCGCTCACTGGACAGAGACCTAAATCTGGCAAAAGCCCAGGTCTGCTCGGCCTGGCAGAGGGGAGCCAGCCAGCCACACTCCCTCGGTAGGGACCATTCCAGAACACACAGCCCAGGGAGGTGGGGTAAAAATCACTCGGGTCTTCAGCAGACTCCTTAATAGCGCAACAAAGGAGAATTAGATTGGCCCGAAGGGCAGAAAGGACTCTGTCCTTGTAAAATTGAGCTCAAGCTAACAAGTAGCTCAAAGGCGTCTCTAAATATGGCTATGGGTCCCCTGGGGAAAGAGAAGACGTTGCTAATTCTGTTCAGACTTGTGGTTCTCAACTCTATCAGAGCCAATACCTGGTTTTTAAAACAAATATTTAATGATTTCTATTCAACTGAAATGAAATTCCTCATCAACATAACCTACCTATATACCCATTTTTTAATCAATATCCTAATCCCGCGTATAAGATAAAAGGGAAAGGAAAGGAATTTATAATAAAATCAAACACTTTTCAACACGCTGACTCTGGCACGACTCAGCTGGAGGATACACTCGTCATCCGATGCCTGAACTTGGACGGAGAATCCCAGGGAATGAAGCTACAGACGCAGACCAGGACAGCTGTGGGCGGGCCACCCAGACGGCACAAGAGGCTTTGCCGTTGGTGATACAAGTTTTCAACCTGGTGAACAGACCTCGGTCAAGTCCTGAAAAAATCAAAGTATGATCTTCCCTCAGTTGATGCCATAGTTTCATTCCTGAAACCTTGGTATATTTTAAAACAGTGAAAAAAATATTTGTGTGTCTGTGCGAAACGGAATTTGGTTCTGGGCTCAGGTCATCCTAAGCAGTTTTTTAATCTATGGGAACATCCAGACGGGCGTTCGAAATTAGTGCCAATGCATGACGAACACGTAAGAGCAGTGGGCTACAGAGAACAGGCCCAGAATCCATCCCAAAGGCAGGTGTCAGATCCGATTTGCCGACAGGAAATGAATCCAGAGCTAAGAAGCAGCTCACCCAAGGTCGCACAGCGAGAGAGCGGCAAGGTTGGGGCTTAAACGGAACTCTGTTGGAGTAGAGGCTCTAAATCCAGCTCCATCGTGATTTCCTGCCCTTTCGACCACCTCTTGGCAGATGCCACAGCAGCCCAGGGACCATGCAGTCCCCACACAAGATGGACGGATTCCGTCTCTGACTTTCCCCTGAACCAGAGGAGGACCACCGGGACCGCCCATCTATCAGTAGAATGTTGGGAGGGGTGATGGTGCCCCGCCTGGACCCCTGCCTAGACCCCGGGGGCCCTGCCTGGACCCCCTTTCCTGACCTCATGCCCCAGCTGCTTTGAGTCATAGCTGACAGAGGCCCACAGGTGCCCCCCTCCCCAGAGTGAGGATAGCCCTAAGGCCAAATGGGAGCTTCCTTGTACAGGAGGCTTTCATCCCTATGCACAGCCCGGAGCAGCCGATCGCCAATGACAGAGTGACAGGGAGATACAAATGCCACCAGCCCCCTTTGCCTCAAGTTGGGACAACTCTGGGATGCAACTCACGCTCCAGGCTCTCCACGGGCTCAGGCTGAAGTTGCTGTCCTCCCTTGCTTAGGTTTTTGCCCTGTTGTGCGCCTCACTCCCTTCTCTCAGGAGCACCTCTTCGATAAATCATGTGCGTAAGGATCTCCATCATAGGCTGTGCTTCAGAAACTGACCTCATATAGGGTCAAGATCAAGGGACCAGTGAAGCGACTATGGCAATAATCAGGTGAGAGATGATGGTGGCTTGGACCAAGATGGCAACAGGGGCAGATGGAGAGACAAACTGGTGAATATTTGGAACATTGGTGACTTCATTAGGTGTTACTGCACTCCAGCAGTGAGCTAACCCAGGGGCCAGCGAACTACCTCCTACAAAGAGATCTGAACCTCAAACAGGGAAGGGGCCCCCCTTCCAAGTTTGTCCTTCCTGGGGGACTCTCCCTTAGCCCTAGGAAACCAGCTAGTTTTTTCTTATATCCCATAGTGACTCTTTTGTCATAGTTGAATAATTCTTTATGTAACATTTCCCCTGTTTAAATCACCCTAAGGTTCTGCCTCTCGATGGGGCCCAGGCTGCTGCAATCCGCATAGGTGGGACCCAGCAAAAAGCCAACTGGTAAAGGCTAAACGGACTGGGTAGAGTCTCAGCCCCGGCATTACAGAACAGTTTAGAAGGGTGGGTTGGAGGCTGAGAAACCAGCTTAGTAACCAGCATGCAGTCATTTCCAGCCTTAACATTCTATTACTCCCGATCTTTCTGGTCATCCTCAAAAGGGCATGTTAGAAGAGCACTTACTTGGAAATCAGAGAATGGAGATTCCGGTCTCCTGTCGACTACTAACTCTCCGGATAACCCTTCACGGGCCTCAGTTTGCTCATCTGTTGAAGGAAGCAGTCAGACCAGATGCTCCTAAGATCCTCCTCATGGTGAAATTTCTGTGACTAAGTGAGAGACACCTGCAGCCATGGTTTTTGAACTCTAAAGTGCCCCGTGATGGTAATGGAATCCCCCTCCGATGACGACCAGAGGCTGACACCTCCCTTTCTCACGCCCCCCACCACCCAAACCATCCGTGTTTCCTGACAGCTCGACCCCCTAAGTAGATTCTGAATCCATGCACATCTCTCCTCTCTACCCCTCCCCATCTTTATCCGGCACGGATGAACCACAGTGTGGTTTATGCTGTGTACCGGCTTTCCTTCTGCCCGTCTGGAACCTGGGCTAGACGGGGGGTGCCCCCAACAAAAGCCCTGGGTGCTGAGTCTCTACTGAGCTTCCCTGGTAGACAACACTTCACACGTGTTGGGTCTCCCTGGGCCCTGCCACCACACAGGCTTACTTGTCACTGCTACACGGCAAGTTGCACCATGTCACCCCTTTGCATAAATCTCTCCGATGATTTCCCATCAAATACAATCCAGACTCCTTACTGTGGCCCAGGAAGCCCTGCATGACCTTCTCCCTTAGCCCTCCTATAACAGGCCACATCTTTTCCTGCTCAGAGCCATGGCGCTTCTCACCACCTCTCCCACCTGAGACCCGTGTTCCCGAACACTCAGCCTGGCCGGCTGCTTCTCATTCGCAAGATTTACCGCAAGTCCAAGAATTAGTCCTTGACCACCTTGTAGAAATCAGCCTTCCACCGTCGTCACTTTCTGTCTTGTCATCCTGTGTGTGCCTTTCTTTTACCATCTCAGTGTATCTCATTTATTCATTTGTTGATTATCTCTTGCTGTCTCCCCAGCCAGAACGGAAGCCCCAGGATGACAGGGACCTTGTCTGCCCTGTTCAGTACTTATCCCCAGCAGCGAGCACAGTGCTCAGTATGGTCAGTACTTAATAAATATTTATGAATGACTAAATAAGAGAAAGTAAGTGGGATTGGCTGTAGACAGCCTGTGGTTGTTTACCCGCTTCCTGTTTCTAGGAGCCTGGTTAGGCTCCTACATGCACGTTCCTCATTCACCATCCGCCTCTCTGCCTCCGAGTACTCACACCATGTGTGAGTCAGGGCAGTTAGCTGAAAACAACAGAACTCATACCAGTAAATTTAAGCAGAAAAGGAATTTACAAAAACATAGTGGGTAGCTAGGAGATTTCCCAGAGGGGCCAGATAATCCAACGTAAAGGCCACGTAGCTAAGAACTCGGTCCGAAAATCATCCCACGGAGCTATTCACATGAAGATACCTCCGGTAGCTCTGGGCACAGACACCGTGTCTCCCACTGCTCAAAGCGCTGATGCGTAGCCCCCCTCACTCGCTGGCCATCCCCAGAACCGATTTCATGAGGTTCCTGTTTCTCAACGTGACAACACTCCCGTTCAAAGCTTATGTATGTGGGTGCAGATGAGCACAACTAGAATCCTCTGCCCCAGCCCTAGCTGCAAGGGAGGCTGGCAGGCTGAGTAGCTGGACCATTTATAAGGTGTAAAGTTTGCCGAGTGCAGGAAAGGAGTTCAGAGTTTCTGTACAGCTAAACGAAATACAAATGCTCACTCCACTCTCCAGGCAGGTGGCCACAGAAGAGCTATTTTCCCCTGTAAGCCACTGGCTCTTCCCACACCAGAAGGCTGCAATAAATCATCCTCCAGTTATGTCTCTCCTCGGGGGTGACACACACCGCTGGAACCGCTTCCCCAAAGGCCTCTCTGTCTCTTTAACCACTTTCCTTCAAGGCAAAGAAGAGACGGTTGAATTGTTGTCGAAGTAGCTCGAGTCATTACTTATTCTTGCTCAGCACGAAGTCAACCTCAGGATCAATGCAGTTGTTCCTGATAGATTTTTATATGCTAAACCTCGGATGTCAGCACAGCCTGCAAGATGATGGAGCCAGTCCACCCGGGATTTACACGTATGACACGGGGAAAACAGGCAGAGAGAGGGCTGCCCTGCTGTCCATGCTAAACATTCTCTCCGTTCCTTCTCTCTTGACTTAACAACTATGTATTGACTGTCTGCCGTATGCCCAGCAATGTGCTAGAAGCAGGACAGAGGCTGCTGAGGAAAGAAATAGGCATGGTCCCTGCCATCATGGATGGTCCATTTGGGGTAGAGGGTGGGAGGGCAGATACTAATGGAACAGTCATTCAAACAAATGTAATACGCAGACTAAGACAAGCACATCCTTTCCAAGTCAGCACAGTTATGTTACTCGCCTGCTCAGAAGCCTCTGGCTTCTTCCGCACACCCAGAGTGAAGTCCACACCCTACCAGCCCCACAGGATGTGACTGTCACTGCCTCTCTGACAGCCTCCTGACATTCTTCCCAGACTTACTGGGCCCAGGCATGCGAGCCTTTCTCTGTTTCTTCTACTTTACTTAGACCACTGTTATTTTGAGTCTCTGCTACTCACAATCAAGCCAACCCCAACTGACACAGCACATTTGGGAGCTTTTGTCTTCATTTTTAGGGCAAGATGAAGCCATAGAAGGATTTAGAAAGCAGGGTGACGTGGGTGTGGTGCATCCAGTGATCGGTCTGGCTGCATTGAGGAGACCGGGCGGACACTGGGTGAGGCGGTGGGTGAGTCCTTCTGTCCTCCTACCATGTAGAGAACCCTGAGGGAGTGGCAGGGGAGAGATTATGTCCAGACAAGCCAAGACCTACAAGGTCTTGGTCCCTGAGTGGATCCCCTGGGCAACTGCAAGGTTTGAGATAGGTCACGTTTCTGGACCCCGACTTCGCTATCTGCTACCCCAAGCAAACCTATGTGTCTTGTCAGAAATGAACAGAAGAGGGGCGCCTGGGTGGCTCAGTCGGTTAAGCATCTGCCTTTGGCTCAGGTCATGATCCCAGAGTCCTGGGATCGAGCCCCGCGTCGTGCTCCGTGCTCAGTGGAGAGTCTGCTTCTCCCTCTGCCTGCCCCTCCCCCTGCTTGTGCTCTCTCTTGTTCACTCTCTCTCTCTCTGACAAATAAAATCTTAAAAAAAAAAAAAAAAAGAAATGAAGGGAAGAGGAGGCAGAATCTATGGCATCTGCAGTCATGATGACAGAGACACCTGGGACAATGAGCAGCTCTGATGCCCTCAGACAGCAGGCCGGATGTGCCCCCCAACTGTGCATTGCTGAGTGCTGGGATGGAGAGTGACCAGGGCTGGGCAAAGAGCCCCATCAGAGACCTGGTCAGGGAGGCCTCATTAAGGAGACAACGTGTGAACATCAAGTCGCCCAATACTGATCCAGGGGAGGACAATCCAACTAACACTTAATGACCCCGAGTGCTCCTAGAACTCATTTAATCCCCATAACAGGCCCGCGTAGTAAGGGTGATTGTTGCCCCATTTTCCAGAGGAGGAAACCAAGGCAGAGGGGGTGAAGCACCCGGCCCAGGGTCACCCGACTGGGTGCCAATGGACCCAGGGTGCTTCTCCCCTGCACTCAGGAGAGGAGCTGTCCCCAGGGACAAGGGGTTCAGGCTGCATGAACAACAGAGATGGGGGGGACAATGAACAACAGTAATCACAGCAGCATTCACCCAGCACCCACCCTGCGCCGGGCCCCCATCTAAACTTCACACGGACGAACGCACCTAATTCTCACATCGGAGCTATGAGGTAGGGGCTGACTGTCACCATGTGACAGAGGAGGAAACTGAGGCACGGAGGGTGTAAGCAACGTTCCCGAGGTTGTTCCTGGATCCAAGCCCAGGCTGTCTGACTCCCGACACGCTGCTCCTAACTGCTGCGCGCACACGCACACACACAAACACACACGTGTGTGCACGTGCACACGGACTCCAGAGTCAGCAGCGGACGACATTTACTGGAAGAGTGTTAACCCCCCACATGGAGCGTCAGGAGCAGTATCTGAGCTCAAGGCTGTTTCCCACAAACCGGGGGCACCTGAGTGACCGCCCAGCCACAGGGTACACGACCACATATGAGAAGGGGCTGGGGAGCTCGAGATCCTGATTTCCGTGATTCCAGCACATGGTCTGCTTTCTTCCGCCAGCGCGGGACTAGTCAGACACAGTGTGTGCAGTTAAACCCAGGGTCCAGCTCCCACCAGCTGTGCGATGAGTAGCAGCAAGCCCTTCACTGTCCTGGGCCTCAGTTTCCCCCCCCATGAGACATGGCTAATACCACTGCCCCTCTCCAAGGGCCGCTGTCAGGCTTAGATGAACACTTGTGCGCGTATAGAGCATGCCCGGCACACTGTAAGTGCTCGATAAAGGTTCCCTGATATACTGAGACCCCGTACCTACGCGGTCCCCTCTCTGACTCCCCAGCGCCAGACAGCCCCCGCGAGCCTCGGTGAATGACAGCCTCCACGCGGTGTCATTGTTTCAAAGGTCCCTGTGCCAAGAGCCCGGTGAGCTGTCACATGCCAACCGGAGAATCGCCCAGTCATTGTCTCGCTGTGCTGGGCCGATAGGATCCAACGTTGCAGAGCTGTATTTTCTTCTTTTCTCTGCCTGTTTTTTTTTTTTCTCTGTGGATCAACAAGAAAGATAACAGCTGTGCTTGGATTTTGTGTTTTAATAATTGTAATAATGCACAGGAAATTGGGTGGCCTGGGGACTCAGCATCAGAGGAGAGCTGTCTCCACGTGGACGGAGCAGGTGGGAAGGGGAGAGTCAAGGGCAGGAAAGAGGAGGACCCTCGGGGAGGGCAAGAGAATAGCTTGATAGGCGTCAACGGCCCAAATTAAATTAAATTAAATTAAATGTCATGAGGGCTTCCTCCATGTCAGAAGTCCCCAGTAGGAGAGAAGGGCACTTTCAGGCAATGTGTGGAAATGGAGGCTTCTGTCCATTGCCTTCCCACGGACAATAGACCTGTCTCCTTTCAGGGCTACAGAGCGCTGACCCCCTGCCCTGCCAACCTCACCCACCTCGACTCTGTTCTCCCCACCCCTGCAGCCACACTGGCCCTGCTGTTCCCCGAAACACACCCCATGACTGTCCCACCCCCCAGCCTATGTACTTGCTCTTCCAACATCTTCACGCACTGCCTTCTTCCACACTCAGGCTTCGGCTCTAAGCGGGATGAGAGGGGCTCTCTCCTGGACCCTGTAGCTGTGGGGGGCCCTTGCTCCCCACTCACACCCCCACGAGTAACCACCCTGTTGTGTTTCCTTCACAGCACTGCCACCATCTGAAAAGGTCTCATCCACTCATCTGTTCACCTGCATTTGGGATGAATTTTCAGTGTGAGCTTCATAAGCACAGGGATCCCATCTTTCCTGTTTACCTCTCTCTCCCAAACACCTCAGATGTGCCAGGTACATAATGTAAGTGTCAAGGAATATTTGAGAACAAATGAATGAATGAATGACCTGGCCACCATCTAACGAGCTTTGCTACTCTATCCTTACCAAGTGAATCAGGCACAGATCCACAATGTGTGCTCAGTGATCATCTAATGATGCCTTGAACATGAATCAAATCTTTCACTCTCGCTTCTCTTTACATGCCTGCTGCCTGCCCGGTTAGACAGAACTCCAGGAGGATAGGGGATGTGCTTTGTGCTTCTCTGCATCCTCCCCCATGCCCTACGCTTGGACAACTCTCAAAAGATAACTCAGGATTTGACTGGATTGGGACATGAGAAGTGGAGTCGTCATTTAGAAAATTTGGCCACATTCTTTGGTCAGCAGCAGCTCTTTGGCCTCTGTACCTTTGCATAGACTGTTCCCTCTGCCCAAATGCCTTTCCCTCAGTAGCACTTGTCAGAGTGAACTCCTACTCATCCTTCTGCATCGGTCACCTCTTCTGTGAAGCCTTCTCTGATTTCTCCCTGGTTCTTCCGCTACCATCCTCAGGCGAAATTTGACCCACTGTCTCTGCTCTACCCCATGCCTCACGTCACTGCTATTGTGATGGTCCTATCTGCCTCACTACTTCTCTGCTCAGCACAGTTAGTCCTTTAAAGTTAATTTTGATCATTTATTCACTTTTCAGATCTCCTATGCCTGGCTCAGATTCTGTCAAATGGTAAGCCTTTCCTCCACCAAAAAATGTTTTTTGAACAAATGATCAAAGTAACTCTAAGCTGAGGCATCTAAGAACTGGACGGAGTTACCAATAACATGTTTAATGCCCATTTTCCCCTGTGGGAATGGCAGCTCCTTGAAGCAGGAATTCTGTTGTCTTCCCTGATGTAGCCCCCAGGCGAAGCTAAAAGCTCACACCCAGAGGCTCAAAAACCATGTGTCAGATGCAAGAATATAGTGGGGCCATTGAGAAAAGAGGGACTGATTCTCATGGGCACCCCAAAAGGCTCAAGAAGGAGGTGAGTCTAGACAGGTGCTTTAAAGAATGGTAGAGACACGTTCATTCAGCAAATGCTGGTTGAGGACCTACGATGCATGAAGGTCTGCCTAGGCACTGGACAAAGCAAAATCCCTGCTCTCTGGGACCCGATCTTTTAATGGGAAGAATGACAACGACCAATTTAAAAAAAACAGAAATGCAGGGCGCCTGGGTGGTGCAGTCAGTTGAGCGTCTGACTCTTGGTTTCCGCTTAGATCGTGATCTCAGGGTGGTGAGATCGAGCCCAGCATCAGGCTCCCCACTCAGTGCAGAGCCTGCTTGAGATTCTCTCCCTCTCCCTCTGCCCCTCCGCACACCCTCATGATCTCTCTCACATTCTCTCTCCTTCACATAAATAAAGAAAATCTTAAAAAAAAATGCAATATAACGTCCAGAAGTGAAAAGTGTTATGGAGGAAATAATGTGCAAAAGAAGGCAGAGAGGGTGAAGGTGTTATTTTAGATGGGTGGCCAGGGATGGTGTCACGAGGGAGAAGATGTTAGAGAAGCGACCTGAATGAAGGGGGGCAGGGGCTCAAGTGGCATGAACAAGGCGGGATGCACAGAGAGGTGCACCTACATGACGTATGGGAACTAACACATCATACATGTTGTGCATGCAAATTACACTTTGGAGTATTTGAATATTTGACAGCAATTACTAGTATCGTAAAATTCCTCAGAAAAGCACTTCAAGGGCACCTGGGTGGCTCAGTTGGTTAAGCGACTGCCTTCGGCTCAGGTCATGATCCTGGAGTCCCTGGATCGAGTCCCGCATCGGGCTCCCTGCTCGGCAGGGAGCCTGCTTCTCCCTCTGACCCTCCCCCCTCTCATGTGCTCTCTCTCTCATTCTCTCTCTCAAATAAATAAATAAAAATCTTTATAAAAAAAAAAAAAGAAAAGCACTTCAGACAGACCCTCTTCTCTATATTAGTAATATGTCCCATCTTGATTGGGGTATAAGGCTTTTAGGAAGGAGATCTCATCCTCCACACCCTGACCTCCTGATCTCTTGGCACGACCCTAATTTGTCAGGACGATCACTTTAAACAGCAGGGCACAAAAATGTCCAAGCCCTTTCCGTGTTCTGCTGCAAGCCTTTGGTGATGATTTCTGTCCCTTGCTCTTAAAAGGACCAGGGTTATGAAAATGAGCCCTGACCCTAGAGATCAAAGCATAGTCCCTTCCATTCCACGCAGCCTGACCAGAATACCCGGAAAATGGGAACCACTCCCTGTCCGCTGTCATCCAGATGGAAGGAACTGGGATTACAAAGGAACCCGCAGAATCTCACCACTATGACCATGCCCTTTTCTGCTAATGAGCTTATTTCATCAAGCCCTGGTGGGTTTGGTTTTGTTGGAGGTTTAACAGGATTTCAGACTTGGGGGGTGGTCTCTTCGGATTTTCTCCTTCTTTTTCCTTTTGATGCTTAAAAATACCCCCACGACACCAAAGAAACAACCGTGGCTGAGAAGATTAGAATTAACACAGGAGGTAATTCCCTTTCACATAAATGCCGAAGGGTGCTGGGTCATCTCGAGTTGTGATCTTCCTCAGGCTGGAGCCAAAAAGCTGAGGACGTTGGTTAAATCAAAATGGCTATGAACAAAGCGTGATCTCAACGACCTCACCCTGAGGCTGAGCCTTCCAACCCTAAGAACCCAGAGCAGAACATTTGGAAAGCAGAAGCCATATAGCATTCAGTCAAGTATTGTGCCATGTGACCACAGGGTAGGGATCCGAGAATATGAGCTCGATTTCCTTAGGTTTGGCGTGTTTGTGTGTGTGTGTGTATGTGTGTGTTTGTGTGTGTGTGTTAACACAGCGACTCAATGTGTATACTATTGTCTTATGGGGAGTTTGAAAAGTTGAGGGGTTAATTTGGGGTTGCACAAGGATGGGGATTGTTAAAGAATAATTTTTTTAAAAAAGTAAAATCATGACTGTCATACAAACATTTAAAGAATGTGTCAAAGGTTATATTTAACTCAGTAATGAATGAAGGAACCGGAAAAGTTTTAAAACCAAGTCAAAGAAAAATCCAAAGTGCAAACACATTTATAGGCCATTGGGAGTGTTAAAATGAATTTCATTAATACATATAAAACTGGCTTCTTCCATAACAGGGGAAGAAAGTCAGTTAAACCCTCCCTGGACATAACATGGTTTTCTATGGACAGGAATTATTTGCATTACTATCAGTTTGCTACAAATTAACTTTTGTCTTTCCAGAATTGTAAAACAGCCTAGTCAGAGATAAGGAAAGGGGAAGATCACCCAGGTTGATGAGCGAGTTAAGACACCGACTAAATTTCAGAATCTCCCCCAAGCTTTCCTTACAGGGGCTACTAGCGTTCCGTGGACAGAGCCCAGGGATGCTGCAACTCCTCCCACATGCAAGACAGCCCCCCCCCCCACTGTGTCCCCCAGGGCTTTTAAGTGTCTTTCTGAATCTTCCCCTAGGAGCCCTGTTTATAATTAACAGTCTCAAACCTAGGAACACAAAGGACTTGCACCTGTTAATGCACATTGAATAGGTTTTACTACACTGTCCGCCCCACATCTGTTCTTTCATTTCAAATATTTCTTGTACAGGCTGGCTTCTGATTGTCTTGCTGCCTTTTGGGGTGGGGGGGCACGTGAGGGGTGGGGGAGGGACAGAGGGGGAGAGAGAATCTTAAAGAGGCTCCACGCCCAGCGCAGAGCCCAACTCAGGGCTCAATCCCACGACCCTGAGATCATGACCTGAGCCGAAATCAAGAGCTGGACACTTAACCGACTGAACCATCCAGGCGCCCCTGTCTTGCTGCTTTTAAATCCACTTATTCATCAATAGCACAAGCAAACATCTCACTGATTCTTTAAATCTTGGAGTATAGCTGCTCCTGAGTGCATATTTATTATCCTTTAATTTTATATAGTTCTACTGTTTTATTATTTTTATTATAAGCAATATTCTACAGATTAGGTTCCTTTTATTTCGCCTTGATATTATGGCTAGGACAATATTCTAATTTTTTAAATTATGTGTCTATGTAGGTCATATTATTCATGAATTGCATTTCAGGAGTGTAGGACAGCATTATACAATATTTGTATAAAGGCAGGTGTTGAGTTAGTCAGTAGGGTTGAGAACCACTATTTCCATGGACTACTGCCATTGGATTTTTATCTTTCTCCGATAACAGCCTTCCAGTTCTTTTGGGGGAACAAATTTTTCGCAATTGGATATAGGCTAGAGGACCTGCCAATCAAGGCTCCTGGTCCCCTCAAGGGATGGCCACTGACCCAAGCCTGGACAATCTGTTCTCTCTCTCAGAAGCTGTGTCTTAAAACCACATCTTAAGCAGGGTGACCAAAACATCAAAAACACTTGAAACATGTCTATTCTGGCAACCAGAGTAGATTCTTGCTGCTTATAGAGTTCTGACCCCAAAACAAAACAGAACAAAGTCAACCGACAACAAACAAGAAACCATAAAAGATTACCCACGTCTTGGACGCCTGGGTGGCTCAGTCATTAAGCGTCTGCCTTTGGCTCAGGTCATGATCCCAGGGTCCTGGGATGGAGTCCCGTATCAGTCTCCCTGCTCAGCGGGGAGTCTGCTTCTCCCTCTGCCCCTCCCCCCACTCATGCTTGCTCTTGCGCTCGCGCTCTCTCTCTCTCCCTCTCTCATAAAAATAAATAAATAAATAAATCGTTTTAAACAAGAGATTACCCAAGTCTTATTGGAATACCTACCTAAAATATTAATAATATAGCCCTTGAAAACCAGATGGAAGAAAATTAATTTGGGACAAAGAAACCTTTCATTCCTCCTTCCCCCAAGAAGCAGCTCCTAGATTCCTAACGCGGGGCAGGTGTGACACTTTGCAGTGGGGATCCCATCCCCCACCGAGTGTGAGCACAGCTGGGGTGGGTGGGACCCAGACAATGGGCAGGTTAACAACTGCAGACAGGCCTTAGAATATTTATGGAAAGAGCTGTCCAAACAGAATTTCTGTAAAACAAATCACATTCGAAGTTCTGCTTCTTTCAACATGATAAATACTTATGTAATATGAGTGGCAAACCTCTAATTTTTTTTTTTTTTTTTTTGGTCTCTTATTTTTTAAGTTCTGGATTCACTGTCTAGAGCTTTCCAGAAGCAGGGAGCCCCCAGCGGGATACGTGTCACCTCCTACCACAGAGGAGGGATGGGGTCGCAAGGGAAGCTGCATAGAATTGAAGCTCGGCTCTGTCACTCACCAGCTATGGGGACTTGGATGAGTTATTGCTTTTCTCTGTCTCTATTTCCACATCTGCGAAATTATTTTTGAGTATCAGGCCCCAACCCTTAGGGAAGAAGGGGTATTTGAAGATGTTCTCCCTGGTTTGTCCTAATATTTGGCCTTTGATCTTGTTTCTGACACAGAGCTCCTAAATCCCTTGGAATTTCCTGGGTGATAGACGTGACTTCTGTTCTAATGAGGTGACTCTTGGTGGCCTCCTGGATGGCAGCTGGTCACTAGAAAGACCAAGCGGAGATTAGAAGTCTGGAACTTTCAGCCTGAGCTAATAATGGATCATGCCTGCGTGATGAAGCCTCCATACAAGTCCCTAAACTAGGGGGTTTGGAGAGCATCTGGGCTGGTGAACACATCCACATGCTAGAGGGTGGTGTACCCCAACTCCACAGTGAAAGAAGGGCCTGCACTCAGGACCTTTCCAGACCACTCCTTATGTGTCTCTTCATCTAGCTGTTCATCTGCATCCTTTACTATATCCTTTATAATAAACCAGTAAACAAAAGGAAGTATTTCCCCAAGTTCTGTGAGCCATTCTAGCAAATTATCAAATGCAAGGAGGAGGTCGTGGGAACCCCAAATTATAGCCTGAAGGCCAGAAGTACAGGTGACAGCCTGGGACTTGTGATTGGCATCTGTAGTGGGAGTGGTCTTGTGAGACTGAGCCCTTAACCTTTGGGGTCTGATGCTAACTCCAGGTAGACAGCGCCAGACCTGAACTGAATGATAGGACACCGAGCTGGTATCGCGGAATTGGTGGGTGTGGAGAGAAGCCCACACATCTGGTCACAGAAATGTTTGGTGTGAGCGGTGACTGAGAAGAAAACAGGGTTTTCCTTCAGTGAGGGTAGGGGCGGGGAGGTGGTGGGTTTTTCCTAGACAGCAGTGAGGATTGTTCACTGCCTACAGCATCTGCGACCTATCCTCCCCCCAAAAAAGATCCTTGACTTTTCAGGAACCTCCTGCTTCCCTCACATCCCATGGGACTCAGAGGAGCTGACCCCACCCCATCCCAACGAGAGCACTAGTCTGAGGGTAACCCCATCCATTTCCTTTGGCAGTGATTCGGTCAAGAGCACACATACGATGCAGTTGGGGCCAAGGAGATTCCAGAAAGGTCTGCTGGGCTTTCTAAAAAACTTCCTGCTTGCTCCTCCGAGAAAGCTTTCTTCGACTTATTGTTTCTTATGAACCCAGTGACCTTCACTAGTCAGGAGCATCTCCAGCCTCAGGTAGAAGCCCACCCAGAAGACCACAGCCAAGATGGAAAGGACCCCGTCCTTGGAGACCTCTTCGGATTGCTAACTCACCTGTTGAGTGATGAGAACCAACATACTTTGTAACTGTTTAAGCCAATGTCAGTACAAGTTTGTTACAGTGTGTGCGGGAGAGCTGTGAGCCGATTCTTAACACTCTCTCAAATTTTCCATAAGACTGTTCAAAGTTCAAACGGTGTCTGGGAGGCGTCAAACACCTGCCAACAGCAAGGAGGCCATAAAAGGGAGAAGGCTGCCTTTGAAAGGGAGGTGATTTGTTAATGATTGATATTGGGTTGTGTTTAGAAAATATAATGTTCCGAAAAGTTAACCAATAAAACAGTCTAAAGTGCTTCCAAAGCTGCCAAAACGACTCAGGTTTTCTCCTGAGACCATTGTTTTCTCCCGTTATTGGGGTAACTGAATTCTGGGGCCTGTTATCGGAGTTCAAGAAAAATCCCTTTATCTGGCGCCAAGCTCAGTTCTGACCATCTAACCGTGACATGGTGAGAGTGTGACAAGGAAAAATCCCACGTGTGTTCGGTTGCTGTGTAAAACCACCTGGATGAAACCAAGACAGGAAGAGAGAATCAGGAAAAAACCCTCCTCCCAGTCACTGTTTCCCGAGGTTTCTCTTTTCTGTTCCATCTCCCCGAGCCAGCTCTCCAGACCGTGAGTGGTGTGACGGGAACGTCACCATCCATCACTCTAGACCTAAAACTCAGACTCAGAATTCCTTGTTGCCCTAGGAGATATTTTAAGATTTAACGTTTTTAACCATATTCCTATTTTATATACATTTTCCCAACAATTTCCAACAAATGTAATCCATATGGATGGAGTTTTTCTTAGAAGAGAAAATAGGATTTTGGTGAGAATGTTAGTCTCTCGACGCTTCCCCCCCACACCCCCAGCGCTCCACCCATGGGCTAGACTCACCCCCACGGAAAGAGAGGCTGCATTCAATATAAATGCAAACCGCTCCAGACACTCGGGATTATCTGTGCTTTGCATGAATAGCGACAGCAGCTTGCAAGTGGGCAGGACTTGGCGGGGAGGCCCCTGTCACAAATCCGCCGCCACACCGCCACGCTCCCCCGAAGTGCCTGTGAAATCCGCCTCAGTCGCTAATTTCACACTCCGGGGACAGAGCTGTGAACAGCCCAGAGCGCATCATTCTCATTTTCATAGCGGTTTCCTTAACCCGCAGACACCCTTTTATGGCATTTTCTCCACCTTTTAAAAAATTAAAACGTTCAATTCTGTTAAGGTTAAATCTCAGGTTTGTTTTTGCTAAATCATCTCTTTACTGCCTTGACTTTGCAAACAGCAGAGATTTTATTTTTGTCTTTAGATCTTTTGTGAGGCTTTCTCTGGCTCCGTTGCATTTTTTAAAAAGCAAAATGAATCGTTCGCATATTCCACATTCATTATTTGCTCTCCTGCAGCTTTCTAAATGATGTAGGTACTTGGATGTTTCCGTCATGAGCACGGAATGCATTTGAAATGCGCTGTTAAAATACGCTTTTCATCTCCCTTCAGATCATAAAATGAGTTTTCTTCTCTGGGTTTCTGCAGACCTGAGAAATACTCCTCATTTCACTCAAGGAGTGTCCTTTGGGATAGAGGAAGTGAAGATCCTGAGTTGACTGCAAGAATTTTGGTGGCTGGATTTATAAACCCTAACTGGTTTGCCATTGAGATTAGGGTTTGTTTTGATTGTTCTTGTTGTCAGCTAACTCACTTGGGCATTTCTATCAATGAATGACTCAAACATTGTATCTGTTTGGATCATAAAATATTGTGAAAATCTGGTGCAGCTGTTTCAGAAAAAAAAATCACGGGGTTTGTTTCTGATGTAAATTGGCTGATTAGGGCTTTTATTTATGTAATAAGCCATGGGTCTCATCATAATCCTTAAAAATAGGATTGGTTTAGCAGTCAGTCAGGAAGTTAGAGGCATATATCTCAAATTTTAACTCCTGATATCAGATCCTGTCTTTATTTTAAAATTTGATATTTTGTTTGTTGCAGATTGTTTTTGCATTAGTTTTGATTTTTAAAATACTGCATTAAAATCATATTTATCTTTATCACTGAGATTTGGGGGCACCCCCCAAATTTTCATGCCCAAGGCCAAGACCTGCCTCAACTTAGCCCCAGTCCTGATTTTACTTCAAGATCAAGGAAGTGGTGAACCTGGGGGTCCCCAACCAAGGACAGGAACCTGGGGAAACCTCGACCTTTCCCTCTTCAGAGATCAGAGATGGTGTGAATTTGGGTCTTCCCTGGAGGAAAGGAAAATTTAAAGTCTGAAGTGGGCCCCAGACTCTTGGCTCTCCTCCATCTTCCCAAAGCCCAGGAGTGAGCTCTTGCCTCAACGTCCTGGCTCCCGGCCTCCCCGCCGAAGTGCCCTCCTTTTCCTTCTCACTCTTGCGTTCTCGGGACCAGAGATGAGGACAGCATCGCACCTCCAGCAACATCTCAAGTGAGAACAATGGAGTGCGGGAACATTCCTTAGGGGACGGTCTCTCAGATGAAACCTCAAAGCGCCAGGATCCCCACATTATTATTGTGTACACATCGGGGTTCCCATAGGGCCTGGGGAGAAGAGCCAGGATTTCCAAGCAAGAGTTACAATTCCTCTGTGACCCGGGCAGCCCTCCCCAGCCCTGCGCGGAGACAGACATAAAAGTCAGCTTTGGAACGGCCAGTGTTCTCAAGTGTCTGCTCCAGCTACAGAAATTAACAACCAAAAGTCTTGGATGTTTGGCCTGGAAAATGCCAACTGTTTAGAAACTGAAAATATCTACTTGAGTCAGTGATGTTTTCCCCTGGTTTTTTTATACGGATGATTGAAGCCCCCCCTCTGCCCTGTATGTGTTTGGGACTGGTTATTATAGTGGCAAAATATTGTTTTAATCACCGCCACAGACATTACCCTGTTTTCATAATAACTGCAGGGAACAAATGCACCACGGCCCCCTGGGGGTCTTGCATGCATCGGCACGGGCCTCCTGGGCAAGGCTGGAGCTACGGCTCATCTGAGTTTTGGCAGAATGTCTTATGACCCTCCTGGAATGCAAGAGGATGGCAGGTTGTGAGGAGGTGCTCCTGGCCGGTCCCCCACCCTCCTCCCTCTCTCCCTGGGAGGCGGTCATGAGACAGTTTCTCATCACCAATCAGGTGAGTTCAGAGGCTCTCTGTCTCACCCCTCAGGATATAGCTGCAGACCACAAAACTGCTTAGCTGCAGTCGGAATTGGCTTCTTGGCAGCAGGGCGTCCTGTCCCTCGCTGCAGCCATCTAGGTGCCACCCTGCATCCTAAAGACAATGCTTTCCCCTAAGAGACAAGCATGGAAACTCAACTCAAACAGGCATAAGCGAAAAAGGACATTTATTGACCTACCTAACTAAGGACTGTCTAAGGTAGTGATTCTTAATGGAGGTAATTTTACGTACACACCCCCAAGGCTATTTGGCAACGTCTGGAGACCTTTGGGGT